>NC_050574.1:330211712-330511712 GCF_011100635.1 Trichosurus vulpecula
GCCATGTGACATGCTTACGTGACAGGAAGCCGAAGTTACATGGTGGGAGGAGCTTCCTGACAGAAAAAGGAAGTTATGTCACAGGAAATGCTGAGAGAGAGGGAAAGATTATGGCTGCTAATGGCCGCCCTTGTGATTGTTAGAACTGAATAGACTGACTTATCCGTACTATGAGTTTGTTTTGGGGAAGACCCCAGCTGGGGGTCAGAGAGGTTTTGGGATGGTGAGGCTCCACATTGTGGTATTATGTATTGAATGCTTTACTGCTCTGCTAGACTGGACAAATGGCTCATGGGATACGGTTCTCTGGTGTCTGAATAAATGGTTTACTTCTTCTGCCTTCTTTGTGGGGAGTCTCGTATACTTTGTGACACAGAACCACACAGGCATCTTGACAATTATCATCTATATGGTTATTATTGCCTTACTGTTTCAACAACTTGATATTCCTTTAAATATGTAATAAAATTATCGTGTGACTTCCTTTTTTTTCTTTTTATCCTCTCCCCCTGCTGTAGAGATGGCTACTATTAGACACAAATATGTGTGTGTGTGTGTATACACATACGTGTGTGTATAAAACCATCCTATGTATACTTCTATTTATCAGTTATTTCTCTGGATGCAGATAGCATCTTTCTTTGTATGTCCTTTGTAGTTAATTTGGGTATTTATAGTAGTCAAAATGACTTAGTCACTCAAAGTTGTTCTTAAAGCAATATTGCTGTTACTGTGTACAATGTTCTCTTGGTTTCTCTCATTTTCTGAGCACAGCTGTAGTGTTCCCACACCCTTTTTTTGCAGAGAATGACAGGGAGCAGCTTCTTGAGTCTCAACCAGGGAAGCCCAAAGCTTGGCCTTTTGGACCCAATTTCACAACTTGAAGAGAGCGTTGATTGGCCCTCTGATATGGACTGATGTCCCAGAAGGAGAGAATTCTAAGCCAGAAGGCAGGCCCTACTAGGATGGATGGAAGGCTCTCAGATGGCAGGCCAATGAATGGGAAGTATGGAGTCCTATTTAGCTGAAACACAAAGACATTGACTGGACTCTAAAAGACAAAGTGTGGCCATTAAGGAGTAGCCAACACCATGGGAGCATTCTTTAAACTGAAAAAGCCTTTGGTGATAGTGTGTGGGGAGGTAGGGTTGAGAAAACAATTCAAAAACCACAGTAAGAGGGCATGATTGCCTTCTAAGCCAAACTGGTTTTTGTTTTTATTTGTTAAAAGCCAAATATTTCAGTGTAAATACACTCAATCCTTATTGTATTAGGAGTGAATTTTAAAGGGTTAGTCGTGTGTGTGTGTGTGTGTGTGTGTGTGTGTGTGTGTATAAGAGAGAGAGAGAGAGAGAGTGAGAGAGAGAGAGAGAGAGAGAGAGAGAGAGAGAGAGAGAGAGAGTTGCTGCTCTCTTTTAAGAGCATTTGCTTTTCTCAGAGAAAGATCTTTTGGGTATAGTGTGTTTGAGATGGCAGTAATCATGAGGACTGCTTTATTGCCAGACTGGAGATTTGTAGAGTGATTTTATATTTCACAGCTGTTCCACAACTAAACAGGCTGTGAGATGGGCATAGAAAGTCATCATTTTTCCCTTCCCTTCCCAGAGGAAGAAACAGACCAACTCCTCAAAATAAGCATCATTGGCAGGAGCCCAGGGATGGTTTCAATCCTTACTGGATCATCCCAGTTCAGCAGAGTCCCCTCTGAGGTATAGAGGGTCCCAAGGCTAGAGGGAGGAAGCTATACACCAAAAATACCCTCAGGGGAGGGGGAAAAACCCAAACAGCCAAAAAATTGAGAGATGGTGGTGCATGTGGAAGTGGAAATGCTTCCATATGCATAATAAGTATAAAGTTAAAAGAAAATTTTCTTTTTAAAATTTAATTTTTCAATGAATAAGCATTTATTTTCTCTTCCTCCTGAACCCTATAATTAAAAAAAAATAAAAGCAACAAAATCTATATGTTCCAGCAAAAAAGAAAAAAATTCACATTGGCCATGTTGAAAAATACCATGTCTCATTCACCTCATTATATCTCATTCTTCCTCTTTTTTTTTCATTCTTCCTCTTGAGTCCATAATCTCTTTCTCAGGAAGTGGACAACATGCTTCATCACAGGTCCTCTGGCATCATGATTGGTCATTGATCGGAGTTCTTAATGCTTTCACAGTTGTTTGTCTTTGCAATGTTTTTGTTATCGTATCAATTGTTTTGATGGTTTTACTTACTTCACTCTGAATTAGTTCATACAAGTCTTCCCAGGGTCCTCTGGAAGTCCATTTCATCATCCTTAAGGGGCAATAACATTCCATTGTATTCCTACTCCATACTTTATCCCCTGGTCCCCAACTGATGGGCACCCCTTTAGTTGCTAGCTCTCAGCTAGCAACAAAAAAGAGCTACCAGCTATTTTTGTGGTGGCAAAGAATTGGAAATTGAGGGGATACCCATTAATTGGGGAATGGCTGAACAAGTTGTGGTATATGAATGTAATGGAATACTATTGTTCCATAAGAAATGATGAGTAGGTGGATTTCAGAAAAACCTAGAAAGACTTACATGAACTGATGCTGAGTGAAGTGAACAGAACCAGAAACACTGTAACAGTAACAGCAAGATTGTACAATGACCAACTCTGATAGACTTACCTCTTCTCAGTAAATCAGTGATCCAAGACAATTCCAAAAGACTCATGATGGAAAATGCTATCTACATCCAGAGAAAGAACCATGGAGTCTGAATACAGATCAAAGCATACCATTTTCTTTGTTTTCTTTTTCTTTCTCATGGTTTTTCCCTTTTGTTCTGATTCTTCTTTCACAACATGACTAATGTGGAAATATGTTTAATATGATTGTATATGTATAGCCTGTATCAGATTGCATGCTGTCTTGGGGAGGGGGGAGAGGAGGGAGGGAGAAAAAATCTGGAACTCAAAATCTTATAAAAGTGAATGTTGAAAACTATCTTTACATGTAATTGGAAAAATTAAAATACTATTAAATGGGGGAAAAAATCCCTTCCATACTTGGGACAATTGATTCCAGGAAGGTATTATTTCCACTGAATCATGGCTTTCCATATTTCTTAGTCAGGGATGATTTTCTGTGACAATAGTAATTATGATAATGATGATGATGATAATAGTAATAAAAATCTAACCTTTTTTAAAAAAAGAGCTACTACAGATACTTTTGTATATATAGGTCCTTTTCTTCTCTCTTTGATCTTGTTGACTATTGGCCTAGTGAAGGTATGTCAGGGTTAGAAGGTATACAGATTAGTGACTTTAGCACTTTCTATGAGTTGCCAGCTCTAGTCCGGGAGGAGATCTGATCAACCTTCTGGGCAGTTTTGTTTCCTTCCTTAGTTGTTCTTTCCAGATGCATTTGAATCTTTGTCACAAATTTCTTCTTCTACTTAGGACCAGAGAATTTCTGAGCCAGGGTCAGGATATCATTTGGTAGCTTCCCTATTTCTGTTATTTATATCCACCACTCTTGGGAAATGATTTCCCTATGCTGGGAGCTGTCTGCCTTTAAAGTATTTTCCAAATGCATAATCCAAAGAGTTTCTTAAGTGCTTTGGTGTGAGTACAGAAAAAAACCTATACAAACCTCTGGGAGTTGATCCACATGTATAAGGCCTGCGGCTGTCTTGAAACATTAATCGTGGATTGAAGAAGCTTTGCCACTCAAGATGTGGGAAAAGTTGTGTCTCCAGTTGCAAAAATTAAACAGGGCTTAAAACTAAATTAAATGTAATCATGAAAAAAGATGGAGATGTTACTTTTGGAAAGCAGATAACTTTTTACTCTATAAAATAGTACTTTGGTAATATGTTCAGTGTTTCCCTCCCCACTCTGACTCCTCATCTTACAGAACATGAAGATAAGCTTGTTTTTTTTTTCTGTTGCAAATGAAGGATTCAGTTCAGTTCATGAAATTACTGTGTGTTGCATGTGCTAAGTGGTAAGGGATCCCTCAAAGACATATGCAATAGAAAATGTACTCTCAAGGAGCTTACAGTCTAATAGTCCAATGCTAGGAAAGGGGGGAAAACACAATCAAAAAATAACTGTGATTCTAGGTAGCATCTTTTAAAGGTGCAAAGATAAGGTCTGAGCTATGTGCTGTGAAAGATCGGGGGAGGGAGAGATCACTTACAGCTTGGAGAAGGGCTAGTGCATTGGTCATGGAAGGCTGCCAAGATGTAGCCCCCGAGTTGGGCCTTGAAGGAAGGGAGGACCTTCAACAGGTAGAGATTGAAGTGGCAATGTATTCCAGGAAGGGGGCATGGCATGAGCAAAGGCACAGAAATGGGAGAGATAGAATGGATTTCAAGAATGCTTATGCTTTCAAACTTTATGAAAACTTTTAAAATAATAAATAACATATTTATATATTTTTAAATAAAAATAATAAAAATGCTTAGCCCTTTTTATAATAAGATACTACAGTGATATTTCTACCATCCCCCTACACCCCAAGAATCCTTAGGGGTGGAGAAAATCAATTTTACAACATATTTGGGGTGATAGAGAATAAATTACAAAATAGAATCAGAATCAATTTGACTTTCTCAGGGTATATTTTTCCTCCTGCAATAAAAAGCATTACTAATAAATGAGTTAATAGTGGCTAGCATTGATATGGCACTTTAAGGTTTGGGAAGCACTTGACACATGTTAATTAAGCTGATCCTCATAGCAACTCTGAGAGGTATTCTTATCTCCATTTACTGTTATTAGCCCCATTTTACAGAGGAGGAATCTTTGGCTCAGAAAAGTTAAGTGACTGGCCCAGACTCACACAGCTAGTAAGTATCTGAGGCAGGATTCAAACTGGGGTCTTTCTGACTCCAAGTCCAGTGCTGCATCCACTAAGCCACCTAGCACACTTAGCTGCTCTCAGATCTTTGCCTCTTTGTCTTTTAACAAAAGTGGACATTTTATTTTCGTAGTTGTGGACAAACTGGAGTGTATAAACCCCTAAAGGAGTGGCATACTTGCATAAAGTTGAATCACATATATTTTAAGGTCTTTCCTTACTACTTTCATTTTCCTGAATATCCTTGAGATAAAAATTGCAGCAAACATTAAGTGCCTACTTTTAAATGCCAGGGTAAAGATTGGTTGTTTGTTTTTACGATACAGCATCTGCACTCAAGGACCTTACATGGTAGGGGGGAGGGAAAGTATTTGATTATGACACATTTGTATTTCATTTGTTGTTCAGTCATTTCAGACATGTCCAACTCTTCATGACCCCATTTGGGGTTTTCTTGGCAAAGATATTGGAGTGGTTTGCCATTTCCTTCTCCAGCTCATTCTATAGATGCAGAAACTGAGGCAAACAGGGTGAAGTGACTTGCCCAGGTCACACAGCTAGTGAGTGTCTGAGGCTGGATTTGAACTCAGGTCTTCCTAACTCCAGGCTCTGCACTCTATCCACAATGCCACCTAGCTGCCCGACTTCATTATAGGTGCTACTGTAATTTGGAGGTATTGTAAGTTGGTTTTGTTCTACCAATTATTTATTAACGATAGCTGGAGAGTGGGGTGGGGGTGGGGAGCAGAAAAGAGTCTATATTACTGACATATGTAAGGCAGCACTGGGCACATGGGGCAGTTGAAAGAGTGCTTGGAGTTAGAGGTCCTGTGTTCAACTTCTGGTTCTGTGTGATCTTGTATAATTTATTTATTTTCCCTTGGTCTTAGTTTCTTCAACTGCAAAATGAGGATGTCAGGCTAAATGGACATTGAAGTTTCTTCTACTTCAGAGCCTGGTCCTACTTCAGGACGGATCATTCAGGCTTTCTCCAGTTCTTTTCTTTTTTCCATTTCTTTTTTCATTTTCTTTTGGAGGGGGGAAGGCAGGGCAATTGGGGTTAAGTGACTTGCCCAAGGTCACACAGCTAATACGTGTTAAGTGTCTGAGGCCATATTTGAACTCAGGTCCTCCTGACTCCAAGGCTGGTGCTCTACTCACTGCACCACCTAGCTGCCCTGCTCCTTCCAGTTCTAAACCTACGATGCTAAGTACATAGAAAAAGAAGCGTCCTGTTAAATGGTCAATAATTGTTTCTCTAGGGGAAAATGTAAACATGCCGCACTTTTAAATTTGATATGCATTATTAACTCTCTGTCCTTTTCCTAAGTCTAGACAATCAACAAAACAATAAAACAAGCCCTGATTTGTAACATTTTCCGATCAGCGCTCTTGGGCTGGGTCAAGATTCCTCCAGCACGACCCTGAGAAGCCAAATGTCTCTTTAGCTGATTTCCTTTCCTACTTCTCAGCTACAGACAGTGAGTCAAAATAGCTAATGGGAGACGTGCTTTCTTGCCACTAGTAGAGATATGGACAAATAGGGAACTGGTCAAAGTCAGAAAGTGGGAGGGGAAGGGACCTGGGTAAATTCATGGTGCTGGAGGTGTGTGTGTGTGTGTGTGTGTGTGTGTGTGTGCGTGTGTGTGTGTGTGCGTGTGTGTGTGTGCGTGTGTGTGCGCGCGCGCGCGCGCACTACAGTAGAGCTCAGTGTTACTGCTCAGTGTTCATGCTTTTGGATTCAGAGTTCTGTCCATCTTTAAAGCTCAGATGGAAGAAGACTCCAGGAAGTCTTTCTAGGGGCAGCTGGGTGGTGCAGTGGATAGAGTGCCAGAACTGGAGTCAGGAAAACTTACCTTCCTGAGTTCAAATCTGGCCTCAGACACTCACTAGCTGTGTGACCCTGGGTAAGTCACTTAACCCTGTTTGCCTCAGTTTCCTCATCTGCAAAATGAGCTGCGGAAGAAAATGTCAAACCACTCCAATCTTTGCCAAGAAAACCCCAAATGGGATAACGAAGAGTCAGACATGATTGAGATGTCCGAACAACAACAACAAAGCCTTTCCTGGTTCCCTGTCACTTCCAATCCCCATTGGCAATGACTTTTCCTCAGACATTCTCATATAGCACTTTACTCGCATTTCTAATACATTTAATGTTACCTTGTATTATGGTTGTTTGTTTATGTGTCATATCCCCTACTAAGCAATTTAGTAGCTAATGTTTATGTAGGGTTTTTAAGATTTACAAAGTGCTTTTATATGTGTTATTTCACTTAAACTTCACAACCACCCTTTTAGGTAGGTGCTATTATTATTATCATCACTATTTTACCAATGGGGAAACTGAGGCTGAGAGGTTGAGTGATTTCCCTAGGGTCACATAGCTAGTAAGTCTCTGAGATAGGATTTGTTTTCTGAAATTAAACTTTATTTTTTCAATTGGTAAGCAATTATTTTCTCTCTCTCCCTGTCTCTCTCTCTGTCTCTCTCTTTCTGTCTCTCTCTCTTTCCCTCTCTCCATTTTAGTTATATCCAAAAATGCATGTCTCATTCTGTATGTTTGGTCCATCACCTCTCTGATAGGAGGTGGGTAGCATGCTTCATTACAGCTCTTTTGGAATCATTATTAATGGTGTCACTGATCGGAGTTCTCAAGTCTTCCAAAATTGTTCTTTTTTTATAATATTGTTATTATAATACCACTTGTTCTCCTGGTTCTGCTCACTTCACTCTGTATCAGTTCATATGAGTTTTCCTAAGTTTCTCTGAAACAAGCCTCTTCGTCATTTCTTACACTATTCCATTATATTTATATAAATTTGTTTTATACATATATACATATGCACACACATATGCACACACAGATAGATGTATTACACACATTTGTTATATACATTTTTGGTTATCTTTTTTATTTTTCATATACATTTGTTTATCCATTTCCTAATTGATGGGCACCCCTTTAGTTTCCTATTCTTTGCCACCACAAAAAGAGCTGATATAAATATTTTTGCATAGATGGATCTTTTTCCTCTTTCCTTGATCTGACATAAGATTCAAACTCTGGTCTTCCTGACTCCAAACCTACCCCTTTCTCCGCTACACCAACCAGCAGCTTTCTTGAGAACAAAAATTCCCTTTTCTGAACTTTACGCCCCTTCCCCTCCCCAAAGCAATCAGTACCTCACCACTCAGAGAAGGTTCATTATAAACGTTTGCTGAATTGAGTTGAATATTGCTTTCTCTTCTCTACCTGCTGCTAAGCTCATCTCGTTCTTCAGTGTGTTGCAGGGGCCATGTACATTACCGGCTTTGCAGAATCAATCTCCGACCTGCTGGGCCTCAGAAATATCTGGGCGGTGAGAAGCATTTCACTTGCGGTCCTCTTGGGTTTGCTGGGCATTAACCTCGCTGGAGTTAAGTGGATCGTTCGCCTTCAGCTGCTACTGCTCTTCTTACTGGCTGTCTCCACACTGGATTTTGTAGTTGGATCTTTCACACACCTGGACCCAGGTAAGCTCCTCCCAATTTTTGCTGAGACACGCTTGGCAGGTACCCCAATCTTCACCTTCACCCTTTTAGAGTCAGGTTAAGTAAACTGGAGTTAATGAGGCTGAGTTGGCTGTCACTTCATGGATTCAGGCGGGTAAGGAAGGGCACTCAGGAGGCTCCTGCGTACTTTACCTGTTAAGAGTTTAGTTTCTGCAAGGTAAGCAATGGTATTTTGGATATGATCTCATGGTCTGAACATCCAGACTCTGCAAAGGCATGATTACTTGAGACGGGTATTAGCTCACTTTTCTACTCAATTACTTTGTTTAGAAAAACAACTCTTAAAATAGATAAATTTAAATCTTAAAGAATAAATTAATCTACATCCAGAGAAAGAACTATGAAGTATGAGTGCAGATTAAGGCACACTTCATGCTAGCCTTTCCCCCCCCCCCCACCTTTTTTTTCTTTTTCTCTCTTTTGTTTTTGTTCTTGGGTTGGTTTTTTTTTTTTTGGTCCTGTTCCTTCTTTCTCATGATTCATTTCATTGATCACAATTCTTCTCCATAACTTAACTAGTGTGTAAATTAATTCAATACGAAGTTATACGTGGAAGTTATATGGGATTCCATGCCGTCTTGGGGAGGGAGAGGGGGAGGGAGGGAAGAAAATCTGGAACTCAAAATTATGTAGAACCAAGTGTTGTAAACTAAAAATTAAAAAAAATTAAAAAAAATTAAAAAAAGAATAAATTAGGTAGTTCTCAAAAGCAATATCTTAAAGACAATGAACACCTAGGCATAGTTTGGTAGCCTTCTCATTACGCACTGGCTAGAACTGATATCACTTCTTAACTTAGCGTTGGTTTTCTTTCTAGATGAGAGTAGAACACTTCTCTCTTTTTACCTTGAATCTTTATTTGTTGTTATTGAGTTGTTTTTCAGTCGTGTCCGACTCTTCATGACCCCTTTTAGAGTTTGTTGGTAAAGATATTGGAGCGGTTTGCCATTTTCATCTCCAGCCCCTTTTACAGATAAGAAAACTGAGGCAAACAGGGTTAAGTGACTTGCCCAGGGTCACATAGCTAGTAAGTGTCTGAGGCTGGATTTGAATTTGGGTCTTCTTGACTCCAGGCCTGGTACTTTAGTCACTGCATCACCTAGCTGCCCTTTAATATACTTCAAGTCATAAATGGGGTGTTTTTTGGAGGCAGTGGGGAAACTATTTTTTAGCTCCTGGGTCTCAGACTAGTTTGGGATCAAAAAGGTCTTGCCTTCCTTCTTTTCTGATGGGCAGGTAGTAGTGTCTAAGCTAGTGCTGGATGTCTGTCCCTTCTTTCCACCCCATCAGAATATTTCTAGGTTGTGTTATTAGTGCTTCAAGTTGCCAAAATAATCTTTCTAAGCCATGTCACTATTGCTCAAAAACCTTCAATGGATCCCTATTTTATCCAGGAAAAAATTCAGACTCCTTAGTCTAGCATTTCAAGACATTTACTGTCTGCTCCTACCTAATTTTTTAGCCTCATTTCTTTTTTAAAATAACATTTTTCCATATATATGTATATGTATATACATCTGTATATATGTATATGTGTATATATGTACATCTGTGTATGTGTGTGTGTGTATCTGTGCTTAATTGTAGCTTTCTTGGGGAAGGTAGGGATCTAAGCGGGGGAAAAGAATAAAGTAAAAAGTACACAGCAGAGAACAAGAAAGCTTACAAGGAAGCAAAGACAAGATGGACAGCTCTGAACACAATAGGTAGTATTTATTATATAGGCTTTCTTGAAATGGAAATTTATTGCTGTATATTTTGAATCTTCTCTTACCTTCTGCTGTGCACATGGCAATGCTTTTTTTCTTATTTTGTGTTTAAGTTTATAATATGTTTTTGTCTTCTTATTGTGTATTTAAGTTTAAAATAAATTAATAAAAATAATATTTTCCCCAATTTTATGTAAAGACAATTTTTAACATTTATTTTTTTAAAAAAACTTGAGTTCTGAATTTTCCCCCTCCCTCCCTCACCTCCCTCAGTCTCATTTTACATTGTTCCCCTTCTCAGCTTCAGGGATCCAATGAAACTGAGCTACTACCAGTTTCTTGAACTGAATATGCTATTTCCCACCTCCATGTATTTGCACAAGCTATTTCCTCATACATGTGTGCCTGGAATATAGTCCCTCCTCCTCCTGCCCTTTCAGAATCCTTATCTACCTTCAAGGCTCAGCTCAGACATCATCTTTTCTGTTCTGAGTAGCCTTCCTTCACTCCCTCAGTTGAAAGTGTTCTCTTCTCAAATTTTCTAAAGTTAATATGATGGTTCTTTCCTTTGTCCCTATCACTCCCTAAACTGTGTTATACTTAACTCTGTATAGGTACGTCTCTGCTTCTCCCTGCCTCCCACTCCACAGGTCCAAAAAATGTAAGATCCCAGAGTCTAGCACAGTGATTTGTACATGGTGAATGTTTAGTAAATATCTATTGAATTGTCAAATTGTTGAAGTTCAAAGAAAGTGAATTTGAACTCAATATAATATTGTTTGAGCTAACACAATTTACTGGCAATGAAATAAACAGCTACATGAGTTAATAATTATAAAATGCTCATCACTGTGCCTGGCACATAGTAAGCACTATGCAAAGGTTAGCTGTCTTCTTCTTCTTCTTCTTCTTCTTCTTCTTCTTCTTCTTCTTCTTCTTCTTCTTCTTCTTCTTCTTCTTCTTCTCCTTCTCCTTCTTCTCCTTCTTCTTCTCCTCCTCCTCCTCCTCCTCCTCCTCCTCCATCACCATCATCACCACCACCATCACCATCATCATCATCATCATCATCGTAAGTTCCCCATCCCTGGAGGCATTCAAGCAAAGAATTACAGGCAAAGCTGGGCTACAAACTCTGTGTTCTCTGGGGGATCACTTGTCAGATATTCCTAGATCTATTTTCCTGGATTATTTCAAGTAAACTCACTTACTTACACATTTATTTCTATCTTCCTTCTTCCCAATAATCATGTATCCATTTCTGTAGCATGTGAATCATTCTGTCATGGAGGTATCTCTGTCCACCCGAGTCTGAGGACCTAAGTTCACACCCCAGTCTTGAAGCTTACTACTTGCATAAGATTGGACAAGTCCCTTTCTCTGTCTGGGCCTCAGTCTTCCCATCTATGAAATGAGAGGGTTGCAGCAGGTGATCTCTACGGTTCCTTTTAGCTCTAGATCAGAGGTTCTCAAACTTATCTGGTCTACTGCCCCATTGTAAAAACATTATTCAGGGTCCCCCTGGAAATCTACTTTCCTTAACCCTTTTATGTTTTTTTTTTGAAATTTGTGTCATTTCAAAAAAAATATAAATTTTTTTTTAAAAATGATGCATCTTAAATTTAATAATTTATTGTAAATTTGTGGGGTTTTTTCTGCATTGAAATTTTGGTGATGCAACATTGCATCGTGTAACCATATAGTATTGTATTGTAAAGAAGTCATTACATGTACATATTCCTTCCCATACATGCTAGACTTCCCAACAATGTGTGATACCTCACCTGCCAATACTTGCTTGTTAAGACCTGTCAGTGGGCTTGACCACTGATCAGTTATAACTTGTATCTTGTGTGTTTATTTGGAAAATAATGTAAACACTGTGACTTCAACTCTGTTACACAACAGGTGAAACATGTACAAATGGTTTTTCAAAATTTCTTTTCTTCTCTTCTTTCCTTATACTCCCACCTCCCCACTTATTTTCATTCAATGCCCCCCAAATGCAGGGCTACTACCACCCTGCCTGGATCATTCCAGCACCCTCCCAGGGGGTGGCATCGCCCACTTGGGAAACCTATGCATCATGTAATGAATGCCACAGCTGTTTTGCTGGCTCTAGGCCTCTTTATCCTTGGTGTTGTCTGGAAAGTAGAAGCTTCCAGAATCTCAACTTTCTAAATGGAGAGAGAGAGAGACAGCTTGTTTACAATTTTGAATATTAATTTGAGAAGGGACCTTAGAGCTGTCATCAAAATCAACCTCTTACCCAGTACAATAAGAGAAAAATAGAATGAGTTCAATTCTCAATTTAATTAAATTCAAGGAGCATTTATTATGTGCCTGGCACTGGGCTAGGCACTGAAATGGATTTGATTTTTAACACCTTTTATACCTATTATCACCTTGGAGCTGTAACATAACACTTTGAGGTAGTTAGGAACTCTAGCTAACTTTGCTCCCATATTATAGATAAGAAAGCTGGGTCTGCAGGAGGTTAAGTCACTTGCCTGTGGTCGTACAATAGAAGTGGCAGAAATATACCCTGAGTTCCTGACTCCAGTGACGTTTGGGATGAGGCATTCGGAAAGCTGCTGGAGGAACGTGGGGCATTCTAACTGCCGTCTTTTGACACTGAGCTCTCCACTCAAAGTGTTGGCCCCTTCACCCATGCTTCATTCAAAAGACTTCTTAATCAGAAGGAAAGTATGCACTAACTAAAATGTGAACAGACATCCAGTGGACCAGAACTTGACCAACATATGGATATCTGGGACAGAGGACCAATGGACAGTGAGCAAGGCTCTGAGCTAATCGTGGGCTGGGGGGCTTGTGAGAAATCACAAAGGTCTTATACTGATCCCAAGATCCTATGGAAGCAGTACTAACATTTTACCAGTATTGTTCTATGTCAAGCCAAGTCAAGACAACACGCTTTTATTAAGCTCCTACAATGTGCTAGGCACTGTGCCAAGCACTGAGAATACAAAGAAAGGCAAGACATGGAACACCATGACCTCTGAAGAACTAAAGATAAGTATCGCGAAGAGGACAATGGAGAGACGTGCGGTGGGTGTATATGGTAACCAAGGAGGAACTCCCAAGAAGAATAGGAAGTAAAGGCTGTCTCAAGGAATTGTAGAAGAAGAAAATAGGGGCTGGTTACCTGGCAAGAAATTGAATAAGGCCTTTACCATGTTGGATGGGTCCAAAACTTTTTGCAAGACCATGGATGAATTGTACTTCATAGGCAGACATGGATGGTTTGTCATCTGTGTTGCTGGAGAGAACTCTTGAATCAATGAGATCGTGGAGCCATTTTAACATTTGCTGACTGGGAGGCAGCATAGTATTGTGCATAGGCTTCCTGCTAATAGTCAGGAATCCCACCCCTGACAAATATTGGCTGTGTGACCTTGGGCAAGTTACAGCCTCCTGGTGCTCCAGAAAACTTTCTGAGGACAAGCTACAATACAGTTGCTGACCTGGATTGGCAGAAGGAGCTTCCTCACCTAGAGTTTCTTACACCAATGCCACCTTTGTTGTTGTGAGTTGTCTTAGCTGTGTCCAACTCTTTGTGACCCCATTTGGGGTTTTCTTGGCAAAGTTACTGGGGCGGTTTGCCATTTCCTTCTCCAGCTCATTTTACAGATGAGGAAACTGAGGCAAACAGGTTTAAGTGACTTGTCCAGAGTCACACAGCTAGAAGTGTCTGAGGCCAGATTTGAACTCAGGAAGATGAGTCTTCCTGACTCCAGGCCTGGTGCTCTATCCACCGCGTCACATAGCTGCCCTTATGACATCATAGGGTCAGACTAAAAAGAAATTTGGTGAACATATATACCAAACCTCTCCAGGTTAGTGTATACTCCCAAGGAGGCAGCAGATTCTGGGTTTGCACCTGTGCCCCCCCAACTCACAATTACTCTCAAACGTGGTACTTTATGTTGGTCCTAATGATTAGAAAAGCCTATATATGGGTCACATCCCTTTAAAACAAATTCCAAGGGATTTGTTTCTTTGTACTAGGTCTTTGTCCTTTGCACTAGAATCATCCCTTTGTTTTAGATTTTATTTTTCCATTCGTTCTTTTCATTCAGCAACTCGAGGGTGTTCCCCATGCTGGGGACTGAGAGAGGTATAGAGAAATGAATAAAACGGACTTGGAAATCTTAAAATAATACATCTCGTATACAGATTTTTTTTCTTAAAACGGTATTTGTTGTTTTCAGTCATTTCAGTCATATTGGACTCTTTGTGACCCCATTTGGGTTTTTTTTTTTGGCAAAGATACTAGAATGGTTTGCCATTTCCTTCTCCTGCTTGTTTTACAGATGAGGAAACTGAGGCCAGTAGGGTTAAGTGACTTGCCTAGGGTCACACAGCTAGTAAAGGCCTGAGGCTGGATTTGAACTCAGGAAGATGAGTTCTTCCTGACTCCAGGTCTGCACTTTATCTGCTCTTTTGCCCAAGTATTTGTTGTAATGGTGGTTAAAATAAAAAAAAAAGTGAACCTAAGTATTAACCTCTCTCCAAATCTCTTGTGATCATTTTTAACGGGCATATGTGCTCACCCTTCTGCCGAGTGGTCCTCAGTGGGCCCGCCCTCTGTGTTGGGTCGGGTTCTTTTCTTTTAAGCAGATTGCCGTGCTTGGAATAGCATTGCATATACTAACATTGGAATGGCACAGAGAAGATCGGCCTTGTCCCAGTCTAAGGATGGCACTCAAATCTGGGAAGTGTTCCATAATTTTCTGGTTGTAGTCTGGAAAGATTGCTGAGGAATGTGTAAAATAAAGAATTTTCTCTAAAAAATAACCCCCCAGACAAACAGAAGTGATTGCGTTTGTGCATTTTCCAAGTGTTGCCTTGATTCTTCAGTATCCCTTTATTTAAATGCTCCGTGGTTTTTCATAACTTCACAAGAAGATTTAATGCTAATCACACTCATTTCTATGACATTTTCCTTTCTTTACAACAGCCCTGTGAAGCAGCTATTGCAAACATTATTAACCCTATTTGACAGATTAGATAGCAAAGGCTCAGAGAGCATAAAATTCATTACTCAGGGAGTCATGTATTTAGGTCTGGAGGTGGTAGAGTCAGGATTGGAACTCAGGTCTCCTGTCCCCAAGTCCAGTGTTCTTTCCACTGTGGTGCTTTGCTGCAAGACCCTCTAGGAGGGATGACATTCCTCCCTGGATACATTCTCTACTTTCAGGGAAATACAGCATAGAAAAATTATAGGTCAAGAGTTCTTGGCAGGGGTGGGAGGGCAGCTAGGTAGTGCAGTAGATAGAATGCCGAGTGCCGAGCCTGGAGTCGGGAGTTCAAATCCAGCCTCAGACACTTACTAGCTGGGTGACCCTGCACTTTACCCTGCTTGCCTCAGTTTCCTCATCTGTAAAATGAGATGGAGAAGGAAATGGCAAACTACTCGAGTATCTTTGCCAAGAAAACCCCAAATGGGGTCACGAAGATTTGGTCACGACTGGACAAGACCTCAAGGAGTCTAGAAACTTGAATGGGAAAATTTTTAAAAGTTACATTTTTGTTTTCACTAATTTTGGTTCCCTTTGTAAGATATGCATTATATTTTATGCATTTAAAAGTATTATTCTCAGAAGGGGCGCATAGATTTCACCAGAATGCCCCAGGGATCTATAACACAAAAAAGGTTATAGATCATAGTCTTAGAGCCAAAATGGACCTTAGATCTAGTCCAGTCCCCCCATCTTCCAGATGGAAAAACTGAGGCTGAGAAAGGTTAAAAACAACTGACCAAGGTCACAAAGGTAGGAGCTGGTCGAGTCAGGATTTGAAGCCAGATCCTCCCATTCCTAGTCAAGTCTCTTTCAATACTATATGATACTATTTCCAACTGTGTGTGTGTGTGTGTGTGTGTATTTATGTTACAAGATGATTCTGCTCTTTACAAAAGTATCCACCTTGAGCTTCCTTTAAGTAGAAAGTTCTTAATGACTTCAGCACGGGTCCTGGCTTCCCGAGGATACTTCCGAAGCCCATCTATCGTGTAAAGTGAGGCACACCTGTTTCAAAAGGCCCAGATGACGAACTTAGAAGCCTTGTAGAAGGTACATCATTACGTGAAAGACAGCAAGGCCAAACTTGGTTAACAGTTGGCAGCAAGCACAGAGCCTATCCTGTTGGCCCTGGGAGCCAAGGACTGCAGCCAGACTGTCTGTTACTGCTTTGCTAGGTCCCAGCTGCCACAGTCCCCTCTTCCCTACCTGGATCCCATCTGCTTTCCCTCCCATTCCACCTGCCCAGACTTGATTTCCCTCCTTTAACAATCTTCTCTATCACCAGTTTTAAAGAAAATCAGAGTAGCTTCTTTGTAGTGGAGATCTTTCCAATCTGATGCTAACCTTTTTTTTTTAAATCTTGCTTTTTTGGGATATTCCTGGTAGTTTTCCATTGCTAGTTTTTTTTGGGGGTGGGGTGGGGTGGGGAAGGCAGTTAATTGTTTTCCTTCAATAGGGCCCTGCAATGCTGGGGTTGGCCTCTGTGTGGAGTCTCAGCTCTGACTTTTTGAACCAGCTTCTATGAGATACAGGGAGTCTTTTAGCCGAGAGCACTTGATTCTTAGAAGGAAGAGCATCCATTGGGAGAGACTGGCCTTACCTATAGACAGAGTAGGTGGAAGGGCTCCATCTTTGTGGAGAGGCTTAGTAAGGTGTATCCTATGGAGAAAAAAAAAAGAGAAGAAAATCCCTCCCCTGAGTGCCTGAAATACTACCATTGCTTTAGATTTTTCTTTTCCTTCCTTCCTCCCTTCCTTCCTCCCTCCCTCTTTCTTTCTTTCTTTGTTCTTTCTTTCTTTCTTTCTTTCTTTCTTTCTTTCTTTCTTTCTTTCTTTCCTTTCTTTCTTTTTCTTTCTTTCTTTCTTCCTTCCTTCCTTCCTTCCCTCCCTCCCTCCTTCTCTTTCTCTCTCTATCTCTCTTCCTTCCTTCCTTCCTTCCTTCCTTTCTTTCTTTCTTTCTTTCTTTCTTTCTTTCTTTCTTTCTTTCTTTTTCTTTCTCTCTTTCTTCCTTTTTCTTTTGCAGTTATCCCTGGGAGCCTAAAACATTAAGTTGGTAATATCTAATTAACAATTCCTTTATCAGATTTTTTTTTTCCCTTAGGGACTGGAGCAGCCAGGGTTATTAGCCTTTGTTTCTTAAAATCCTAGGATTTAAAGTTGGAAAAGACTTTAAAGGGCATCTAGTCCAGCCCTCTCCTCTTACAAGTAAGAAAACTAAGGCCCATCCATGGAAAGCACCTTGTGCCCATATAGGTGATGGTGCCAAGGGCTAATTCTTCATCCAAACCAGTGCCCTTTTCATTGTACCTCACGGCCTCATGTAACTGTTCTTGGAACGAGGGCCCAGCAAGCCTGGAACACAGGAGTTATGTAAACAAGCCATCTGACGCTTGGATTCAGCCATAAAAGAAGACCAATCCTTGCTCATAGTGGGCGTGCTCTGAAGGTGAATGTGCTGTCAGATGGCTCAGCTGGAGAGAAGACTCTTGATGCCTCATGAAACGGCAGATGTACCAACGGGTCTGTGGTTAGTCGTGCCTTGGATTTTCTGAACTGTCCCTGTCTTCTGAGCAAGACTCTCTCAGTTTTATAAATTATCCACAGCATCTGCTACTGTGCAAAAGGAGGATTGGGGTAGGGAAAGGAAGGCTGGGGTAGGAAAACTGAGTTACAGGAAGGAAGGGAAAATTTATTTATTCTTTTTTTAATAAGTTAATTTATTTATAGTTTTCAGCATTCGCAAAATTATTTATTCTTACTATGAATCAGGCTCTGTACCAGTCGCTTTACAAATATTATGTCGTTTGATCCTTACAACAAGGCCAGGCAGTAGATTTTGCTATATTCCCACTTTACAGTCAAGGAAACTTGAGGCAAACAGAGGCTGAGGGACTTGCCCAGGGCCTTGAGTAATAAGTATCTGAAGTAAAATTTGAACTCAGATCTTCTGGACTCCAAGCCTAATGCTCTATCTGCTATAACATCTAGCTGCCACTACCTTTGTCAATAACTACCTGTGAGATGAGCAACTCCTTCCCCTCTCTGGGCCTCAGTTTCCTTTCACACTAGCTGTGCGACCCTGGGCAAGTCACTTAACCCTGCTGGCCTCATTTTCCTCATCTGTAAAATGAGCTGGAGAAGGACATGGCAAATATTAGGAAACTATTCCATTAATATGGAACAAATGGACTATTCCATTAAAATGGAACAATATGGGCTGGACAAAATGATTTCTAAGGCTTCTTCCATATTTAAAACCCTGTGAGTCTTTGAGCAGTTTGAAAATATTGGGCAGCTCAGGTGGGGGTTTGGGAAGGCACTGAAGTGATGGAGATGACCCACATTTTGTTGGTTTTTGTAGTTTGCGAAGCATTCTGTCCTCTCCACCTAGTGAGGAAGGTAGGACCAGTGTTTATTATCTTCATTTCACAGATGAAGTAACTGAGTCCCTGAAGGGATGAGGGAGAGGGAGGAATGAAGGGTGACTCAGGTGGTGAATCTCGGTGGCTGGAAGGATGGTGGTGTCCTTGACATAAATATTAGATTGGATTAGAGGCAGGGCAGACTCAGGAGAGAAGGTTTCAAGGTCTATTTTGGACACGTTGAGTTTGAGGTACCAAGAGGATATCTAGGTGGAGAGAGATACCCAATGGGCAAGTTGGTGATGTGAGTTCGCAGCTTAGGGGAGCACTAAGGACTGGACACGGACATTTGGGAGTTGTCTGTGTGGAGATGTGAATAGAATGCATGGGAGCTCATGAGATCATGAAGAGAAAGCATAGAGAGGGCAGAGAAAAGGGGTAAGAGTAGAGTCTTTATGAGCATCCATTCTGAATGGGACAAGGAGGGTGAGGTAGGGAGAGGGTTGCCGGGGACACAGTATCTTCTTGAGGGATGTTATGCTTTCGTGAGTAAAAGATGATGAAAGAAGCATGGGAAGAAAAGATCTAAGATAAGGGAAGTTTGTTAACAGCGGAATGAGACTTTCAGAGGGCACAAAGGAAAGGTAGGGCAGACCAGGATAGGAACTCCACGGTGCATGGGATGGAGATGGATGGGGATGAGAGGGCAGAGAGTGGCAGGGAGGTACAAGCGGTTTTCACCAAGGCAGCTGGTGACTGAATCCCAGGGATTACTATAGGAGGAGACACAAGTTTGTTAATCATTGGTCAGAAGAGTCATTTGAAGGGGGCTTCTAACTCAGCAATCCTGTGAGGTCAGAGGATGGCAACGCTGTCCTCTCTAATACCGGGGAAGGTTGGGTTGGGTATTTTGACTCAGTAAATACCTGGCGATTAGTCTCCCAGGATCTGACTGAAATCACGTTAGCAGCAATCCCTTTGCCTTATCCCAAGATGACAAGGAATGATGGATGCACAGCCAGAAGGTATCCCATATGGGGATGGTGTGCTTGGCTCTTGTTCTGGCCTGGATGAGGTTCAGGTAGCAAGAGGCCTGGAGTCTGGGGTGCTCCACTGATTTATGGAGGACTGAGCCTTTATTGCTTTCCTCCTCACACAGAGAAGGTGCCTAATAAATGTTTATTGATTGATTGAAGCAGGATATGGTAGATAGTGCCTGACAGTAGGTTCTGCCTCCCAATGTGGTAACAGAAAGATGTGGCCTGAAGGCAGTTACTTAGATCAGAGTAACTCTTGGCTCCAGGGCAGCGGGTTCCAAATGCGAACATATTTGTGAAAGGCTGGCCCCTTAAATTCTACCCTTTTGGAAGTGGGGGGATGATATCCCCTTAAAGATTCCTAGATGTCACCAGACCTTGTGTTTAGTAGCTAGGACAGAATGAAGATTGGGGGAAGAACTCTGGGAGTCTAGCATCAAACTAAGCACTTTCCTCCCCTGTAGGGACTAACACAAAGGTGAGTCTTGGGCGTCATATCCAACCAAAACGCTCAAAGCCCTTCATAATCTGCCTCTCTCCCCACTTTCAAGTCTTTCCTCCCTCTCCTCCCTCAACATACCCTTCCATTCAGTGACCCTTGCCTCCTGGCTGTTCCTCAACAAGGCCTCTGGGAATTTCCACTGGTTGTCTCTCCACACATAAAATGCTCACCTCCCACTCTTGGTTTCCCTGGCTTCCTTCAAACCTCGGCTGAAATCCTACCTTCTTCAGGAAGTCTTTCCTAATGCCCCTCAATTCTAGTGGTGTCTCTCTGTCGATCATCTCCCATCTGTCCTGTGTATGGTTTCTTTGTATATAGTTGTTGGCACATTTTCTCCACTACATTATAAACTCCCTGAAAACAGGGACTGTCTAGTGCTTTTTTTTTTTTTTGAATCTTCAGGGCTCAGCACAGGTGGTGTGCCTAGGCACCTATAGGTGATTAATAAATGTTTATTGACTGACTAGTGACTGAATGGTTGGGCCTCGAGAGAACTAAAGCCATGGTTAAGACTAGGAAATAGGAACTTGAACAAACTAGAATAGTAATTCAGAATAAGGGCTGCAGGTCAGCACAGGTCATCAGTGTGGTTCAGAATCATCACATGATGAACTAACTGCCTCTTAGAATCCCTAGCTTCCTTGAAGGCATCCCTCACCTAGGCCTCTCCAACCTTTCAACCTTGCCCCACATCCACTATTTTATTGTTTATTTATCGTAGTATTTACTTATCTAGGAACATGTTTCTCTACTGAACAATAAGCTCCTTGAGGGCAGGGATGGCTTCATATCCTTACCTTTGCACCAAGGGCAGCTAGGTGGCAGTAAATAGAGCAAATGACTCATCTTCCTGAGTTCAAATCTGGCCTCTTATTTACTTACTAGCTGTGTGACCCTGGGCAAGTCACTTAACCCTGTTTGCCTCAGTTTCCTCATCTGTAAAATGAGCTAGAGAAGGAAATGGCAAACTACTTCAGGATCTTTGCCAAGAAAAACCTAGATGGGGTCACGAAGAGTTGGACATCACTGAACAACAACAAAAGATTCTCAGCACATCCAGCAGTGTCTGTTAGACAGATAATAGACATTCATGTTCCTTGAATGAATGAATGAATTTAAGAGGCCCCTGGGCTTCCTTGTCTCTGTGGTAGAAAGATTTGACCAGTGACTTGGAGACTAGGGAATGAGGTCAGTCTGGAAGAGAGGAAGGAGTCAGCAGGTGCTCTCATTAATTGAGGGTTGTGGCCTGGCAGATGGGTCCTGGTATAGATGAGCATTTCAGCCGTTTTATTCTCCAGGGAGTTGTTAATCAGATCATTAAACAGAATGACTGTACTTGGGATGGGCAGTGGGGGGCGGCGTGGAGTGGTGCTCCAAGTACCATTGGTCTTCCTGGGATGTGTCACTACGAAGGTTGAAAAAGAGAGGAAAGGTATATGGACCATTAAAGACGTGGTCCTTTTTTGGCCTTTCCTCTGTTTCTTTTTTAACGTCTCTTGAATATACCTCCTCCACTCCTCTGGCACTGCCCCTACTCATCACCTCACTCCTGGACTATCACAATAACCTGCTGGTGGGTCTGCCTTCCTCAAGTCTCTCCCCACTCCAATCCAGCCTCCCTTCAGCCACCAAAATGATTCTTCTAAAGCTCAGGTCTGATCATGTCACAACCCTCCCCGCTCCCAGTAAACTCCAGTGGCTCCCTCTCGCTTCCAGGATCAAATATAAAGCATTCTGTTTTGCTTTCAAAGCCCTTCATAACCTAGCCCGACCTTCCTTTGCTGTCTTCTTCCCTTTTGCTCCCCTACATGCACTCTTTAATCCAGAAACGCTGGCCTCCTGGCTGTTGCACGAACAAGACCCTCCGTCTCTCAGCTCTGGACATTTTCTCCGGCTATCTATTCTCCTCTCCACAGTCCCAACTAAAATCCTGTCTTTTACTGGGAGCCTTCCCCAACCCCTCTTAATTCCAGTCCTTTCCCTCTGTTAATTATTCATTATCTATCCTATATATAGTTTGCTCTGTATATATTTGCATGTTGACCCCTCCCTCCATCAGATTGCAAGCTCCTTGAAGGCAAAGCTTGCCTTTTGCCCCTTTTTGTGTTCCTAGTGCTTAGCACAGTGCCTGGCACATAGTAGGTGCTTAAAATTGTTTATCGATTGCTTATTGATCAACGGTGATAATGGCTGCCTGTTTGAATTGCATGCTAGAATTGGAGTCAGGAAGATCCAAATTCAAATTCTGCCTCAAACATTGTATGACTCTGGGCAAGTCACTGAACTCTCCTAGCCTCAGTTTCCTCATCTGTAAAAATGGGGACGGTCATGGAACCTACCCTGTATGATTATTCTGAGAATAAAATGAGATAAATCGTTTCAAGGCAAACCTTAAAGCACCATGTAAGTGCTTGCTATTATTATTATGTAGTCCTTTAAGGTTCGCACAGCCCTGGACACAGGCTCATAGACTGCAGGACTGGAAGGGACCTTCGATGCTGTCCAATTTAACTCTCTCATTTTACAGAAATGAGCGGTTAAATAAATATATATAATAATATATTATATATAATATATAATAATAAATAAGTAAATAGAGCAGTTAAATAACTTACCCAGGATCGCTTAGGCAGTCAGTGGGTATTTCCTCCAACACCACATCCAGCATACTTTCAATGGAACCATACTGCTTTCCTACATTATCTCATTGGATCCTCATAATAATTAGGGGAGGTAGTTATCCTTATTATTATTATTACAACAATTATCATTATTAGCCTCATTTTACAGATGAGGAAACCAAGGCTCAGAAAGATTGAGTGACTTGTCCAAGGTCGCACAGTTAAGTTAAGTAATCTGAGGTAAGATTTGAACCCAGGCCCAGTCCTCTATTCCCTAGACTACAACACCATATATACCTAACCTGCCACTCCCCCTTCCTCAACTTGGTCAGATTACTTGGGATGATTTGGGGGCACCAGGCGTGTGTACACTGGACATCCTGACCCTGGTGGTGAAGGATACTGGGAGCATCTCACTGCAGAAGGTTTCTGAGGCAGAGTCGCGTTTGATGGAATTACAGAATTATAGTTTTCTTCGCTGGTGGCGTGTCACAGTATTGTAAGTGGGCTCCTAGATCTCCTGTCTACATTCATATCATGTTGTGGAAACCCCCAGCAAGCTGTCCTAGCCCTCCTGACCTATCTCTGGTCTCCAGAGGGATGGACACTCCCTAGGCCTCCCTTCGGAGAGGCGCCACCAGCCTTCCTGTTTGGGCAGCAGCTTTCAGGTACTCTCTCCACCCAGCTGACAGCTGGCAGGCATCTCCTATCCCCAGCATGGCCTGGGTGGAGGAGAGTGGGGCTGGGTGTGGGTTCATTCAGATCTTATTGGAAGGAAGGAAGGGTTATATTTGGGAGGTAATTGTGACTTTGGGAATTTATATTCTCTTGGATTTTTTTTTTTACTTCCCTTTTTTTTTTGGTTAAAGAATTCTTCTTTGGCCAGATAGCCTGACTATCCGGAGTGATCGTGAGGCTTGATCCACTGGCTCTGCAGTCAAAGGACCTGTGTTCAAATTCTGCCTCTGACAATTACTTATCTTCTCTAGGTTAGTCAGATGGACTCCTAAGATGATGTATGAATTCCCAGAGCTATAATTCTTTTATCCCACGTGGGCCACTTTTTTAGTTTGGCAAAGATGACCATAGATTACACTCTTAATTTCTGTTAGTTGTCATCCCCCTACCCTCTTCCACCCAACACCACAGATGTATGTTTTGATGTAGTAAAAAGCCTCTTGGATTTGGAGTCAGGACCTGGGTTCAAATCCCAGCATGTGTGTTGAACTTGTCCTTTGATGTTTTTCTTGTCTCATGCCTGGACTCTTCCCAAACTCCTTGTCTTTTTCCTTGCCGACCACCTTGCCACTCTGGAGAAACCTTCACTCTGAAGCCCTTCTTACCTCATAGGTGACTCCTTCCTTTGTACCACCATTTTAAGAAGAACCTTGGCTGTGCTTTATCTCACTCACACCTAGACTCTCTCTAGTCCCCGTCTCCTCACCTGCCACATTGCCCTCACACTGGTATTCCCTTCCCACTCCCCACCCCCTCTTATGTGTCATCTTCCCCCATTAAAATATAAGCTTCTTGAAGATAGGGACTATCTTGCTTATCTTTATGCTTTTAATAAATGTTCTGTTTATTGTGCCTCTCTACATCTTCTATCATCTATCGATCTATCTATCATCATATCTGCCTATGTATATTCATATTTATTTATCATCTGTGTATCATGTCTATCATTTCTCTCTGCATCTCTCTATCGTGTCTCTCCATATTTTATATCATATATCTATCGTCTCTCATGTCTTTCTGTCTCTATCCCCATCTATTTATCACGTCTGTCCTTCTATCACGTCTCCGTATATCTTTTATCATCTATCATGTCTATAGATACCCATATCTATTTATCATCTATCTATCATCTTTCTATCATGTCTCTATCATGTCTTTCTATATCTATCACCTATCTGTCTGTCTTTCTGTCTGTCTATCAGGGAGAAACACTACCTGTGTGACTTAATTCACTTTTCCCTAATGGGCCTGACTTTCTTTATTTGTAAAATGAGGGGGTTGGAAGATGATCTGTTAGCTCTAAATCCTATGGAAAGTTTCTTCAGCCACAAAAAGAATTGAAAGATTTTGGCTGGGTCATATCCTAGCATCACCACTGCTGGAGAAATAACTAAGAACATACATCTCATCAACAATGGACGGCAGAAGCATCTCTGTATGCTAAAGGGAGCACATTCATATAAAGCCATCCTCTGGTAATGATGGATGGTTCCAGATTCTTTAGCATCCACTTTGGAAAGGAACAGATTTCCCCTTAAACTCCCCAGGACCTGATGAGCCAGGGGGAAGGCATGCAAAGGCAACCTCCAGTCAGGATTCAGCTATTAGGAAAAAGCCATCTACAGACAACTGTGGGTTTTTCTTGAGTATCAGAATTGTCCCCAAGGGTATCCTGGTAAAAGTTTAACAACTGTCTCCTTAGGGGAAATATATAGCACTAATACACTTTTAAAGTGTATTAGTTTAACCCGCATTATTAATATTTTCTCCATCACTTCAAGTCTAGACAGTAAAAAAAACAAAACAAAAACAAAAACAAAACAAACCAATAAATCAAGCACTGATTGGTAGCTTTTTTTAATTTTCAAGACATAAATGCTTATACTGAAAAATTTAACAATTGGTTCTGAGGGTAGGAGCTGGCTCCAGCATATCCCTGTTTGTGCCCTAGTTTGAGAAAGTAGGCATTGGGGAAACCAGAGTGGGATCTGGTGATGCTGGGTGGAAACCACCAAGGCTGAGATTGAGTCTGATTTTTACTATAGTGAGGTGAATCATTTATGGATGCATCTATTTGAGGAAATGGATACATGAATATTTTAATAAAAATGGCAGAGCCTTCTGGCCATCAGGAAATCTTCCTCTGCTACTAAGGAAACTGAATGAAGTAAATTTATCATTACCTGGACATTTATTTAAAAAAAAAAGTAGATGATCGTTCTTCCTCAGGTTTTTCCAATTAGAGACCAGAGACTGTCAATGACCTCACTTTTGACCAATGGCCAATGCATTCAACAGTCTGGTGAAGAAATCTATTAACTGGGTACCCGCCAGTTGTCTGGAATAGGAACTAGCTACCCATGTGTGTCTGAAGAAGTGATAACATTGTAAAGGGCTCCTGCATAGATATTAGGATGGGAAACTGGGGGGAGTAGAGGGTCAGCTGAAGTACTGAAGTCTGTACTTAATGATTGCTTGTGTTTTTCTAGGATTGACCAAACCTTGCCTTTTTACCCCTTGGGTTCGTGCTGTTCTCTGAACCCCGGCCTTGGCAGTATTCTGGGAGCTTGCTAGTTTAGGAAACAATGTCTTGCCCTGAACATAGAAGAACTAGAAAAACTTCTCTAAATGCCATCAATTTTGCCTGGACTAGCATCACCATATGACTACACCCACTGGGGGCTCCCTTTGTGGTGAGAAAATTCAAAGAGGAACATCGGGTTTGTGTTAAGGGAACATTCAGATGCTACAAGAGAGCAAAACCAGCATCTGGCCAGCACCTAGCCCAGTGCCTTCTGCATGGGGTACAGGGACTGGATCTATGATTTAATTGGCATATGGAATTCCCAAGTGAGGAAACTCCCTCTACCAATGCAAGTAGATGCTTTCTTTGCAGCTTAGAGGCTTAGAGCCTTACCTACAGCAGAAGTTTCAGACATGCTGCTTGCTGGCTGCATGTGGCCCATAATACTCCCCACTGCAGCCTGAATCCAATTAAAATGTAATTAGGAAATATTTAAAAGCATAAATACAAATACAATAGAACATAAATAGTATTAATATATGATTTTCTCTTGGGGCTACTATGTGTCACAGTTGATAGAGCACCGGCCCTGGTGTCAGGAGAATCTGAGTTCAAATCCAAACTCAGATACTCACTATCTCACAAGGTCACTAGCTGTGTGACCTTGGGCAAGTCATTTAACCCTGATTGTCTCTCCCCCCCCCCCCATGGCTTTTTTCAGTTAATATGCAGCTGGCATCCTTACATAGGGTTTGGCGAGCCCTGTTTCTATTTGAGTTTGATGAAACTGGCCTAGAACGCTCAGAGGTCAAGCTGGCTTTTTTCAGTTAATATGCAGCTGGCATCCTTACATAGGGTTTGGCGAGCCCTGTTTCTATTTGAGTTTGATGAAACTGGCCTAGAACGCTCAGAGGTCAAGCATCTTGCCCAGGGTCACAAAGCTGGCCTGTGTCAGAGCCAAGACTTAAACTCATGTCTTCCTGGCACAGTGTCTCATGCATGTTTTTGTTGCTGTTCAGTCATGTCCAACTCCTCCTGACCCCATTTGGGGTTTTCTTGGCAGAGATACTGGAGTGGTTTGCACAGATGAGGAAACTGAGGCAGACAGGGTTAAGTGACTTGCCTAGGGTAACCCAGCTAGGAAGTATCTGAGGCCGGATTTGAACTCACAAAGAGGTGTCTTCCTGACTCCAGGCCCAGGGCTCTATCCACTGCACCACCCAGCTGCCCTGTCTTGCCCTGATCCTTAACAATGATTCTTGAGCTGAACTGAACTGAAGATGAGCTCTCATTAACCGAGAGCCTCGGGCTAGGAGAAATGATGGTTAGAATTTGGAGCTGATTGAGTGGCTGACCTCAGAACGTAGTGATTACTGGTTTGGTGTTCATGTGGAGCAGTCCTAACAGCTAACGTTATTATAGTGCCTATTACGGGCCAGGGGCCGTGCTAAATGCTTTGCAGATGTAATCGCGATCGATCCTCACAACAACCCGGAGATATAGGTCCAGCTATTACTCCCATTTTACAGATAAGGAAACTGAGGCAGACGGGGCTACGTGCCTTGCCCGAGGTCACACAGTTAGCTGGGAAGTCTCAAGGGCAGTGGCCTGAGAGGGATTGCACTTGTTTTTATCAATGATGTAGTTAAAGGCCAATAGGGTTTGCTTATCAAATCTGACCATGACTCAGCTGGAAGACAAGAAGCGCTATCATAAGTATTTTTAGTATATTTGGGCAAGGTAACCCAGGCCACTCATTCTACTCGTGGATCACTATAATAATAATAATCATAGTTGTTATTATTGTTATTTTGGCACAGCAATTGGGGTTAAGAGACTTGCCCAGGGTCACATAGCTCAGAAGTGTCAAGAGTCTGAAGCTAGAATTGAACTCAGGTCCTCCTGACTCCAGGGCTGGTTTTGTTTTTGTTTGTAAGGCAATTGGGGTTAAGCCACTCTAATTCCTAGGGAGTTTTTTCTTATGTTGAACCTAAATCTACTTCTCTGGAGCTTTCATCCATTCCTTTTAGTTCTGTGCTCTGCACCCAGGCAAAACAAGTCTAATCTCTATCTTCCCCATGGCAGTCCTTGAAATATTTGGAGACGTCACATCCTCCCCAGGTCTCTTCTCCAGGTTGAAAATCCCCGGTTCTTTCAGCTGATCCTCATATGGCGTGGTCTCTAGTCCTTTCATAGTTCTGGCTGCCCTCTTCTCTTTCCTATAATCTGGTATTCAGAAGTGGACATAACACTACTCCAGATGTAGTTAACCCAGGGAGATTATCAAGGAATGGTCACCTCCCTCATTCTATACCCCATGCCCTGTGGTGCAGCCTAGATGGCAGCAGCTTTTATATGTGTCACACTGTTGATTTCTATTTAGGTTGTAGTCCACTAAAAACCCCTGGATCTTTTTCACAGGAGGTGTTGTCTGATCCAGGGCTTCTTACCCTTTTCCCACTCCCAACCCCTTCAGTGCTTCTTAAACTGTAGGTTGCGACCCACAGCTTAAGACTGGCTGAATACCTCCCTTATCCCATACTTGGGAAATTGACATTTTGAACTCACAAGTGTGGAACTTTACATTTAATCTCAGTAACATCCATTGAATTAGATCCAGCCCATTGTTCAAGTGGTTCAGTATCTCTTTAGAACCTCACTGTCATCCTGCTAGGAGAGGAAATGTGGTACAGTAGAAAGGGCATTTGGTTTAGAGTCAGAGGACCTCAGGTCAAGTCATCATTCTGGAACTTACTACCTGGATAACCTTGGATAAGTCATTTGACCTTTTGGGACCTTAGTTTCCTCATCAATACAGTGAGGAGGTTAGACTAGATGAGGTCCCTTTCAGCTCTAGGTCTATGGTGCAAAAAAAATCCAAAACATACTTTGGTATATTAATATAATGCAGCCTTGGTTATTAAGAGAAACATGGGAAGATTTGTATGAAATGATGCAGAGTGAAATAAACAGAACCAAGAGGCAGTGTCATATAAGAGACAGTGTTAGCCTTACAGACAAGAAGACATTGGTTCAGATTCTGCCTGTCACACACATTGACTTTCATCTCTCAGTACCTCCAGAAAACTCCCTAAGGGCATGAATGACAGAGCAAGTACCTTTCCTCATTGGCAGAGGTAATTTCCTCATCGGGAGTACACTCTACCAAAGAAATCACAGTTCTGCTTCAAAATCCAAAAAGAAAAGAAGAGTGAAGACAAGAGAAGAGGAGAGAGGAAAAGAGAAGAGAAGAAGGGAGGAGAGAAGAGAAGAAATCAAAAGAGAAAAGAAGAAAGGAAATGAAGAGAAATAGAGGAGAGAAGAGAGGGAGAAGAGGAGGAAGGAAAGGAAAAGAGGAAAGGAGAGAAGAGAGGAAATGAAAAGAGGAGAGGAGAGAATGGAAGAGAAGAAGAAGGAAGGAAATGAAAAGAAAGAAGAGAGGAAAGGAGAAGAGGAAAGGGAAGGGAAGACAAAGAGAGAAGAGAAGGGAAAGGAAAAGAAGAGAGGAGAGAAGAAATCAGAAGAGAAGAAGAAAGGAAATGAAGAGAAATAGAGGAGAGAAGAGAGGGAGAAGAGGAGAAAGGAAAGGAAAGAGGAAAGGAGAGAAGAGAGGAAATGAAAAGAGGAGAGGAGATAATGGAAGAGAGGAAGAAGGAAGGAAATGAGAAGAGGGGAAAGGAGAAGGGGAGAAGGGAGGAGAGGAAAAGAGAGAAGAGAAGAGAAGGAAAAGGAAAAGAGAGGAGAGAAGGGAAGAAATCAGAAGAGAAAAGAAGAAAGGAAATGAGAAATAGAGGAGAGAAGAGAGGGAGAAAAGGAGAAAGGAAAGGAAAGAGGAAAGAAGAGAAGAGAGGAAATTAAAAGAGGAGAGGAGGGAAGAGAGGAAGAAGAGAAGAAAGGAAATGAAAAGAAAGAAGAGAGGAAAGGAGAAGAGGAAAGGGAAGGGAAGGGAAGAAAAAGAGAGAAGAGAAGAGAAGGAAAAGAAAAAGAAGAGAGGACAGAAGAAATAAGAAGAAAGGAAATGAAGAGAAACAGAGGAGAGAAGAGAGGGAGAAGAGGAGAAAGGAAAGGAAAGAGGAAAGGAGAGAAGAGAGGAAATGAAAAGAGGAGAGGAGAGAAGGGAAGAGAGGAAGAAGGAAGGAAATGAGAAGAGAGGAAAGGAGAAGAGGAAAGGGGAGAGGAGGAAAGGAAAGGAAAAGAGAAGAGAAAGGAAATAAAAATATGGGAGAAGGGAAGGGAAGGGAAAAAGTAAATCAACAGAACCATCATTGAAGCCACAGGAGTAAATGAAATCTCCAGGAGAGAAGAGAAGGCCAGGAACAGATCAGTGGGGAACCTTTGGTTAGGAATAGGCCAAGGAGAGAGCAAAAAAAAAAAAGATGGAGTAGGAGTTTAGAGAGGAAGAAGGAGAACCAGGAGACTTTTGAAGCTCTGGGGAGAGAAAACATCAACATGTCAAAGTGTCAACAACTGAAGACAGGCCAAAGATAATAAGGAACCTCTGAGGCCGAAGTTTCAGGAGAGGTGGGGACAGAAGCTTGAGCTGTAAGGGAGGTAGTGGGAAGTGAGGAAATGGCAGTGTTGGGTGCAAAATATTTTTTTAAGAAGTTAACTAGCAACAATATGGACCTAAAGTACAGTTTTTTACGTATTTGCTGTAATTAATAGAAAAAAATTTTTACTCTGTTCTTAATTTTAAAAGCAGGTAAACTGAGTGTTTTTTATTTCTCTAGGCAGACCCATACTCTAAATTGAAAATTGGGTTCCAGTTTTGGTTTGTTTTGGAGTTTTTTGCATGTGATCTTTGCATGCTTTTTTTTCCCCTCCTGCAGTTTAGTGGCATTTTGAAAGTAAAACAGTTCTCCACTCCCGATCTAGAAGATCAGCCTTAGTCACAGCCTTTATTAAAGGTCTCCAGTTTGTTCTGGATTCTGATTAAGGAAGAGAGTCTGGGACTGGAATCTGAGTCTCCTGGCTCTGTGGTCTCAGCTTTCTTTCTTGGGCTGTGTTATTCAGCACTCTCCTCTGGTGGTCTGGAGAAGATGATCAGGCTGCCTAAAGAACTTTGGGCATGGCAACAGGAAGAAGAGAGAAACAACAGTGTCTTTTGCATGGGCTCGGAGCTCCTCATTCCAGCTCCATTTCCATGGAGGAAGCCTGGAAAAGATGCTAATACTTTGGCTTCTGTTGCTGGGAATGCTTGAAGCATGAAGTCACCAAGGCTGGGGAGGGTCCTTTTATGCTTGGATGCTTCTCTTAGCCCAGCCCCATCACAGTTGGGACATTTTGTGGTGTTGTCAGATCCCAAGATAAATGGAAGATTGTCAGTGGAGACCGGTGACACGAGGGGGAGGAAGCAGAGATCAAGCTGGAAGGGTCATTAGAAATCATCTAGTTCAGCCCTCTCATGTGACAGACAAAGAAACTGAGGCTCAGAGAAGACCATAGATTTAGAGTTGGAAGGGGTCTTAAAGGTCCTCTAGTACAATCCCCTAAATGTACAGCTAGGGAAACTGAGGCAAGAGACGCTCATAGGTTTAAAGCAGGAAGGGGTCTCAAAGGCCATCTAGTACAAATGGGGAAATTGAGGCACGGAGAAGGGGGGAGGTATTTTGCCCAGGGTCATACAGTTAGTAAGTGGTAGAGCTGAGATTCACACCCAAGTCTTCTGGTTCCAAATCCCAGCAAGTTGCAATAGCTTACACTATTAGTGGCAGAATCAGAATTAGCACCAAGACTCCCAATTCCCAGCCTACTTTTCTTTCCACTATACCATATCACAAGATCATAAATTGATGGCTAGAGGGGGCCATAGTGGCCCTCTCGTCCAACCTCTTCATTTTAAGGATGAAGAAACTGAGGCCCAGGGAGATAGTGAAAGGTCTGGGTCCTCTCTCCAGCCAGGACCTAAATCCCTGGTCCGTCTTTTCCTTTATTCTCTGGTTGGGCGGTAGTGGTCGTGGTGGTGGTGACAGGAAGAGAACCCAAGGGAATGACAGGTGAGGGGAATTACTTTCTCTGGAAGCTCTCAGAGCTGGATTGATTTAAAATCGTCTTAAGCCTATGGCAGGAATGTACTTCTGAAACTCTCACATCCTCCCACTTCTCCACATTTAGTCCCAATCCCGATAATTTGGCTTCTCTCTCAGGGGTGGAGGCATTTTAAACTATTTTCAGTTAGGCAGTGGAAAGAGCAAAAAGAAATCCTCATGTACACTTCTGAAACTTTCTGACCCAGGGTTAAACCTCCCCACCCCTCTCTGTCATAAACAAACCCGACTCTTACTCTCAGCCCAGGGTCATTCCCTCACTGGCCCCCAGGCTGAGTACATCCAGGTTTGGACCTGTCTTCTTAAACAATGTGGCAGCCTCTCTGATTCACCAGTGCTTATTTGTGGATTTCTGGGCTTTGACAGTGAGTTGGTAGGTGGCCAGACATACTGGGGCTGTTAGAGAGATTTGAAAGTGTGTCAGCCTTCTCGTGATTTCCAGCTTCATCACAGGAGAGTGAACACCTGACACCAGCTGGTCTCTATCCTGGGCTATCCCAGGGACACTGCAGCCAGACCATCAACCTAGGGAAATGTCTTCTTCTCCTTCCTCTCCCTGCCTGACCTCCACTCAAGTCAACGTCCTGGTGGAGGTATAGCCAGACAATAACTCACCTAAAAAAGATCTAGGGGTTCTAGTGGACAGCAAGTTCAAAATAAGTAGGGTGATTAATATTAGCAACCACAAAAACCCCCTACAATTCAATCTTAGGGCTGCATTATAAGAAGGATAGTTTCCAGGAAGGAGGGGGTGTTGCCCAGCTGTATTCTGCCCTGGTCAGACACCATCTGGAGTACTGTGTTCAGTTCAAGGCGCCACACTTTTTAAAAATAAAATTTATTGCTATATTTTGTTTTTACATCATCTTGATTTCTCAATATATTCCTTCCCTTCTCCCTCCCAGAGAACCACCTCTTATAACAAGGAATATTTTAAAAAGGAAACCAAAACTAATCAATACATTGATAAAGTCTCACAGTGTATGCCAGGTTCTACACTCCTACTCCCCCATTTCTTTGAAGAAGAGGGGGGAAGAGAGGACATTGATAAAGTAAAGTCTTCAGTGCAGGTAACTAGAATGATAAAAGGCCGAGAGCCCACAACAATAGTAATAGCTAGCATATAGCATGATAGCTTAGCAACATGATACACATATATGCGTATATGTACATACATACATAAATAGTGAGTCCATGACATGAGGATTGGTTGAAGGATCTGGGGATCTTTAGCTTGGAGAAGGCAAGGCTTGGGAAAGGAGTGGGAGAGGTATGACATGATAGTTTAATTCAATTACTTGAATGAGGGAAGAAGGATTAGACTTATTCTTGACCCCAGGAGGCAGAGCTAAGGATAATGGGTGGAAATTTCAAAGGGCCAAATTTTGATTTAATGTAAGGAAAAGCTTTCTTGAAATTAGACTATCCCAACATGGAAAACTTTTTTTCTTTCACTTAAGTATCTAGCATTTAGTTTATTAAAGTATTTTTAAAATTCTCAGTTCCAAATTCTCTCCTCCTTCTAACCCCTCTCTCACCCAAAAGAAAGCAAACAATATATTAGTTATACCCGTGAAGTCATGCAAACCTATTTCCATATTAGCCCCAGCATGGAACAACTTGACAAACAAATGCTGGATGACCACTTAGGTATATTGTAGGAGGCATTCTTTTGAGGTTATGGATTGGACTAAATGACCACTGAGGTCCTTTCCAACTCAAAATTTTGTTAATTTTTTAAAAATTCAGTCTCCTGTCTATGTAGATCCTTGATAAGGGATCTGGGTGGGATTTGGAGAGTGGATGAAGATTAAGAGAAAAAGATGAGAAACTCTCAGTCCTTGGCAAACACCCAGTCTGATGAGAGAGACGCAACATTTACTCTCCCCAACCTCTGAGTCTAATGAAGAAAATATGGTCTCTGTCCTTGGGGAACTCTGTCCTAATTATGTATACTACCTGTTTTTCCCTCGGCTGCTGCCAAGCTTCATGTATTTTTCTGGGGGGCCTGGTTGTCTGGAAGATGAGGTACACAAGGAATCTATTATGTAGACCCTACCATAGATCAAGGCATGTTTCTATTTGGGTGTATTGATTGCTCAAATCTGGCAGAGTCTTTGCCTACTCAACTCTTGATAATTTCATCATGGACCTGACCTGATAAGCCTTTCAAAAATTGGCCCCTCAAAACCATCTGGTTCCCCTAGAAGTCCTAGACAAGCACATGGAAATTACTGACCTATTCCACAATGGTGCCCCACCCCGGTGGATCCATTGGTTGTCAGGATTCAGAATGAAGTGAGAAACCTCATCATCCTTCGAGATCTGATCAGCCTTGGTACTCACACCTCATCACTACCCTCTGCCCCCCTCTGATTGGAAGGGGGGCCATGAATTCTAAAACCTCCATTTAAGGAGGGGGCTCAGGACAGATATCTCCTCATTCCCACATGGCTGCCCTATTTGGGGACTTCACCATCTCCTCGTGTTAGGTACCTCCCCTTCCTTTTCAGCTTCCTTTTATGTGTTGCCTTTCCCCTGAGGGCAGAGAGTTTCTTTTTTCATATTTGTTTCCCCAGTGTTTGGGACAGTGCCTGGCACAGAGGAGACACTTAATAAGTACTTACTAACTATTGACTGTTGACTAAGTGAGCCCCCAATTCCCCAATCCCCTGAAAGGATGTAAGTGAAAGGATGTAAGCTTCTTGAAGGCAGGAACCATTTCATTTTATATTTAATTCCAAAGCATCCGTTATGGGCCCTCACTCATAGAAGGCACGTAAACACTTGTGGGTTGGTTGACCAAAAGCCTTGTGGAGTCCCTGAATAAAATCTTTAAATATCCGTCATCAGGACATGTCAATTATGGTGAAGACAAGCAGGTGATCTGCCCTGTCTGTAGGAATCTAACTCAGATTAATTAAGTTATTAATCAGCTGGCTTCCCATCTTAATCAACCAGCTGGCTAATGGAATGACAAACTCATCTTCCAAAGAGGAGACCCAAGGCATCTACCTGTAGCTACTTAAGAATCATAATTGCATACAGAGGATGTGAACAAATAGCTCTCAAAAAAAGAATTGCAAACTATTAAGAACCACATGAAAGACTGCCCCAAATCACTTTTAATAAGAGAAATGCAAATCAAAACAACCCCAAGTTTTCACTCCATCTCTCAGCTCTGGACATTTTCTCTGGCTAGAGAAATTCTCCACACCTGGAATAAAATCTTTAAAAATCCATTATCAGGATATATCAATTAGGGCATAGCCAAGTCACTAGAAGTCTGTAGTGTGGCTCCCACTCCCAACATGGCTTCATCCAGGCAATAAAACCAGAAAGATTTACTGCCCACCTGGAGTATTTCTCAGGGGTGCTTACCATTGAGGGGCAGCTAGGTGTCACAGTGGATAGAGCCAGGCCTGAAGTCTGGAAGATTCATCTTCTCAAGCTCTAATATGGCCTTGGATGCTTACTATCTGGGTGACCCTGGGGAAGTCACTTAACCCTGTTTGCCTCAGTTTCCTCATCTGTAAAATGAGCTGGAGAAGGAAATGACAAACCACTTCAATATCCTTGCCAAGAAAACCCTAAATGGGGTCACTAAGAGTTGGACCTGATTCGACAACAAAAACAACAAACTTACCCTTTATCTGTAAAATGGGGATAATGATAGTACCTGTCTCACAGGATTTTTGTGAGGATCAGGTGAAGGCTGAGTGGGTTGAACCCTCCTCACTTCCCAGAGGGCAGTGTAGGGGCTCAGGGAGGGAGAGGATACAGGTCAGAGTTTTAAGTCCAGGCAAGGAGCAGAATCATCCTTTGAACAGTATTTAATAATCTACATTATGGGACTGGGAAATCACAATGGTAAGTGATGTCTGAAATGGAAGCAGGGTTAAAACGAGGACCGCAGTGATGTCTGAGGGAGCTTTAGAGAGGCAAAGGCCGGGCTTGGATTCAAGTAGTTTAATTCCAAGGTAAACCATAAAATGTGGAGCTCGACAACGTTCTCACAGTTTGTTGCACTGAAGGGTTCAGCAGGCGCTTCTGTGCTCGCCTCTCAGGCTGTCTGCAGTGGGGTGAGCTCCACCCGTCAGCTTCCTCTGAATTCCTTCCAGCAGGAGGGCTCCTGCCACCACTACCCTGATAATTCTCCATGACAAGGGTTGATTTTTTTCTTTTAAGAAAAAGGATGCCTTTTGTTTTTCATCACATAAATTTCTGAATTTATTTTTCCCACCTTCCTCTTCCTATTGAGCTATCCCTTAAAACAATGATGTAAAAATAAACAATAATGTAGCTCAGGAAAACCAGCTAACTGGCTCTGACAGCATATGCAGTATTCCATACCCATGCTCCCCCACTTCTGCTATGAAGGAGGTAGGGGGTTTTCTTGTCTCTTTTCTTTGGTTTTTACAATTACACAGCGGTCAGCCTTATCTTATTTTTTTCCTTATACTCTGTTGTAGTCATTGCGTATACTGTTTTCTTGGTTCCGCTTTATTGTTTATTGTCGTTCAGTTGTTCAGTCGTGTCTGACTCTTCATGACCCTGTTTGGGGTTTTCTTGGCAAAGAGATTGGAGTGGTTTGCCATTTCCTTCTCCAGCTCATTTCAAAGATGAGGAAACTGAGGCAAACGGAGTTAAGTGACTTGCCCAGGATCACACAGCTAGGAAGCGTCTGAAGCCAGATATGAAGTCATGAAAATGAGTCTTCCTAACTTTAGGCCTGGCCTCTATTCACTGTGCCACCTAGCTACCACCTGCTTCATTATGCATCAGCTCATGTAAGTCTGCCCGTGTTTCTGTAAATTTTTCATACTCTCTGTGTCTTACAGTGGAGTAATATTCCTTTACATTTATGTGCCAACATTGACTAAGTTATTCCTCACTTGATAGGAACCTGCTTTGTTTCCGGTATTTTGCTACTCCCCAAAAAGTATAGCTATGAATATTTGGTTTTCTATGGGACCTTTCCTTCTGCCTTAGCATCTTGGGATATACGCCCAGCAGGAGGCTAGAGACCCTACTGGGAAATCAAAGGGAATAGATATTTTAGTCACTTCTAAAAACATAATTGTTATTTTCCAATTTAAAACCGTACTGCCATATTATCAGTGTATCTGTCTTCCTGAAGCCCTTCCAATATTGATGACTTCCATCTTTTGTCATCTTTGCCAATTTTCTGGGTGTAAAGAGAAATCAATAATTACTTGATGAACATTTATGAAGTGCCTACTATGTGCCAGGCACTGGACTAGGTGCTGGGGATACAAAAAAAAGAGACAGTCCCTGCCCTCAAGGAGCTCACAGTCTAATGGGGGAGACAGCATGTAAACAAATATATACAAAGGAAGCTCTATATAAGATAAAAAGGGAACAGAAGGAAGGCACTAGAATTGAGAGGGATAGGGGAAGGCTTCCGGTAAAATATGGGATTTTAGTTGGGACTTAAAAGAAGCCGGGAAGGTCAGTAGTCAGAGAAGAGGAGGAAGAGCATTCCAGGCATGAAGGACAACGAGAGGAAATGCCCAGAGATAAGAGATGGAGTGAAACCTGGGGTTGTTTTGATTTGCATTTCTCTTATAAGTGATTTGGGGCAGTCTTTCCTATGGTTGTTAATAGTTTGCAATTTTTCTTTTGAGAACTGTTCATTCATATCCTCTGTGTGCAACCTCTGACTCTTAAGTGGCTTCAGAGGAGCCTTGGGTCTCCTCTTTGGAAGGAGATGAGTTTATCATTCCATCAGCCAGCTGGCTGAGTAAGATGGGGAGCCATTGACTGACTTCATTTGTATCTTCTTCTCCCAGGGTTGGCTGACCCAGCCCTTTGCCCCTTCCCCTCTCCTCCTGAATGGGATAGATTGTCCAAAACTCAAAGGTCATGTAGTGCTTGCTGAAGTGAAAGGGCTGAGTTGGGGAGAGAGGAAGTTGCATTGCTTAATGATTACAGCCCTAAGGCTTTGGCCTCTTTTATCTCTGTGGAGATAATTTAAGACAACCTAACCCAATTCTAGTGTTTTTTACTGGCTCTGGGACCCTGGACAAATCTCTTAACCTCTTTGGGCCTGTCTTTTCATCTGTGAAATGAGTGGGGCTAAGGTCACTTCTAACTCTGTCTGTGCTGGTGTATTTAAGGCCCTAAGGACAATCTGTTCAAATCTGGGCCACGGGAAATGGGACCTCTCTTGGGATACCAGGACTAGGCTTCCCAGTGATCAAATAAATTTCTCAAAAGTGAATTAGACAATCAGCATCCTAAAAAGGGATATGTGTGTGTGTGTGGGGGGGGGGGTGTAGGTATCACTTAGCATGGGGAAAGGGTAATTTTTTGGGTAGGTTGTAGGTTGTCACAAAGTGGTGGAAATAATTCGTTGGTATGGAAAGCCTGTATTCTGTGGTTCTGGGCAGCTTCAGTATAGAACTCAAGCCACACCCACTTGACCAAAACCTCACTGGCTTTAAATGTCACTGAAAAGAGCTATACTTTTAAATACTCCCCCTTCCCTCTCCTCCCTGCCCCTCCCCCCACCCCCATACAGATAACATACTTTCGACAAAGGCCTAGGATCAGAAAATAATCCTACCAGTTAAATAGCACTAGTTAGCAGTTCGATGCTATAGGTGGTCAAATCTGTGGTTACATGGTGTTGGACGATGGAGATTGGCAATGTGAGCCAACGGAAAGGGTCTTGGACTGAGAATCCAGGCCTGATTCTGCCCTTGACTCCATGTGGTTTGGGGCAATTCATGTAACCTCTCTGTGACTTGAATTTCCCTGATTCAAGAGCTAAAATAAATACGTGATGAGATGAGAGATGTGGAAGAGCAGAGGAAATATAAAAGATATTTTTTACAGTATCAGTAATAATAATAATCAAAACTCCGCACAATATTAACCAACATCATCCCAAGGATTAACAGTCTCTTCTCAAAAGGGAGGAAGAGGATCCATAGATGATGAGGCAGCCAGGTATCACAGTGGATAGAGCGCTGAACCTAGAGACAGGAAGACTTGAGTTCAAATGTAGCCTCAGACACTTACTAGCTGTGTGACCCTAGGCAAGTCACTAAACTGTCCGCCTTAAGTTTCCTCAACTGTAAAATGGAGGGTAATAACTGTACCTGCCTCCCAGGGCTGTTGTGAGGACTGTATTGTAAAGTGCTTTGCAACCCTTAAAGTACTGTTAGTATTATTATGGTCTCAGAACACGTGATAAGTAGGTAAAACCGTCCCGAAATACATCTGGAATGAACAACCATTACTTCACAGTTATAATAATAAATGGCAACAGTAAGGACAGGTACGGGCCACTGGATCTATTGAATACAGTCTAATTGATTTTACCTTGGGATGGAGCTTCGGAAACGGCTGAGATCTGAGAGTGGAATCCAAAAGCCCACTGTGAGTGACACCCGTGTGAATTCAGCTGACGATATGTTCACAAAGGGGGGCTGGGGAAAAAAAAGACCAAGTCGTGCGGATTTATTTCCAGAAATAGAGAGATTTATGCTGGAGATTCAACACGAGGTCATTGCCACCAGAAATTACAGAAAGGTTCACCTTAAGGAGCCAAGCATCTAAGATAACCAATTCCATATCTAAATGACAAGTGCGGAGCTGTTGGTGGTCTGGCAGAGGTGGTTTCCTCGGGAGTCCCTTACAGGAGAGAATTGCAAATCTGGATAAAGACAAGATAATGGCGATCTCCATTAGAGTGCCTGCTAGAGACAGCTAGGGGCACCGGGGATAAAGCCCTAGGCCTAGACACAGGAGGACCTGAGTTCAAATTTGGCCTCAGGCATCTACTAGCTGGGCAAGGCACTTAATTGCTGTCTGCCTCAGTTTCCTCATCTGTAAAATCCTCAACGACCTCCCAGGGTTGTTACGAGGTTTAAATGAGATAGTATTTTTAGAGTGCTTAGCATGGTGCTTGGCACATAGCAAATGCTATGTACATGCCAGATACTAGCATCGTGGTGTGCAGGGAACTGTAATACTGAAAATGAGCTGGGAATGTCTGTAATCCTACGGGCAGTCTAGTTAGCTTAGAGAGGCTTATTTCCGCAGGGTGATTAATTAAGTGATTAATTTTGGGGGGTCCACAGCAACCCAGGCTTATGATCTACATTAGTGGAGGGCATGTCCTACATGTATACCAATGAAATGATGGATTCTGGGAAGATTGAATTATAAGATTTATTAATTATTAATTCATTGATAATTATGATATATCTATTTACCAATAAACAATAAGAATTGATTTATTAATAGTTAATAATATTAATTTATTAATAAGACCTTAGAGGCCATTGAGTCCAACCTCCTCATTTTACAGATGAGGAAACTGAGGCTAGGAGAGGTTAAATAATTTGCCCAAGGTTACAAAGCTATCAAGTATCTGAGGCAGGATTTGAACCCAGGCCTGCCTTCCTGACTCCATGTCCAGTGCCTTATCTGTGTCTTCATGTTATCTTTCAGTAATTACAGATGTCTTACACACTAATCTATAGCCGTTTGCTTGTCTTATAACTTCTGCATGGGCTGTGGCTTAGAGTGGTAAGTATAAGTGCTGTATGAATTCCCATGTAATGTGGGTTATAAATAGTCTGTGTGGAAGTTTGGAGTGGGGCAGGGGGAGCAGAGGATTAGTCAGGTGGGTTAGTCCTGCTCATTTATTGTGTATAGAACTAGGTGGATGGTCCCCAGACCCTCACTTTTGCTGAGTTGACTGCATTCTATATGGGTAAGTCTTTCTTGATAACCAGAAGTATGACAGGGACATAATTAAGCACTGCCTTCATGGAGCTGAAGCTCTATAGGTGTAGCTAATTTTAGGGCCAGCAAAGAAGTTAAATTGGGAACATGGGGACATAGGAGTGGCATGTAAAAAAAAAAAAGAATGAAAAAAAAGCCCTTCAACCGGATGGGAATCGGTATTGTATGTTGACTTTAAGCAGGCGGAAACCTTCCAAAAGGAGTGAGTAGTGTCTGGGAGGAACAAGCAGTAAGGGTGGGGACTTCCTGTGAAAACAGCCACTTATCCTGGGGGGCCCATTCCTTCCTACCCGGGTGATAAGAAAGCCAGATTTTCCTTTCTCAGGCTCTTGTGAGCTGTGAACAGCAATAGCTCCAGGTGGCTTTTCAGCAGGGCTGTTGTGATCTGTCTCACGAAGGGCCAGGCCTTAAGCTGGGTGAGGGGGTGGTATGTGGGGTGGGGGGGTGGTGGTGGTGGTGGTGGTGATATTTCTGTCAGGGTCTCCAACCCGTGGAGCATAAGTGACATAGTTATTTGACAAACTCTGTGGTGTAGATTGCATACCACCAAGCAGGAGACAAAACTGTCCCTAAGAAAGGTGGCAGTGTGTGACCTCAGATTGGAAGAGTCAGGATGCTGCAGCCCTTCTCCTATAGAGGAGAGGAAGAGAGTTAATGAGATGATTCTCTCTCTCTCTCTCTCTCTCTCTCTCTCTCTCTCTCTCTCTCTCTCGGTCTCGCTCTCTCTCGCTCTCCCTTCACCTCCCTCTTCTCTTATTCTCCTACCTCTTCACTCTTCTTCTTCTCCTTCCTTTCTTCCCTTCTCTCTCTTTCTCCCCCTTCCTCTTCCCCTCCCTTCTCTCATTTCATTCTCTTCCTTTTTACTCCCTGTTCCCTCTCTTTCCTCTTCCATCTCCCTCCCGTCTTTACTTTCTCTCCTCCATATCTTTCTATCTTTCCCTTCTTCCATTTTATTCTCTTCCTGCCCCTCCTTGCTACCTCCCTCCATTTCCCTTCTCTCCATACTCCCCTTTTTCATTTCTTCCTCTCTTGTGCTCCATTTTCCTCTCCCATCTTCTATTTCATTCTCCACAGTCTCCTCCATACTACCTTTCCCCCTTGCCCTCTCTCTCCCCTCCTCTGTCTTCCTCCTCTTCCCATTATCCAACCACTATCTCTCATCCTTTCTTTTCTCCTTCCTACTAGAGGGCAGCATGAAACTCTTCTAATGTTATAGAACTGGAAGACCATAGTGGGAAGTGATGTCTAAAATGGAAGCAGGGTCAAAGTACACGCAGGGCCCAGCCTTCTCATTAGTGGTACATTTCACTGGGAATTTTAAAAAAATAGAGCTCATAGGGAGATCATCACACTTCATGTTCATCAGAAGTGGCTCCTCCTCATAATAAGATCAATAGCTCCTGCCTTATAAAGAATCCTGAAACCTGTAGCCTACAGAACTCCACAAAGCCCCCCCACCCCTACCCCACCTTATCCACCTCCTAACCTTCTACCCTTAGGACTGTCTTTGACATTTGAGAATCTCTCCCCTTTCCTGGGAAGTTTAGAGGAAGAAGCGTTGAATTTAGAGTCAGAGGACCCAGCTTCAGAGCTTGGCCCCGCCACTATCTTTGTGACTGTGGTCAAATTATTTCACTTCCCTAGCTGTCAGTTTCCTCAATCAGTAAAAGGAAGTGGTTGGGCAGTATGGAATAGTGGATAGAACACTGGACTGGGAGTTAGGAAGACCTGAGTTCAAATCCTGCCCTAAATCCTTCCTGCTGGCTGTGTGGTCCTGGGCAACTCACTTAACTTCTCTGTGCCTCAGTTTCTTCGTTAGTGAAATGAGAGGGTTGGACTCTGTAGTTTGTAAAGTCCCTTCCTGCTTTAAATCTACAGTTCTATGATCTTCCCTTCATGGGGGGAGGGGGCAGCAAGGGGCCATTCTTTCCATCTCCTATTCTCTAATGCTCCTTCACACTCCCAATCCTTCTTCCCTCAGCAGTATTGGCTCTTTTTTTTTTAAGCTCTTCTTACGGCCTCTTTTCTCTTGCTAGACAAGGATAGTCACGTGAATCATGGAGGAACCCTCAAGTGCTAAATCCTTCAGGATGAGTGTTTCCTTTTCCTCCTCTTTTCTCCTCCACTCCTTCTTTTCTCCCCTCCTCAGGTCTTCTGTAATCTCCCACTGCACAATGGGACTCCGTGGAATCTTTGGTTCCTGTTTTAATTTCCTATTGGACAAGTGGTTTCATCCTTCCAAACCTGTTTCCCCAATTGAAGAAGTGGTTTAAAAAACATTAGCCATGAAAGTCCCTTCTACTTCTCCCGGAAGACAATCTCTTTTCTTTTTTCTCCCTTTTCTCTCTCCCTTCTTTCCCCTCTCATCTCCCATTTTCTCCCCCTTTATCTTTGCTTTCTTTCTCTCCTTCCCCCTTCCTTTCTCCTCTCTTCCTTTCCTTTTTCCATTCCCTCTATCCCTTCTCCTCGCCCTTTCCTTTCTCTTTCTCTTCCTTTCTTCTAAACATTTGACTGTCTACAAAAACTATGGCATAGATCATTTATTAAACAAACATCTATTAAGTACCTTCTACATGCCTGGCATTGTGGTAGGTGCAGGAGATTTAAAACAACCATTATTTATATTCTGTTTTGGCCAGAAACCCTGAGGGTCTTCTCCCAGATCAATTTTTTTTCTTTTCTTTTTTTTTAAATTTATTTAATATATTTAGTTTTCAGCATTGATTTCCACAAGAGTTTGAATTACAAATTTTCTCCCAATTTCTACTCTCCCTCCCACTCCAAGATGGCATATACTCTGGTTGCCCTGTTTCCCAGTCAGCCCTCCCCTCTGTCACCCCACTCCCCTCCCATCCCCTTTTCCCTTCCTTTCTTGTAGGGCAAGATAAATTTCCACGCCCCATTGCCTGTGCATCTTACCTGCTAGTTGCATGCAAAAACTTTCTTTTTTGTTTTTGAACATCTGTTTTCGAAACTTTGAGTTAATTTTTTTTAAGAGGCCATTCCTTGCTTCATTTCTTCCTAAGCCATAATCACTGAATTCATGGTGCCTCAGTCAAACTGAGACCTGTTAAAGACCTTAGCTTGAAAAGGCCAAGTTCCCCCACTGCATCCTGGGCCATCTCCAGTCATTCTGATCCATATCTGGCCACTGGACCCGGATGGCTCTGGAGGAGAAAGTGAGGCTGGTGACTTTGCTCAGCTCTCTCTCACTCAAATCCAATTCACATGATAGTCAGGGCCACCTCCCTGATGTCATGGTCCTCCAGAGAACTAGCAATTGGGGATTTAGAAACAAAAGTAAGATAGTCTTTGCCCTAAAGGAGTTTGCATTCTACTGGGACATTACAATAAATGAACATGAGTAAATACATACAAAGTATACACAAAGGAATTTCAAAGGAGAGAGGGCACCAACAATTAGAAAAATTAGGAAAGGTGCTTAGTAAATAGAGAGCTTGGCCTGGAGTCAGACCTGAGTTCAAATGTGATCTCGGGTAATTACTAGCTGCATGACCCTGGACAAGTCAGGTAACCTCTGTTTGCCCTAGCTTGTTGTTCAGTCCTTTCAGTTATGTCTGAATCTTCTGACCCTATTTGGGGTTTTCTTGGCAAAGACACTGGGTGGTTTGCCATTTCCTTCTCCAGTTCATTTTATAGATGAGGAAACTGAGGTAAACAGAGTTAAATGACTTGCCCAGGGTCACATGGCTAGTAAGTGTCAGAGGCTGGATATGAACTCATTTCTTCCTGACTCTAGGCTTGCTGGTACTGTATTTACTGCTCCACTTAGCTACCCTAGTTTACTCAACTGCAAAATAAGGATAATTGCAGTATCTACCTCCCTGGGGTTGTGAAGATTAAATAAAATAATAGTCCTTAAGTCAGTGCTTGGCACATAGTAGGTGCTTAAGAAATGCTTTTTTTTTCCTTCCCTCCTTCCCTCCCTCCTTCTTTACCTCTTTCCTTCCTTCCCTCCTCCCTTCTTTCCTTCCCTCCCTCCTTCTTTACCTCTTTCCTTCCCTCCCTCCCTCCTTCCTTCCTCCCTCCTTTCCTCCCTCCCTCCCTCCTTCCTTTCTTCCTTCCTCCCTCCCTTCCTCTCTCCCTTCCTCCCTCCCTCCCTTCCTCCCTCCTTCCCTCCTTCCCTCCTTCCAGGGTCAAAGCTGTGCTTTGGGCACATGGTTTTGCAGTTGTGTAGGTGATGGAGAGAGACTAGAGGCTGGGAGCCCAATTAGGAGACTATGGTAGTCATCTAAGGGAGAACTGACAGGGCCTGAACTAGAGAGAGTGGCCGTGCAAGAGGAGAGAAAAGTATGGATGTGAAGATATTGGGTGGGTGAAATTGACAGGATTGAGCAGTGGGTATGACGGTGAGAATTAGTGAAGAGTCAAGGAGTAACTCTGAGATTTTGAACTTGGGTGACTGGTAAGCCCGATAATACCCTCAACAGAAATAGGGAAGTCAGAAAGAGGAAAGGGTTTTGGGGGAAAGAGAGTAAGTTGTTTTTGCCTTGGTGAATGTGAAATGCCAATGGGGCCATCTGGTTAGAAATATCCAATAGGCACCTGGTGCCATGGAACTAGACAGATAATCCCAAATCAATTCTAGTTGGCTAGGGAGTGAATTTTCTTATAGGTTGATATTAAAATGACTTTGCATTTGCTGAGTCTACAATTGAATTAACAACATTATTGTGGGAATGGGCTTGGAACATACTGTTTATCATGAATAATCCACCAAGTAGATACCTACACTCTGAGAACTGAGACTTGGCTTTTCTTCTTGCTCCTCAGGCATTCCTAGAATTGAGAGAGGGGGAGCATAGCAGGCATCTATTTCTGTGATTTGAGTTCATTAGAAAAAATAACCCCACCCTGGTTGCCCTGTACAATGTTGTGTCCTGGACCCTCACTCATATTTTGCTTTCTGACAACATTTAGCCTGATTTTCCCTTTTCATTCCCATAGGCAGACAGGTTTTCTTTGCTGCCAGTATATTCCTTCGGTAGTTATCATTAGGAATGAAGACTATGCTTGGGACATATCTCAAGACTTTTTTGGAGTCAGTCTTTAGAAGAGCTTTCCTTGCTTCTTGATCCACAGTATTCAGTGGTGGGCTGGTAAATGTTTAACAACCAGGCTCTCTGGAGAAAACAGCGACACACTTTTAAATTTGATCTGCATTATTAACGCTTCTTAAGTCTAGACCAGGGCTGTCCAAAATGCAGCCCACAGGTCACAGTGGGGTTTATGCAGCCTGTCTACAAGCATAGAAATTTACATAAATGCTTTAGTAAATGAAGCCGAGTTACCACAGAGCTCTCACTAAAATGGCAAATCAAAATATATTGTCTATTGTTTCAATAAAAACCTAAGGTTGGGCAGCCCTGGTCTAGACAGTCAACAAAACAGTAAATCCAATCCTAACTTGTAGCCGTTGCCTGTTGGAGCTGGCTCTCCCAGAGGCAGTCTCCTGATTCTACTTTTTCTAGGTCCCCTGCCCCACCTCCTCCATCCCATACTTATAATCTTGAAACCCTGCCCTTTCGAAAAGTGGTGAGGGCTTGCTTCTGCATACAGGAACTTGCATAGGACCATGGAGTCAAGTTGAAAGGGACCTTAGAGGTCATGTACCTCTAGCCTCTCATTTTACAGTTGAAAAAACTGAGACCCAGAAAGGTCAAGTGAATTTATCAAAAATCCCACAGGTACTAAGTAGAAGAGCTGGGATCTGAGCGTAGGCCCTTTTCCTCTAAATTCTGTTGTTCTTTTTCCACAGAACTTTACTAAGAACAATCAGGTCCTTGGAGAAGAAAAATACTCCTCTCTCCAATGTATTGTAACCATTTCCCCTAGAGACAGAATTATAAGATGCAGATGTGAGTTTAAGATGAGGTAGTGTCTATACAGAGTGAAGATTCATAGGTTTTGATGAGCTTTGGATAAGGGAGATGTGCTTGTGAACTGGAGGGCCAAGGGAGCAAGGATAAAGGGGCTGGCAGAGGGAAGGGGCTCTTAGAGAAATCAGAACAGCATGGGATCCTGGCGAGAGCACTAGTCTAGGAATCAGGAGGCCTAGACTGGAATCCCACCTTGAGCAAGAGATTTAACCTCTCTAGTTCTCAATTTCCTCATCGATAAAATGAATATAGTCATACTTGTTTTATCTGTCTCACCTATCTCTGTTGTGAGGATCAGACAAAATAGTCTATACACTTTCTAACTTTAAAAGTTCTTTTTAAATGTCCATTGTTATTATCATGAACCCTGGGTTGCTAAGAATATCTCTTTTCCAGATGAAAGCATGCTTTTGGATGGACACCCATCCAAATCGGGGTAGACAGAACAGATCAACAATGAATTGAGATCAGAGTTAAATCAGGACTAAAAGAGTAGGCCAGATTGCCTCTGGGAAATTGCATAGTTCCCTCATAGAACTACAAACTTCCCACGAAAATAAGGACCATCCTCTTAAGACCAGAATTGGATCTGTGTTGTCTTGTAGCTGCAGGGCATGGAATGCAACATTCTCAGAAGAGAGCAATAGCAAAGAGCATGGTGGGTGTGGGCTGGTTGTAACATCTAACCAAAGAGGAACGCCAAAGGAGAACAAGAGTAAAAAGTGCCAGAAAGGAAATGCGTGATAGGAAGAGAAGATGGGCTGGTTGTATGGCCAGGGTGAGATATGGTAGGTGAATAGGCTGCATCCCTCCACTGATACCCCCTCAATGTCAGGAGGAATAGAAGGCCTTCAGAGCCCCCGGGGGATTGCCTCGCGGGCAAACTTAGAGGGGTATTTGGACCTGAGTCTCACAGAATGGGCAGGCATGCCTGGGTTGAAATTTATATGACTAAAGGGAATTTCCAAATCAGTGAGACCTTACATCCGTTTGAATATTAGAGTAGAATAAGCTTTGGACTCCATCTGTAGACTTAGGTTTGTATCCTGGCTCTGACACTGTGATTCTGGGAAAGTCACTTAAACTCTCTAGATGTGTTTTCTTATTTATAAAACAGGGATAGTATTTGTTCCCCTCATAGGGTGGATGTGAGAAAAGCATTTGGTAAGCCTGTTCACTCAGCCGTTTCAGTCATGCCCAACACTTCCTTCCATTTTAGCCGCTTTAGCTAAATACCATTTCGGCATTGAGGTTATCAAGCTTGGTTAACGAGAGACAGTGGTTTAAGATAAGTAGCTGTTATTGTTCAGTCATTTTCAGTCATGTTCAACTCTTCGTGACCCCATTTGGGGTTTTCTTGGCAAAGATAAAGACTAGTTTGCTATTTCCTTCTCCAGCTCATTTTACAGATGAGGAAACTGAGGCCATCAGGGTTCAGTGACTTGCCCAGGGTCACACAGCTAGTAAATGTCTGAGGCTAGATTTGAACTCAGATCTTCCTGACTTTAGGCCTGGCATTCTCTCCACTGCTCTACCTTGCTGCCCTTTGTAAACCTTAAGGTGCTATAATATGTGATCTAATTTTTTGATTATTATCATTTCAAATTTATGGGCAGAATGAGGTCCATGAGCTAATGAACACATTAATTGGGGAGGGGGGGGTCAGAAAGAAAGAGGTCTGTTTTAGAATGTATGATTGAGATTCATTTTATATCAAGTTTCTTGACCAAAGTGAGAGTGCACATTTGATTAGGAATTTTTCTTTTTTGGAGGGGGGAAGGCAGGACAATTGGGGTTAAGTGACTTGCCCAAGGTCACACAGCTAATAAGTGTGTCAAGTGTCTGAGGCTGGATTTGAACTCAGGTCCTCAGGACTCCAGGACTGGTGCTCCACTCACTGTGTCACCTAGCTGCCCCTGACTCAGTATTTTTAAATCAACTTTATTTTATTTTCAGGTTCGCATTGTCTCCCTCCACCTCCACCCCAAAGCAAGAAAAACAAAAGCTCTGTTACAGACAGGTATAGTCAAGCAAAACAAATTCCTACATTGGCCATGTCCAAGAAAAATATATCTCAATCGGTACTTTGAGTCCATCACCTCTCAATCAGGAGGTGAGCAGAACGTCTCATCACGAGTACTCTGAAATTGTGGCAGGCCATTACGTTGATTGGAGTTCCTAAGTCACTCAAAATTGTCTTTCTAATAACTCTTGTCATTGTATAATTGTCCTCCTGGTTCTGCTCACTTCACTCTGTATCAGTACCTACAAGTCTTCTCAGGTTTCTCTGGAACCATCCTCTTCATCATTTGTTATGGTACAATTGTATTCCATCACGCTCGTATACCATAATTTGGCCAACCATTTCTTAGTTGATAGGCATCCTCTCAGTTTCCATTTCTTTGCTGCCTCAAAAAGAACTAATATACATCTTTTTGTACAAATGAGTCTCTTTATTCTTTCGCTCTTACCGGGAGAAACTTAATGGAGGTATTACTGGGTCAAAGGGTATGCCCAATTTAACAGCGTTTTGAACTTACTTCCAAACTGCATTCCAAAAGGGTTGGACCACTTCACAACTCCACCAGCGATGCATCAGTGTGCCTGTTTTCCCACATTTCCTCTAGCATTTATTATTTTCCATTTTTGCCATCTTAACCAATCTGATGGACATGAGGTGGCACCTTGGAGTTGTTTTAATTTTCATTTCTCTAATTAGAAGTAATTTAGAATGTTTTTTAATATGGCCACTGATAGCTTAGGACAGCTAGGTGGTTCAGTAGTTAGAGTTCTGGGCCTAAAGTCAGAACTTCCTGAGTTCAAATCTGGCCTCAGACACTTAGCTGTTTGACCTTGGGCAAGTCACTTAGCTCTGTTTGCCTCAGTTTCCTCATCTGTAAATTTGTGCCATTATGGTCCCCCTTCCTCCTAGGGTTGTAAGGATCTAGCGGGAAATTGTATGTAAATCGCTTTGCAAACATTAAATGTGAGCTAATTATGATCTATGTGAGCAGCATAAGGTCAAGTCCAAGCAAAACACTCAGAAACCGCCTGATACCACTCTGCTGACTGAAGGTCAAACAAAGCAGGGGGTCTCGGCCAGCATCTGCCAGCATTGTGATGTCAGTGTTTATTGCCAGGCAAGCTTGGTAAGCATTTAGTCAAACTTGCCAGAGCAGGTTGATAACCTCCTGGAATGCCAGGCCTGTTAGAGGCATTCATCATGGTACAATAGAAAGAACACTGAATGTGGGAGTCACAAAACCTGACTCCAAATCTCAGTTGGGCCACTATTAAAAAAAATTTAATTTATTTTTGTTCCATTTTAAGTTCCAAACTGTCTCCCTCCCTCCCTCCCCATCCCACACTAGAGAAGGGCACGATTTAACACGTACACACAGACACACACACGCGCATGCACACACACACGTAAAACCATTCTCTGCATACTTCTGTTTATCAGTTCTTTCCCTGGAGGTGGAGAGCATCTTTCTTCGTGGGTTGTTTGTAGTTGATTTGTGCATCTGTAATACTCAGAATAATTTAGTTGTTCACAGTTATTCTTTGAATAATATTGCTGTTACTGTAGGCAATGTTCTCTTGGTTCAGTTCATTTCACTCTTCATTATTTCATACAAGTCTTTCCATCTTTTTCTAAAATCAACCTGCTTGTCATTTTTTTTTTTTTGGTGAGGCAATCAGGGTTAAGTGACTTGCCCAGGGTCACATAGCTGGCAAGTGTCAAGTGTCTGAGGTCCAATTTGAACTCAAGTCCTTCTGACTCCAAGGCTGGTGCTCTATCCACTGGCCACCTAGCTGCCCCTCATCATTTCTTACAGCACAGTAGTATTCCATGTGCACTAACTATTTATGGGACCTTGGGCAAGTTGCTTGATCAGTCTGGGCCTCGGTTTCCTTATCTGTAAAATAAGACACTTGGATGAGATGACATCTAATCCTCCTTCAGTCTCTAGGTCTATAATGCTCTGATAGAATCTGCTGTTGATTTGGGATCTTATTCTCCCCTTCGTGGCATGGCCCCTCACTCTTATTCACACCCACCCCCTTTATCTAGCTACTTGTCCTCTGCAGCCCCTACCCCCACCCTCTTCCCATCTTCCTTTTCTTGTGGTTCACCTAGAGGTCCCTTCTCCACAGGATGGTAAAATTCACAATGTAGAATGTTAGAACTGGAAGGGATCTTCTCTCCAGTCTAGCCCCTGCCTTTTTCCCACCCCCCCCCAAAAAAAAACTTGTAGAGACGGGAAGTGACTTGGCCAAGGTCATAGAGCTGCTGCTTTGGCAGAACATTTTTCTCCCCCTCTCTCTAGGACCTCCGATTCCCTACTTATTCCATTTTTGGAATCCCTTGTCTCTGACAATGCCCTTTCACTTTCTTACATGGCCCCTCAGTGTGAAGTCTGTTCCTTTTCAAACACACACACACACACACACACACACACGTGTGTGTGTGTGTGTGTGTGTGTGTGTGTGTGTGTTGGGTGCCTGTGTTTGGCTTCCCAGAATCAGTTTGCTCCCAGCCTCTCCTTTCCTCTTCCTTCCATAGTTACTCTTCCTGTGATCTCTGAAGCCCCACCCCTCCCTGCCCCGCTTCCCCTGGGGTCCCAGCAGCCTTCTCTCCTCATCTCTCTCCCTCCCTCCCTTCCTCTCTCCCAGGCCCTTCCTCCCCTCTTTCTATTCCTGGCGGGGCTCGCCTCTCCCATTGTCCGACCCTCTGTTCCCAGGAAAAGGCAGCCTCTCTAACTTAAGAAGGGAGGAGGGTGACCCCGAAGGGGATGTGTTGGAAGTGTGTGGAGGTGGGGAGGGGAGAAGATGAGGAAGAGACAGCTGTAGCTCAGCCGCACCAACTCCACCCCAGCTCTGGGGGGCTGGGCTGTAAGAACAGGGGCTGTATTGAGGAAACCTAAGTTATCCCCTATCTAACGGAACATCTACTTTGTGTAGGCTTCAGGGGGCTTTCCAGCCTAAATAACCCAGAGAAGAGCCCCCGAGGCCAAGGCTGCAGCCTCCCTGGCTGACCTTCCTTGGCAGTTGCTGGTTCTCTGGATGTCTCTGGGGAATGATCTGGAAGGTCCCTTGTAGGGATGGTTTTATTCTTCTGCTGCAGGATGGTCTTGGCTTTGGCTGGAGCACAGACCTTGTTGCATTTGGCTAAAGTCACGGGAGGGTGGGGTTCAGCTTCCCAGCCCTTGAGAATTGACCCCATGTAACCACAGTGTACTGGCAGTGTCTGCGAGGCACAGACAGCTCGAAGTTCATGAAGTCCTAGGTGGGAGGGAACCCCAAGACAGTCAGGCTTCAAAGTTTGCCCTCATTCTCGGTCTGTCTCTATAATTCCCTGTTTTTATCTCTCTTGGTCTTTTTTGTATATTGTACATTTCTGTATATCTAAATCCAAAAACTCAAACAGTACAGGAAGGTTTTTGTTTGTTTGTTTTGGGGGTTTTCTGGTCCTTTTGTTGCAAAATCATGTGACCAACTTAAATGTAAATTCTGTAGACTGGGAATGATTTTAGGTTTAGGGCAGGAACAGACTAGCTAACTCCATTTTTAAAGGTATGGAAATGGAGGCTCAGAGAATGAAGGATGACTTCCCCAAGATCACACAGCTAGTAAGGAGCTGAGGTAGGATTTGAACCCAATTCCTCTCTCTTCACAACCCTAGGATACAGGAAATTCCATTTGTTACCCAGCAAGTGAGTTTTCCTGATTCTTTTCAATGTAATCCAATATAGCAAACATGTATTAAGTGTGTCCTATATTGACAATGGGGAGGATGGAGTGCCAGGCCCAAAGTCAGGAAGACCGAACTTCCTGAGTTCAAATCTAACCTCAGACACTTCCTAGTTGTGTGACCCTGGGCAAGTCACTTAACCCTGTTTGCCTCAGTTTCCTCATCTGTAAAATGAGATGAAAAAGGAAATGGCAAACCAGTGTAGTTAGTACTTTTGCTAAGAAAACCCCAAACTGGGCCATGAAGAGTTGGACATGACTAAGACAACTGAAATAATCTTAAGAGCTAGCATTGAGTTTTGCAAAGTACTTGACCTATTTTATCTGATTTGATCCTCTCAAACAACCCTGTGAAGTAGGCGTTATTATTAGTCCCATTTGAGGAGTCTGAGGGAAGAAGCTACGTGACCAGCCCAGGGTCACACAGCTAGCGTCTGAGGCAGGATCCGAATTTTGTTCTTTCTGACTCTGAGGCCAGCCCGTTCCACCACCTAGCTGCCTAAAGCTCACCTATAGAGCGCTGTTCTAGGTGGTGGAGATAAGACTTAAAGAAGACAAAGGCTCCTGCCCTCGAGGAGCTTACAATCCAGTCTTGGGTTTAAACAACCACATAAATAGCTGTTATACAAAAAACGTAATGGAGGTCATGAGACAGGAACCAGAATGTCATTTGGGTGAGAAGTGAAGGCATTGGACCTGATCGTGTCTGTTTCCTTCTGTCCTTCTGCAGTAGATTATTATTCACTGAACTCTGTCCCAAATGGCTACTAAAGTACGGTGGGATTCCTTAAAGAAGGAAAGCAACATGTGACTAACGTGGAAATGTGTTTAATATGTTTATACATGTAGGGCCTATATCAGATTGCATGCTGCCTTGGGGAGGGAGGAGCGCGAGGAGGGAGGGGGAGGAAATTTAAAACTCAAAATCTCATACAAGTGAATGTTGAAAACGAAAAATAAATTGAATTTAAATAAAGGAAAAAAAACTAAACAAATTGGAAGACAAAAAAAAGTCTTAGAATAGTTCACAGCCCTGCCCAGTGACAGGAGACAAGATAACCAAGCAAATAATCATTATGGTGTGGGGCTTTCTTTGTGGCGTCGGAAGGGTGACAAAGAGCTTTCCCCACTGAAACAAAACAAAAACAACTGGGTGAAGTAGGACCGGAAGCCTGATGCGCCTAATTTTATAGGTAAACAAAGCTTTGTCCCTGAGAAGTGAAGAGATTTGCCGCAGGGCAAAGCGGAAGAAGGGAGGCTCAAGGTTGGACTTCTCTGATTTCCAAGTTCAAGGGCGCCTTCCACTGTATCGCCAGCCTCCAACAGGCAGGACATCTCCAGGGTTTCACAACTGGCTCTGGCAGATATGACCCTCTCTCCGTCATTGGTCAACAGTAATTTGCTTTTATATAAGTACAAAAGGGCCTCCGATCCTTGACCCTCTCAACAACCTTGATATTATTAGGACTATCCCACAGGTGAAGATATGGAAGCTCCAAAAGGTCAAATGACTTGTCCCTAGTCACCTGTGGAGCGTGTGAGCCAGCATTCAGTTAGCATGACTCCTGGCATGTAAGTGCTTAGGAAATGCTCATTGACTATCAGGGTCAGCAAACTACAGCCCAGGGGTCAGATTCTGCCTGCTGCCTGTTTTTGTACAGACTCACGAGCTAAGAATTTTTTTAAACGCTAAAATAAAATTTTATTGTCCTTAAAAATGTTGGAGGGGGGTGGGAAGCCCCCAGATAGTTTTCCCTCTCCGAGATTGTACAAAAACTGGCTTCGGGATGGGTTTAGCCCTGAGGCCCTAGGTTGCCAAACCCTGGGCTCAGTGATTCTCTCTCAAAGGAAACTTGGGAGGAAAGAAGAGAAGGAACCCTGCCTGTGGCCTTGTCTTTTGGAAAGAATTCCAGAGACAGCTGTGTTCTACAGGGAGCAACCTGCCCCAGCTGATTAGAGGAAACTGGGGTAATGGCTAATGCTAGGCCCCTTCAGCCTCTTGATTGGGATGAGAAAGACTGAGAGTTCGGATGGATATGATAACCATCTTTCCACGTCAGCAGCTGGGTAGTGCAGTGGTTAGAGTGCCGGGCCTACAGTCAGGAGTTCAAATCTAGCTTCAGATGCTTACTAGCTGTGTGACTCTGGGCAAGTGACTCCAGCCCTGTTTGTCTCAGTTTCTTCCTCTGTGAAATGGGGGTAATAGCTGCACCTATCCCACAGGGTCATCGTGAGGATCAGATGAGATGATAGTTGTGAAGTGCTTGGCACAGTGCCTGGCACAATGTAGGCGCTGTATATGAATGCTAGCTATTGTTCTTATTCTGATTTCTTTCAAAAATGCTGCTCTGTGGAAGAGAGACAGCCCTTGCTTCTGGAATCGGAGGACTTGGGTTCAAATTTTGCTTACTACCTGCATGACAGGTAGTAAGGGCGTCTCTCTCTTTCCTCTTCTGTGAAATAAGGGGGTTGGGCTAGATGGCCTCGGGTCCTTCCAACTCTATATTGGTAGTGAAGCCAATGATCCTGTCATCAGACTTGATCCACTTGGTCCCAGAGGACAGAACAAAGAGAAAAGAGGGTGGTGGTCACTGAAGGGCTGATTTCAGGATAAGGAAAAACTTCCCCATAATTAAAGCTGTCTCTGAGTAGAATGGGGCAGCTAGATGGTGCAGTGCACTGAGTGCCGGGCCTAAGACCTGAGTTCCAGTCTGGCCTCAAATACTTACTAGCTGTGTGACCCTGGGCAAGTCACTTCACCCTGTTGGCCTCAGTTTCCTGATCTGTAAAATGAGCTGGAGAAGGAAATGGCAAACTGCCCCAGTAACTTTGCCAAGAATACCCCAAATAGGGTCACTGAAAATGACTGAGTAGAATGGGCTACCTCTGGAGATTGTGTCCCCACCATCCCTGCCCCCAGCTCTCTGCTCTCTTTGAGGTCTTCACGCCAAGGCTGAATTGTTGGCGATGTCATAGAAGGGATTCCTAGCCAGGTATGGTTTTGAGTCGTATGACCTCTGAGGCGCCTTCCAACTCTGAGGTCCTGTGGTTCTCATTCCGTGACTCATGAGCTGAAGTCATGAACACCCAAGATGGGAATGGGTGGGAAAAAAGTGGCCATTTAAATTTTCCCGTCATTCCAGTGACTCAGTGGGTTGGCTTGAAGCATTTCTGTTGTTCAATCACATAGTCACTCCATGCAGATGGTAGTCCTGTGTGTAACTTCTTCCCACATACCTGGACATTGTCAGAGAAGGTCAAGAGGTCATGGCAATCAGTCCTAGAAGAGTCATGATGAAACCTGCTATCCACCTCCCAAAAGAGAAATGAGAGACTCAGAGTGCAGATTGAAGCATGTTTTCTTCTCTTTCTTTTTCTTGCCTTTCTTTTTTCTTGGAACATGGCTAATGTGGAAACTCGTTTTACGTGTCTATGCATATTTGTAATGGGTTTATTTTTCTTGCCTTCTCAGTAGGTGCGGGGAGGAGAGGAGAGGAGAGGAAAGGAGAGGAGAGGAGAGAGAGCGAGAGAGAGAGCGAGAGAGAGAGAGAGAGAATTTGTAACTGAAAATAAAACAAAACTGAATTAAAAAGAAAAGCCGTAGCAATATATGTGTTGCTCATCAGACTGATTTCAAGGCTCCTGGGTTAGGTCCCCAGGTCCATTCCCCAGCTTCCCTTTCCCTGTCCTCCTGATCCTCACCAGTTTTGTCATCATTATTAAGAATGGAAAGAGTCTTGGGTCAGGAAACTTGAGTTCAAATCCAAGCTCTGATGCTTATTAGCTCACGGGGTTGTTATGAAAAAAGTATTTTGTAAAGCCTAAAGCACTCTATAAATGTAAATTTGGGCGGGAACTAAGATCAGTGAGTCAGTCTGGCTTGGTTGAGCTCATGTCCATGGCAGTAATAGAAGCTGGCTTGAGTGGTTTTTCCCTTCTGTAATATTGGTCAGTGAGGTCAGCCAGCAGAGAAACTAGAATTGACTCTTTTATGTGTGGGGTTGGGCTCCTCTCTCCCTGACAAATGTAGTTGAGGGAAAGATGATCTCTGCAGAAGAAAAGTCAATCAAAATGTTAGGACTGTTTGAGATTTAATGCACCTGGAAGAACGTTGAAGCCAAAGAAAGAGATCCACAGATTCCAAATCCCACCCTCTGCTTGGGGAGGGCTAGACTCCCTTGCCTTTTATTATTTTTTTTCCTATGAAGCAAAAATTCCTGAGAAAGCATTTATACAGCACCTACTGTGTGCTAAGAACTTTGTAAATATTACCTCATTTGAGTCTCACAACCACCCTGCAAGGCAGATGCTATTATCTACATTTTACAATTGAGGAAATGGAAGCAAAGTGACTTCTCCAGAGTTACACAGCTAATAAATGTCTAGAATCAAATTTGAACTCTGGTCTTCTTAACTCCAGGGCCAATGCCCTATCCACCGCATAGCTGCTAGAACTATCAAGGAGGCTTTGCTCAGGCCAGAGGAACTAGTTTACCTCAAGCTCCCATGGAAGCAATACTATTTCACAAGGGTTGCTTTTTGTCGAGTCTCGTCAAGATGGCAAGCATTGACTAAGCTCCTACTATGCGTGTAGAGAGAAGGAGCTGGATGACAGAGATGCTGAAGAGAGAGTTGATAATGCTTAGCAACTGATTGGACAGAATGGGCTGAGAGAGAGACAAGAAGAGCTGGGGGCTGGGAATACAGGGGTGACTATGAAGCTGGAAAAAGAAAAACAGAAACAAGCCACTTATTCCCAGAGATGATTCCAAAGCAGGAGCCTCAAAACACACAGCCTTCGGGGTGTTTCTTGGCCAAGATCACCTGACATTTTAACACTCTCCTAGCTCATGGCCATAGAAACCTGCTGTGCAGAATGAACTCCTTTGATGAGATAGCAGAAGGCTCCTATGATGGAATCAATTTAAGCCTATTTAAAAACCTTGAAAAGTCTTCGGGTCAGAATGCTTTGTTTTTTTCTGGTTGGGACATAAGTTCTTAGCAGTTGTGAAGAATGGTTACTATAGCAGTGTGGGGAGAGGCAAGGTGTAGCTATGAAAAGGGGCTGCACCTGTTGCTAGGCAGCGCTAAGAGGAGACACTTGAGTGAGTAGCTGAATTCTTCTGCTCTTTAAGAGAAAGTGGAAAATCACTCCCTTCTAATTTGGAAAAGATCAAACAAGAGGTCGGAGGCCCTAGGTGGCATGGGGGTGTCCATGTGGGCCAAGCAGCTCTTTCAGCTTTTGCTCTGTGGGCAAGGAAAGAAGCAAGGTTGGGGGAGGGAGTAAAAATGGGAATAATGAATATTTCCTCTGCTGGGAGCAGGCAGGGAAGGATTCTCCTACTAGCGTATCAGAGGATGAAAGCCAGGGTGAGCTAAGGAAAGCTGCTCTCAGAGACTTTGTGATGGAAACCAGGCCTGATGTTCCAGAGTGTGACCAGCCTAGGAGGGGTCTGGGTTTAAAATAAGAATTCAGGGTATGTTAGAAAGAAACTCTAAAGGGAGAGTCAGAAACAATGGACCTCAATAGCTCAGGTTTGATAAACTCCAAAGCAAATTTACTTAGGAAAGTCCTCCCTATTTGATAAGAACTTCTGGGAAAAGTGGAAAGCAGACTGGCAAGGATTAAGCTTTGACTGACATCTTGAAACATATTTCACAATCAATTTAAAATCTTAATATTAAATCCCATACTATAAAAAAATTAGAAGAGAAACAGATCATAGATGTCTCACAGCTATGGATAGGAGATGTATTCTCAATTGCGCAAAGGATAGTTAATTGCAGAAGATAAAATAGTTAATTTTGATTAATGAAATTGAAAAACTTCACAAACAAAATTAATGAATTTAGATTAAGAAGGGAAGCAGTGAAATAGGAAGAAAATCTTTTATCAGTTTTTTCAGATAATAGTTTGATATCATATATACACATGCATATATTATATATACAACACACACACACACAACACTAAAAAACCATTCCCCAACATATATGAACAGTTCTCAAAAGAATTGCAAACTCTTAAACCTTATGAAAGAATGCTCCTAATCATTACTGATAAGGAAAACATAAATCAAAGCAACCCTGAGGTTTCACTTCATACCCAGCAAATTGGCAAAATGATGAAAGATGACAATAGTCAGTGTTGGAAGATTTGTGGAAACATAGGGACACTAGTACATTGTTGATGGAGCTGTAAGTCAATACAGCCATTTTGCAAATAAAGTGACTAAAATGTCCATACCCTTTGTTTGACCCAGAGATTCTATTTCTAAGCATATACCCCAAGGAGGTCATTGATAAGATGGAAGTTCCCATATATACCAAAATATTTATAGGGGAACTTTTGTAATAGCAAAGAACTGGAAGCAAAGTAAATACCCATTGATGGGGGGAATGGCTAAATAAGTTGTGGTACATGTTTCCCCTGTGATATTATAGTCAGTTTTACTAAGTTATTCTTGGTTGTAAACCTAGATCATTTACCTTCTATAATATATATTAAGTTCTCTTTATAGTGGTAATAGCTAAATCTTGTGTGATCCTGACTATTGCTCCTTGATACTTGAATTCTTTTTGGTTGCTTGTAATGTTTTTTTCTTTGACCTGGAAGTTTTGGATTTTGGTTATAATATTCCTGGTTATAATATTCATTTTTCTTTTTCAAGAGGTAACTGGCATAGTCTTTATATTTCTACTTTGCCTTTTTGCTATGAGATGCTTTATATTTTCTTCTAATTTTTCTCAGTCTTTTTACTTTGTTTTTAACATTTCTTGTTGTCTCATTAAGTCATTAGCTTCTACTTGGTACATTCTAATTTTCATGGAGTTTGTTGCTTGGGTAAGGATTTGTACCTCTTGTGCCAAGTTGTTAATTCTCTTTCCAATTCTGTGTGTGTGTGTGTGTGTGTGTGTGTTGTGTGTGTGTGATTTCTTTTCCATTTTTTCCCTCTAGAGCTCTTACTTAGTTTTTGAAATCATTTTTTAGCTCTTAAAAAAAACCTGCATTGTTTCTTCCAGGAATTCTGATTGGACTTGTATCCAAGCTGTGCTTTCCTTTGAGGCTTTAGTGAAGATGTTTTGTAATTATTTTCTTCTTCTGGGTTTGTGTCTTGGGCATCTCCTGGGGGCTCTATAATAGCTCTTTGTGGTGGAATTTTTTTTTTGTTTGCTCATTCTTTCAGTCTGCTTCCTGGCTTTGAACTTTGTGTTAGGGATGGGTTCTAAGTACTTCTGGGGGGAATGTCTAAGCTGAGTTTTTATCCTCTTGCATCCTTCCCCTTCTTTCTTGGGATACCAAGTATTATGTTATTACAGGATCTTGGGAAATAGCTTAGGCTGGGGACCTGCAAGCTTTCAGTGCTGCCAAAACAGTGTCATCTGGGGCAAATTCTGATCATTGCCCTCCTTGTCTGAGTTCAACAAGTTCCTGACCTGGATTTGGGTCTGAGCAATACTCCTGTAAGTTTGTCCCTGGTTGCAAGTTCCAGTAGACTGCTGCTAGAATCAGCCACTATCAACCAGCTCAGTCACTGAAAGCCCAGAGTGACAAAACTATAAGTTCCCCTTTGTTCTTGTATTCCTGCCCTGGTTATTCCACTGCAGCCCAATTCAAATCCAGCCTCAGACACTTACTAGCTGTGTGACCCTGGGCCAGTCACTTAATCTTGTTTGCCTCAGTTCCTCAACTGTAAAATGAGCTAGAGAAGGAAATGGCAAACCGCTCCAGTGTCTCTGCCAAGAAAACCCCAAATGGGGTCATGAAGGGTTAGACACAACTGAACAACAACAACAGGTATTAATGAGAGGATTCCCAAGTGTACATTGAAGGGGTACCTAGAAGCAGAAGACAGAACAGGTGGTAGCTGTCTTCCCAGAGACCCGACAACTTGATCCTAAGATGTAACTGCAAGCTTTCTAACTGTAGACACTGCAATATGTGCTACCGGAACTGAATTGTGAGGGTTGTTGGTTCCAGACTTGCTCTCCAGTGGATCTTTAAGAAAGGATTTAAAGTCAGTTAGATATACCCTGTATCATACAATTGGTTACCAAAACTGTACAGAGTGCCATTCAGGGTATGGCGGGGGGGTTATTTTAATGAAGGAGGAAATGTAAAAATGTTGATCATAAAAACAGATGATGGCAAAAATGATAAAGAATGTGAATTAATGTTAAAACAATTTGAGACTAGGAGTGATGACTAGGAAGTGTGGGAGCAAAAATCCTATTAAAAAGGAAAGGGAAGGAATTGTAAGGAAAGATAGTATGGTGTCTGGTTTTGCTCCCACAGAAGCTATCCATATAGCTGAGTTACCACTTATTTGTCAAGACAATGGCCATCCCGGTGTCAGGGAAACTAGAGAGGCCAAACCAGTTGAACCAGTTCAAGCTAATCATGTCAGTTCAAGGGTCTGGTCTTGGTCAAGGGTCCAGGCCTACTGATTTGCATAATTTGCATACGTTAAAAAAGGGAAGGTAGGGGAAATAAAGAATGTAGATTAATCCTAACTCAGACAAGGAAGATCTAATTAACTTCACTTCTGCTTCTATATCCTTATTATCCTACCTATATAAACTGTATAACCTAGGAAAACTATGTAAAAAGTAAAGAATGTAAACTAACCATAACTCAAGCAGGAGTGGAGGTGATGGTTACCCCCACTCCTGCTGCTGTATCGGGGTGAGTGTTCCTAGAGAGCACTGCACCTGCTCTCTCAAGGAGTGTAATAAATGCCTTCCTTTGCAAAAAAAAAAAAAATCAGAGCAACTTGAAAGAGTCCTCTGTTTTTATTTTTCCTGGTTGTTTTCTTTGAAAATTTGTTGTGTAGGTACCTGTGTTAAATTTAACCATATTAAGTATAATTAATAAAAGACAGTGGGAGGAAGTTCAGAAGAGGACATAGACAAGCAGGGCAGTGTTACTACTACTACCGTATTTAATATATGCTTAAAAATAAGTGACAAATAATAGACTCATGGTTTCATATATAGTATTCCTTTTGTGTTCTTTGTTGATGTCTGTCAAATTCATAATAATTTTTTAAAAAGTATAATATTTAGTAATTCACTAGTTCACCTATTTGTTGTTGTTCAGTCAGTTTTCAGCTGTGTGACTCATCGTGACCCTATTTGGAGTTTTCTTGGCAGAGATAGTGGAATGTTTTGCCATTTCCTTCTCCAGCTCATTTTACAGATGAGGAAACTGAGGCAAACAGGGTTAAGTGACTTGCCCAGGGTCACACAGCTAGTAAATATCTGAGGCTGGATTTGAACTCAGGTCTTCCTGACTCTAGCCCTGGTACCATTTAGTTACCCTCATATCTATTTTAAAAGAATTCTATTCCATTTAAGAGTAGATGTATAGTTATCTAGATATTCAGTAAACCACGCCTCTGATGTAAGCAGAATACCTCATCATGACTTGAACACCACAATTACTTGGTGACGCTCCTTCTAACTGCAGGAAAAGGAATAAATGACCTTTTGATCCATTGAGTTAGCATATGTAAAGCACTTTGCCAACCTTAAAGGGTTATATAAATGGTATGTAGGTGACTGCAGTAGATAAAAACACTAGGACTAGGAGTCAGGAAGACGTGATGATCTTGCCTCAGACACATATTAGCTACGTGACCCTGGGCGAGTCACGTGACCTTTGTCTTCCTCAGTTTCCCCATGTGTAAAATGCCAATGATAATAACAACGCCTTCCTTCAAGGATTGTTGTGAGACTAAAAGTGAGATACTGTTTGTCGTGCCCTTTGTAAACCACAAAGAGCTGTGGAAATACTAGCCGTTATTGTTTGGATGGATGGATTTGTAGTGCTGAATTCACAGGATTACAGGATCACAGGGTAATAGGTTTGGAAGGTCCTTAGAAACCATACAGCCCACCCCCCTCGTTTGACAGACGAGGAAACTGAGGCACAGAAAGGTCAGGCGACAAAAGGCGCTTTCACTCATCAGCCGGAGGCACCCTCTGACCCACTTTCTCTTGCCCTTTCCCTGTTTCAGACCATGGCTTTGTGGGGTACACCCCGGAACTGCTGCGAAACAACACGCTGCCAGACTACAGCCCTGGGGAATCCTTCTTCACCGTGTTTGGGGTTTTCTTTCCTGCAGCCACAGGTATGGTCATGAGTGCGCTCGCTCTTTCTCCTTCCTGCTGGAGGTGACGGGTGAAGGGAGCTGCCTGTGTCATGAGACTTTTTCCTTTTCAATCCTGCAAAACCTCCCTGATTTCATCGGTGTGGGGACCTCCTCCGCTGATAGCGGCCCTCTCTCCCTACCCCCACCTGCACCATAGAGGACAGTCAGTCTTCATGAAGTCACATGGACCAAAAACTACATCATGGGGAGGCTGGACCTCCAGCTGTGGAATCCTAGAGTTGTGATGCTCAATGGGGAGAAGGGGAGGAGAGACTGGTGAATTTGGATGGGAAAGGATGACATATATATATATATATATAAATATATATATGTATACATATATATATTTATAATTGATTTCCTTTGTAGGCCTGTATATTTTATTTTATTGAAAAACTGGGTAACATTTATATAGAATTTTCAGATTTATAAAGCGATTGATGTGTATTATTTCATTTGATCCATATAACAGCTCTGTGAGGTGGGTGTTACTATTATCTTCATTTTTCAGAGGAGGAAACTGAGGTACAGACATGGTAAGTGACTTGTCTGGGGTCACACAGCTAGTAAATGCCTGAAGCAGGATTCAAATTCAGCTCCAAGGCACTCTGTCTACTTCACCTCATACACGACTGTCACCATGTACAATATAACACGTAAGGCAGTACGGCCTATTGGATAGAGTGCCAGTCTCACAGGTGGTTCACATACTGCCCCTGACATGTACTATCTGGGCACCCATGGGTAAGCCCTTTTACCTCTCTGAAGAAGCTTGAGAAGTGTGACCTAGTGAACAGATCTAGATGGCACAGTGGATAGAGGATAGGATTCGGAGTCAGGAAGACCCAAGTTCACGTTCACTTCTGACATTTACCCTGCACGAGGTACCTTTCAGACTCAGTTTCCATGTTTGTAAAGCGAGGAAAATTATAGCACTTACCTCCCAGGGTTGATGTGAGGTTAAAATGATATAGTATTTATAAAGCGCTATCTAAATTATAGTAATAATAGTATATTCTATTATTTTTATATTATATATTATAATTATAAATATATTATAATAATAATGTTATAAAGCATACTAATTATTATCTGGGTTTGAATCTCTCAGACACTTAGTAGCACTTAGTGATCCTGGACAAGTCACTTAACCTTTATGGACCTCAGTTTCCTTATTTGTAAAATGAGATTTGGTGGCTTCTGAGGTCCCTTCCAGCTCTAAATCTATTATTCTATGATCTCCTGTTAGGACTCAGCAGAGCGTGTAAGCCTCTTGAGGGCAGGGACCGTCATTTGCCTCTTTTGCATCCCAGAGCCTAGCACAGTGCCTGGCACATAGTAAATGCTTAATAAATGAATTGATTGCATTTCATGGGTGCAGCTTCTGAGAACCAAGGGTCATCGTCCTGCCATGATGAGGCATTAGACAAGGACTTTTGTGGAATATTTGTAAGGCGTTTTCCAGAAATTTATGTTCTCACAAGAGAAGTCCGGAAGGGGTTGTAAATCTAGCTGAGTGGAGATGCCTGATTCGCAAGACTCAGCATCATCTTTTATCATCCCATTCCTTTAGGATTTATATACGTTTGTACCTAGGTCCATATAGCAAGGACCTATGGTTTTTGTGGGTGTGGGAACTGCCCCCCTCCCAACAGATTTTAACCAGTCTATAACTTACAGGCTTTTAGAGATGCTTGAGGTTCAGAGAGGTCAAAGGACTTGCGCATAGGCGCCAAGATAGTAAATGGCAGGGGCAGTATGTGAACCACCTATAAGACTGGCACTCTATCCACTAGGCCGTACTGCCTTACGTGTTATATTGTACGTGGTGACAGTCGTGTATGAGGGTAACTTGGTGAAGTAGACAGAGTGCCTTGGAGTTTGGAAGACTTGAGTTTGAATCCTGCCTCAGACACTTGCTAGCTGTGTGACCCCAGACAAGTCCCTTAACATCTCTGTACCTCAGTTTCCTCCTCTGAAAAATGGAAGTAATAACACCCACCTTACAGAGCTGTTACATGGATCAAATGAAATAATATATATCAATCACTTTATAAATCTTTAAGTTCTACATAAGTTAGCTATGATTGTCATTCAGTGAATCGTCAAACATTATTAAGCACTGTATATATGTATATTTATAACAGATGCTATATTTATTTGTGTTCACCGGTGATTATCACTCTCATGGGTTTATTACTTATTCATTTCTGGTATGAGGGGCTGCGAATCCCTAAATGTTCTTCCGATCCCGGAACGAGTTAGTCCAGCTCTAATTTTATATAGCTACTTTGTTGCTGATAAAGTGGAAAGAAATATTTCTTTGTAATGTGACCTGGGAATCTGGTGACCTGGGGTCTAGTCCAGGCTCTTCAACATATTAGTGGTATGGTCTTGGGCAGGTCACTTAAACTCCCTGGGCCTCAGTCTCCTCATTTGTGAAATGAGGCGGGGTAGGCAGGGAGAGGTGGATCAAGTGATCTCTCCAGTCCTTTCCAATTCTTTCCAATTCTAACTAGTTCTAATATTCTTGTTGGGTAAAGTAATATTCCTACCTCGGGGCCAGAGCAACCCCTCCCAAACCACAATGCATGCTCTAATTCAGAAACCCCATACCCTGTGGCTCTGCAGCTTGCCAGTTCTCACAGAGTTCATAGAAATGTTTGTTTTCTTCTCATTTCTAGGCTTGGGTCGAAGAGAACCCTGGGGAGACAATGATTGACACTCTGAACTTAGTCATATTTTCTCTCCTCGATTTTCCCTATTACTCCTTCACCCTACAATGGCTCAGCAGACAGCTTCCAGCTCTTAAGTCTTTCTAGGGGCAAAAGGGAGTTTCCCTCCGCATAAAAAGCCATGCCCACTGGATAATCAAGTACCAAGTAGTGCTGTCAAGGACGAGAAGGACAGCACCTGAAGAGACACCATCTTCCCTCAAACTTTTTCCCTCCCCTCCCCCTCTAAGAAGACCTGGTTTCCTTTTAGACTAAGGATTCTTTTTTGTTTGTTTTTATATGTTTTTTGTTTTATTTTTTTAAATTTCAAAAATATTTTTGAATTTTAAATATTTTAAAATTTTATTATTATTATTTAGACTCTTAACCTGGGCTCTTCATAGATTTTACAGGGTCCATGAACTTGGATGGGGAAAAATACATCTTTATTTCAATATAACTGGTTTTATTTACCATCTTATGAATTTTCTTTTATGCATTTGAAAGCATGATTCTGAGAAAAGACCATAGGCTTCACTAGCTGCCAAAGAGGTCCAAGAGACACCAATAAAGGTTTTGAACCCCTGTTCTAGGCTCATCTCAAACCTAACCTACCAGAAGCCTTGGCTGCTCTCCTCCAGTGGCTAGTATTGTATTTATTTCACACATACCTATATGTGCACTTACTATCTTCCCTAATAGAATGTAAGCTTCCTTTTTTTAAAAAAAAAAGTATTTTATTTTTCCAATTACATGCAAAGATAATTTTTAACATTCATTTTTAAAGAAAATTTTGAGTCATAAATTTTCTTGCTCCCTAAGATGATAAGCAATTTGATATAGGTTATATATGTGTAAATATGTAAAACATATTTCCATATTAGTCATGCTGTAAAAGAAGAAACAGACCCAAAGGAAAAAAAAACAATAAAAAAAAAAACAAACCTAAAAATAGTATGCTTCAATTTGCATTCAGATTCCATCAGTTCTTCCTCTGTATGTGGATAATATTTTCCATTATGAGTCTTTTGGAATTGTCTTGGGTCATTGTATTGCTGAGAAGAGCTAAGTCAATCATAGCTGATCGCTGCACAATGTTGCTGTTTAGAATGTAAACTGTTTCTTCACCCCCTCCCACTTAATAGCATTTTATTTTTTTTCCAATTACATGTAAAGATAGTTTTCAACATTCATTTTTATAAGATTTTGAGTTCCAATTTTTTTCTCCTTCCCTGCCTTCCCCCTCCCCAAGATGGCAAACAATCTGAAATAGGCTATATACATGTACAATCATATTAAACATATTTCCACATTAGTCATATTGTGAAAGAAGAATCAGAACAAAAGGGAAAAACCATGAGGAAAAAAAAAACAACGAAAAAAGAGAAAATAGTATGCTTTGATCTGCATTCAGACTCCATAATTCTTAGAATGTAAGTTTCTTGAGGGCAGGTGTTTGACTTTTGTTTTTGTATACTTTGGGCCTGATGAATAGTAGACACTTACCAAGTACTTGCAAATTAATTGATTGTTGGATGTGCTCAGGACTACTGACTTCACATTTACTCTTTGCCTTTCTCTTATGCAACCCTTTGAGACCCTCTCCATTACTGATTTGTTGATTGAGGCCCTCTGGGCTTTGTAGTAGAAGTGCTTTCTTTTCAGTACTGTTATATTCTCTTAGTCTGGGGACTGAAGGACTTCCCTTATTTAAAGTCTGGGGCTTCTCTTTCTCGATTTTTCATGTGCATGTTTTTGTATCTTCTTGTTCTTCTATGGTCCTTGGGACAATCATAGGGCAGGTGGTCCATCTGTTTTCGACCTGCGAAAAACAGATTCATAGGATCGTAAATCTAGATGGAGAAGACACTGCATGGGCCTTCTACTTCATCCCCACCTCATTTCACAAATGACAAAACAGGCCCAGGAAAGTTAAATTAATTGCCTGAGGTGACACAGGTTACTGTTGTTGAGTCGTTTTTCTTTTTTTCATAAATTTATTTTTATTTTTAGTTTATAACATCCAGTTCCACAAGTTTTTGGGTTCCAAATTTTCTCTCCCTCCCTCTCCTCCCCCTTTCCCCCCAAGATGGCATGTAATCTAATATAGGGTCTATATATACCTTCACATTGAATTTATTTACATAATAGTCCAGTTATAATGGAATGAATCATGAGAAAGGAGAAATAAAACCAAAAAAAAGAAGGAAAAAAAGAGAGCAAATAGTTTGTCTCCATCTGCATTCAGACTCCATAATTCTTTCTCTGGAATGTGCATAGCTTTTTCCATCATGAGTCTTTTGGAGCTGTCTTTGAACCTTGCATTGATGAGAGGAGCCAAGTCTATCAAAGGTAGTCCTTATAGATACCATGTGTCTGTAATTGTGTATAATGATCTCCTGGTTCGGCTCCCTTCACTCAGCATCAGATCATGTAAGTCTTTCCAGGTTATAATGAAGTCCATCTGTTCCTCATTTCTTATTGCACAATAGTATTCCATTACATTCATATACCACAGTTTGTTTAGCCATTCCCCAATCCATGGGCATCCCCTTGATTTCCAATTCTTTGCCACCACAAAAAGAGCTGCTATAAATATTTTTGTACATACAGGTCCATTTCCCATTTGTATGATCTCTTTGGGATACAGCCCTAGAAGTGGTACTGCTGGGTCAAATGGTATGCACATTTTTATAGCCCTTTGGGCGTAGTTCCAAATTGCTCTCCAGAATGGTTGGGTCAATTCACCACTCCACCAACAATGTAACAATTTTCCAATTTTCCCACATCCTCTTCAGCATTTATCACTTTCCTTTTTTGTCATGTTAGCCAATCTGACAGGAGAGATGTGGTACCTAAGAGTTGTTTTGATTTGCATTTCTCTAATCAATAGTGATTTAGAGCATTTTTTCATATGGTTATAGATGTCTTTAATTTCTTCCTCTAAAAACTGCCTGTTCCTATCCTTTGACCATTTCTCAATTGGGGAATGACTTGTATTCCTATAAATTTGGTTCGGTTTCCTGTATATTTTAGAGACAGGGCCTTTGTCAGAGACACTGGTTGTAGAGATTTTCTCCCAATTTTCTGCTTCCCTCCTAATCTTTGTTGCATTGGCTTTGTTTATACAAAAACTTTTCAATTTAACATAGTCAAAATTATCCATTTTGCATTTTGTAATGCTCTCTGTCTCCTGTCAGGTCATGAATTCTTCCCTTTCCCATAAATCTGACAGGTAAACTATTCCTTGCTCTCCCAAATTGCTTACAGTATCAGCCTTTATCTCTAAATCATGAACTCATTTTGACTTTATTTTGGTATACAGTGTAAGATATTGGTCTGTGCCCAGTTTCTGCCCTGCCGTTTTCCAATTTTCCCAGCAGTTTTTGTGCAATAGTGAATCCTTAACCCAGAAGCTGGATTCTTTGGGTTTATCAAAGAGTAGATTGCTGTAGTCATTGACTATTGTGTCTTGTTGTTGAGTCATTTTTCAGTCATGCCCAACTCTTCATGACCCCATTTGAGGTTTTCTTGGGAAAGATCAGAGAGTGGTTTGCCATCTCCAGCTCATTTTGCAGATGAGGAAACTGAGGCAAACAGGGTGAAATGACTTGCCCAGAGTCACACAGCTAGGAAGTGTCTGAGGCCGGATTTGAACTCAGGAGGATGAACCTCCCTGACTCCAGGCTCAACACTGTATCCATTGGGTCACCTAGCTGGCCAAGGTCACACAGGTACTAAATATCAAAAGGAGGATTTAAACTTAGACTCTAAAACCAGGGCTCTTTCCATTGTACCGTACTGCCTCTGATGGCTGTGGTGTAGCGCTCTCGTGCAGGCCTGTCAATTTGTGTTCATCTCCGAGGGGAGGGACGGAAGCTAGGGCCTAGGTGGAGTGGGTCAAGAATGCCCTTGTATGTTGAGAGTTGAACATCTATCTCTGAGGCTTCTCCAAGGGAACTATGGAAGATACCCCGACCTGGGCAGCAAGCATCAGCGGCTTCCTTAACCAACCTATCGACCCCAGATGACCATGGGACACAGATTTCACAAAGCACATTTCACTCTTGACCCCCCAGGTGCTAGAACAGAGGAAAAATAATTGATTGTGAAGAAAGTAGGAGGAGGATGTTGATTCACTCATCAGGCTAATCAGCATACCTAAGAGCAAATGTTCTCTTCTTCCTTCTCTAAGTAAACCCAGAAATTACCTGTCTTGAGTCCACTACAAGGGCCATTCCTCTGCCTATGACCACAAAGGATGAGGCCTTTAGCCCGGGACACTGACAACATAGATTAGTGCTAGATTATCTTCTAGCTGAAGAAGGGGGAAATTGAAAGATAAAACAGAGAAATTTGTCTTCATAAAATCAGAATAACAGTCAGCAGACTGGGAGATATAACGGAAGAGTTATGTCTCGCACAGAAGATAATGGGGAAAGCAGGATCCAACTGGTTTTATCCTGTTTTGAGGCTAGAAGTCACTTAAGTAGGGTAAAAGTTAAGTCTTGCTTGGAATACTAAATACTAACTTCTCATCTGGGAGGATTAACAGTTCATTTTAATGGTCATACAATGCATGGGGCAGGAGGGAGGGAGGACATATTAAGGGATTAATATGTAACAGGCGTATCAGGAAGTTGTACACCCTGTAGCACCCAGCCAATGGGGAAACAGGGGAGGGGACAGGTGTATAAGTTGGGGGTAGGTATGTAAGGCTTCTTCTTGCTTCTATTTGGTGTGTCTATTCTATGAGACACCCGCAACTGCAGTTGTGTAATGAACTTGACTTTTAACTTCGCTCCTCCCGAGCCTGAAGGAGTTATTTCTCACATAATGAACCAGAGTGTGGATTATTTACACTTTAAAATTCCTTCTATCTCCTGCTTCCCTCACGTGACTGTTCTAACTCATTATCCATCTAACTGACAATTTAGGGGCAAATAAGGGAGGAAAAACTTGAACTAGTCATTTTTGCTTCTTGGAAATAGTGCTAGGGAAAGGGTTAATTGGAGTATAGGCTAAAACTATCAACTAAGAAAAGGTTTTCAGGATATCTGTGAACTTAACATTAAGCAGGTGGCTGCTGCTCCCAGGTAATTGAGAGTTGGCTATGTTCCGTTGTTCTGTATCTAGTTTTCAGCAATCCCAAATATTTTTATTCTTGGTAATAACTTTGAATAGCAGAAGGTTGGGGATGTCAACAGGTATAAATCAGTTCATGGGAAATGGGATTCTCATCAAATAGAGTCATCCAGGATATCCTTTTAAAGGTATTTGCTTGCACTGATAATAACTTATGTGACATCTGTCTGATAGAGTGGAAAGACAACTGGATTTGGGGTAACGTTCGAACCCCAGTTCTTCCAATTACTGTCTGTGTGTGGCTTATGGAGAACAGATTCACAGGATTATAAATTTAGAAGTGAAAGGGACCCCAGAAGTCATCTCGTCAAACCCCCTCATCTCACGGATGAGAAGACTAAAAGCCCAGGGAGGTTGTGACTTGCCCAAGCTCGCAGAAGTAGTAAACATCAGAGAGAAGATTTGAACCTGGGTCCTCCCATTCCAGGGGTGTACTGGTAAATGTTTAACAACCGACTCTCCACCCCCCCACCCCACTAATCTGCATTTTCTCTATCACTTTCTTAAGTCTAGACAATCAACACAACAACAAATCAAACCCTAATTTGTAGCTGTTGCCAGTTTCTGAGGCGTAAATGCTCAAAATTTAACCATCGGCTCTACTGAGCTACTTTGAACAGGTTCCAGCACACCCCTGTCTTATTTTTTCATTCAGCGCTCTTTCTACAGTACCCTGATGCTTTCTATTCCTCCGGTGTAGGCCTGTCAGTCTGAGTTTGTCTGGGGAAGGAGGAGGAACCTGGGGTCAGAGAGAACTGGTCAAAATTTCAACAGGCAAGACTGTACTAAGGTCGTGCAACCTTGGGTGAGCCATCACCTCTGCTCAGTATCCTCGTCTGTAAAATAATGGAGTTGGACTTTTGTTCTTTGGCCATTTCAGTCATGGCTGACTCTTCACATCCCCATTTGGGGTTTTCCTGGCAGAGGTACTCGAGTGGTTTGCCATTTCCTTCTTAAGCTCATTTTACAGATGAGGAAACTGAGGCACACAGGGTTAAGTGACTTGCCCAGGGTCACACAGCTAGTAAGTGTCTGGGACTTGATTTGAACTCAGATCTTCCTGACTCCTGACACTGTGCCACCTAGCTGCTCTTGGGGTTGGACTAGGTAACAGCAAGTTTCCTTACAACTCTTAATCTATTATCATCTATGATCCTATGACAGGAATAGACCAATACTAATAATGAACAGATGTACTTCCCTGGGTGAGGTGCTTCAAGAGAATCAAAGGGGATGTTTTCAAGTATTGTCGATTTTATTCCCACAACATCTCATTCACTCCCTTCTCTCTACTCACAAGTTATTCATTTATTTATTTTATTTCTTATTTCCTACTGTTAAGTCTGCCCCATCTGCAACCCATCCTCCATAGGGCTGCCAAATGGTTGATATTCCCTAAACAGGGTTACTCCCCTGTCCCAGAAGCTCCAGTGGCTCCTTGTTGTCTCCAGGATAACAAATGGCTTATCTGTTTGTCATATAAAGTCCTTCACAGGTGGCTCCAACCTGTTTTTCCAGATTAATTTCACATCACAGCAGACGGTTTAGAAGGAAGTGAGAGGAGAAGGACCAAAGGCTTTGAATATAGACAGCTTTTTCAAGAAGTTTAGGTGAGAAGGGGACTGGATGAGATGATAAGATCAAGTGAGGGTTTGTTTTTTTTTTTAAGAGTGGGAGAGACAGGACCTGCTTGAAGGCAATGAGGAAAAAGCAAATAGCTAGGGGGACTCAATCAGCACAGTTTTGTTACTTATCCATTTTTATTTGGCAGCGTGTAAGGAAAGTAGATGGTGGGACTAAGCCAGGGTTAGGGGTTGGCAAGGTGTGATCGGAAGTGGAACAAGTGAGTGACTTTCCCTAGGTCATACAGCTGGTCCCTCATGTGCTCTGGGACTTGACTGTAGGCTCAGACTCCTTTGGGGAGGGGGCCTCCCCTTGAGGTTGACCAATTTCCGAAGTTTCTTTTTGTTTAGGTCTGTCTAAAATGTACACTCACTGGGTGGGATGGACCCCTTAGGGTTAGCCCTCTTCAGAGGGACATTCTCTTAGGCCACCCCAGCTGATAAAAAGCGGCGGTGATTGACAGTTTCCATGGTGATGGATTTGCAAAGGATTAGCTTTAATCGACTCACAGTTGGGTTTCCCTCCAATGTGTTTCACTTCTGGAGCTGGTGCAGCCTCTGGCAATGAACAAGGGAGATGACTTTTGAATAACAAACATTTTTTTACCTCCATCACTCTTTTTCCGACCTTGTCCCTCCCACTTCTGGGCTGAGATATATTATTTCAGCCTTTTGTATCCCCAGGGCTGTAGACGGCTTGCTTAGAAAGAGCAGCTGAAAAATTGTCTTTTAGTGGTTCCCCTGGACTAATACAATATTCCTCTTCCCGCTCTCTCCATCCCACCACACCCTGGGGCATGTGGCAAGTGGTTTGTTTTGTGTGTGTGTGTGTATGTGTGTGCGTGCGCGTGTGTGTGTGTGTGTATGTGTGTGTGCGTGTGTGATCAATTGCTTTTTAGAAAAATTTCTGTGCTGTTTGTTGGTCTCCTGCCCCCAGCCACAATCATACTACCTTGTTTTGTCCTGAAAAAAAAAATTAGAGAGATGCTTGTACCTCTGTCTCTGTCTACAGTCTCACACACACACACTCACAGCCCACTCTAGAATACTTTTGGCCTGGATAATTAGATTGTTCAGTGAATATAAATACCTTGTTTTAAACCATGCAATCTGACACTCTTGTCTCCCTAACTTCGTGAATCTCTTCCTCTTTAGGAGCTGGGAGGATGAATAGTCACAAGCTGAAACTCTAAGAGGCCTGGATAATCCACACCTTGGTTTCTTTTTGGTCTTAGGACCCCTTTATACTTTTAACGATTATTGAGGGCCCCAAAGAGCTTTTGTTCATGTGAGTTATATCTATACCATATTTGAAATGAAAAAGGATAAAATTTTAAAATATTCATTAATTCATTAAAATAACAATAAATCCATTACAAGTCAACATAATTAAATATTTTTATGAAAAATAACTATATTTTCCAGATATAACAGAATTTAAAACTTAATAAGAAGAGCGGCCTTGTTTTACAGATTTTTTTTTGCAAATCTCTTTAAAGTCCAGCTTAATAGAAGACAGCTGGATAATTATATCTATTTCTGCATTCAATTTTTTGCAATATGTTGTTTTTTTAAATTTATGGAGATCTGGCCTCACACAGATGTGTAGTTGGAAAAGGGAGGAGAATTTTAATAGTTAAATATCATTGTAGTATTAGTGTAAAAAATAGTTTTGACCTTGGACATCCCCTGAAAGGGTTTCAAAGATCCCAGGGGTCCTTAGACCACATTCTCTGAGAACTGCTGCTTTAGGAAGTAGAGGATAGGGAAGGAAGGTAGCATGAAGTGGCAGCAGTCTAACTGGACAAGCGTCAATAGATTTGACTTTTAGTCCTGGCTGCCACTAACAAGATTTGTGGATAGAACTCACTTTTGCCTACTCTTCAACTTGAACTTAAACTCACGAGTTGAATTCCCAGAGGTGACTGCTCTCTTAGGTTCCATTTATAACCCTGTGAGTGGCTCCTTTTGTGACTGTAGCACCTGAGCCCCCATCCATGCTTCCTATTAACAATCAATCTGTAGATTAACAAGCTTTTTAGTAAAGGCATTTATTAAGATGTCATAGTAAGAATATTTGGTACAAACTATTCCTCTCCAAAAACATGGGGCACACTCTTCCATCTGTATACACAGAATCCATGGGACAAATAGGTTGAGATTTACAATCGTGTTAGTGAGGCACACATGGAGTATAGAAATATATCCTAAAACATGGCCTAGAAATTCTTTCTCTTTTTATAAAATCCTCATGAAGTTCCCCTTTTGGTAGGGTCTTGGTTAGGCAGACAGTTCAACTGAGCTGCCGGGGTCTGCTCCTTTTCTTGAGTCTACAGCCAGCTGTCTTCTCTACCTCTATGAGTCAAACTCCTTGAAACTTTTTCCCTCCTCAGGTAGCTGTTTCATTTTACCTGCATCTGTCCTTGGGTGTTTGTCTGTACAAGGTGCACTCTCTCCTACTTGTCCAATAGTTCTGGTGATAGAATTGGAGAGGAGAGACTGTCCCCTTCCCTCATTATAAAAGTCTCTTCTGCAAAGCACTCCTGGGGCTTTGGATCATTAACTCCTGACTGTCTTGATGTTTTTATATGTCGGTCCAGGAGACATGACATTCTGTCACTGAATCACATGCTCTTTCCTGTGTGACAGCAATTGTCTTCATCCAATGGCCCTATAGTCCTCTCAAGTTGGACTTATTCACACATTCTTGTGGAAAACTCCTTAACGCCTCCATGATACCTTGTGAGTGTATCTTGGTTCTTCTGTGACTATCAACTGAGGTAGTATGTGTGTGTGTATGTGTATGTGTGTGTGTGTGTGTGTGTGTGTGTGTGTGTAGGGTATGTGGGGGAGAAATTCCCTCCTTTATGTGTGCCTTTGGAAAAGTCACTTCAGTTCTCTGGTAAAGTATAAAATGAAGGGACTGGACATCATATTATCTGAGATTTCTTCTAGTTTATTATGGAATGAAGGAAAAGGAAAGAGCAGTGGAAATGAAGTCAGAAGACACCTGGGTTTTTAAATCCTGCCTTTGACATGTAATAGTTGTGTGACCATGAGAAAGTCCCAACCTCTCTGAGGCGGTTTCCTCATTTATAAAATGAGGTTAATAATACCAACATTGCCTACCTCATAAGGCTGTTTTAAAGAAAGCTTTTGTAAACATTAAAGTAAGGATCTAAATTTTTGATGATATAATGATATAAATTATATCAACATAAACTTTGCAGTCACTTTTAGTGCCATTTAAGTACTCTGAGCTTCAGTTTATCTGTAAAATAGAGATTATTCCACAATTAATAAGCAGTTATTAAGTACTGTAATGTTACTCAGGGTGGGACTTTTTTTTTTTTACTGTTTTCTCTTTTGGAATGCTAAGGCAATCAAGTGCTTTTAATGAGTCTTACCTTTGTTTGAATGGGCAGGTAAAGTGAGACCTTTTGTCTTTTGTTTTGGAGTGCTTCTCAGCACTGAGGTAATCAAGTACCTTTGATGAGTCTTGCCTTTCAAATGTAATGGCAAGCCAAGTGGGTCTTTTTTATTTTTATTTTTATTTTTTTTAAAGTGGGACTTTTTGCTGTTTTTTGTTTGAGTTCTTCTCAGCACTGAGGTAATCAAGTGCCTTTAATGAGTCTTGCCTTTGTTTCAATCGGGAGTCTTTGATTGAATCAAGAGTCTTTGATGACCTGCTTAAGAAACAAGAAAGCCTAGTTCACATGGGTTTGAGGCGCATGGTTGTGACACCCTCTGACCCTGAAGAAGCGTGTGTGTATATATACATCAGAGGTTAGCGTTTTGCTTTTGGGGGCACACTCATTGGAAGAGTGTTGGTGTGGAGACTCTGGGTAGCCATCAAGTACCCCCTCACCAGCCTGGCTTTGAAAACCCAGATGTTGGTGCTTCTCTCTCTCTGGTAACTATGTATGCTACAATCAGACAGAAACCTGTCTGTTGATCTATTTATATTGTCCCTGTTTGTAATTTCTGCTTGTATTCTGAAGTTCAGGGTGCTGACTTTTCCCCCTGAACTAAGTGAATGATATATATATGTTTAATTAAAGTGAGATTGTTAACCCCTTAAAGTTGCTTTCCTTTTGAAAAGCACAGATCAAAGAACATAGCAAGCCCTCCTGTCTGCTGGTTGTTACAAGTACCTACTATGTAGCAGGCATTATGCTTGGTGCTAGGGATAAAAAGACTAAACAAACAATAGAGGGATAGCTCCTACTCTCAAGTGCACAAGTATCTGGCACATAATAAATATGCTTTTAATAAATGCTTGTTGTTTGATTGAGTCTACTTTGGGGATGTGATCCAGGATATATATTTTAAAAAACATAGTATTCTTCCAGGGCATCACTAACAACTATGGAATCAACACAGGCTTCTTGGAGGACATAGCATTTGAGTCAAACTTTGAAGACTACTGGGGTTTCCAGAAGGCCCAAGCGGTGGGGGGGGAAGCATGCAGACATGGGGGACAACTGAAAAGGCATGGAATCATTTTACAAGGGAAATAGCAAGCAGTTTGGCTGAAGCATGGATGTAGGAGAGGCTGAGGAGCTAGAATCACTAAGACTTGATGGTTGATTAGATATGGAAGGGAGTGAGTAAAAAAGAGTCAAGATAACTCCTCCATTGGAAACCTGGGTGCCTACAACAGAAATAGGGAAGGTGTAGTTTTAGGGGTAAAGACAATGGCACTCTGCTTTGCACGTGTAGTGTTCGAGATGCCTATAGGAAAACCAGGTGGAGATGTTAAACAGACAATAATTTGAGGAATAGGACTAGAAATCAGGAAAGAGATGAAAGCTGGATATATAGATCTGGGAGTTATCTCTATAGAGTTGATAGCTGCACCCATGGGAACGGATGAGATCACCAAGAGAAAGAAGGAAGAGGAGAGGAGTTAGGACATAGGTGATAATTCTGCAAAGGAGTATGGGAAGGATTAGTCAGACAGGAAGAGAAGATGGAGCAGTGTCATGAACACCTAGGGAGGAGAAAGTATTCAGAAGGAAGAGGCAAACAACAATATCCATTGCTATAGAAGAACTATGAGGGATAAGAAAGCCTTTGAATTTAGCAATAAAGATCTCATTGGTGACTTTGCAGACTGCATTTTCCACTCAATGGAGGGAAAAGAAACTACAGCGTAAGGAATGAAAATTCAGTGGGAGATGAGAAAGTGGAGGCATTGAGTATAGAGGACTTCTTTTTCTAGGAAACTGGCTAAGAAAGAGGGGAGAGATAAATAATGATAGCTTGAGGGGATGGAAAAGTCAAATAAAGACTTTTTTAAAGCTTAAACTATTGGGGAGATCTGGTCATGTTTGTAAGCAACAAGGAAGGAGCATCATGCAACTGCCCCATATGTCTTCCAGGGTTGTGGTGATGATCAGATGAGAGGGTTTAAATAAACATGAACTGCTGTACAAATATGAGATCACTATTGTAATCATTTAAGGGAAATAGCAAAGTACATTGGAATAAATGTTAGATTTGTCATCAAAGGACCTCAGTTCAATTCTAGCTCTGCTGTTTGCTGTGTGATCTCTAGGGGCCGGTCACTCCACTTTTCTTGAGACTCAGTTTCTTTGTCTGTAACACTAGGGAGTTGAGTTAGATGTCTTCTAAGGTCCCTTCCCTGCTCTAAATCTATGATCCTGTTATTACTTGAGACACAGAGTTTCATTGTATCTCTCAGATGATGCTGATGCCAGTAATAGGGTGCTAGATTAATCAGAAACTGGAAGGAAATTGAGGTCAGTGAAACCCATATGAAAGAACACTGAAGAGTAGTTTTTATTGATTTTTTTTTGCTTTTGTAGCACCTGCTTTCCCCAATATTACTTCTCACTCACAGAGAACTAACTGTCCCTTATTATATGGAATTAAAAAGAAGGAGAAAAAACTCCAGAAAAACTAACCACACATGTAAGAAACCTGATGTATGCGGTGTTCCCCATGGTCCCCAACCTTTGCAAATAAGAGGAGAGGCACCTTATCACATCACTCCTTTCTATTCAAGAACATTTGAAACTTAATAAGTAATAATGCTTAATAAGTGCTTAATAAGTAATGCTAATTGACTGTATAGGTAGTTTTCTCCATTCTGCATCCTTTGTAGTGTAATGTATGTGAAACACTCTGTGAACTTTAAAGCAATATATTAATGTCAGTTATAATAATTTATATTATTTAAAGACCGTTGACTAGACTTAGGGTATATAGGGTGTTCAGGAGGACTAGTGCCTCTGCTGCGAGGGCTTCTCATCCACCTTTGGTGTCCACCTTGACCCAACTCTTACCTGTGGCTCCAGGAAGCTGTAGCATGTACAGCGGCCACACCCTAGTAAACCATCAGCAAGATTTAAGGCAGCTGACAGGCCTCAAACCGGTCGGTGAGTTAGGGGATGTCTACCCCAAACATGTGAAGACTTCCCCTGGTGGAATGGGACGATGAGAACAATATGTTCCAATGGCACTGAGGGAGGCCGAACCAGGTGCGATGGAGCACTTAAAGTCATTGAAGATACCGAGGTTATCCGCTGCATTCAGGGCCATTGCCAGTCATCTTGACTTTTGTCCTGCCATTGGATTTCGATGGCTCAGGAAGAGAAAGTGAGGCTCACAACTTCGTGCAACCGATCCAAATTCACAGCTCAAGTAGAGACATCACCCCATGATGTCGTTGGTCTTCTTTGAAAAATGAAGGGTGAACTACATTCGAAATCAAATGTACCTCCACTAGTTTTTTAAAAAAACAGCAGCACAATTTTTAAACTTGAAGCTAGAGGAAAGCTAGTGAGGATAAAAATTTCTAAGGTTAAGGGTTTTTTTTTGGGGGGAAAATTCCACTAGAAATGTCAGGAAGGGCTTTGAGGAATAAAAGAATGATAATGTCCTTCCCTGCATTGTAGCACCTATCATGGGCCGTGCCTCAGGAGGGGTCTGTGGTACAGACTGAATCCTTCTTGGTTTAGGGAATGAAGAGAAGGTGAGCAAAGGAATAGGATGAAGAGGACATCATTAAGAACAATTACAAACAGGCAAATGAGACATGGGAAAGGGGAGGGCCAGGTTTCAGTCTGTAATAGTTTGGTAGATACTTGGGTGGTTTGCTGTTTCTTTCTCCAGCTCATTTTACAGATGAAGAAACAGAGGCAAGCAGAGTTAAGTGACTTGTCCAGGGTCACAGCTAGTAAGTGTCTGAGGCTATATTTGAACTCAGGAAGATGAGTCTGCCTGACTCAAGGCCCAATACTCTATGCACTATGCCAAATAAAGACTTATTCCAATATATTGCACACAGTAGGTCTGTGTTTCTGCCCCTGGCTCTGCTCTCCAGCTCCTTCTGAAGTTCCTTCAGTGGAAGAGCTCCTCATGTTGCTTCCTTTGTTGGTGATGGCCATTACCGTGCTCCATTAGACAACAACAAAATAATCTCCCCACCTAATGGACAACTAGCAGGTGTAGCAAGTGGCAGAAAAGCCTGACAAAAGCTGTACATTCTGATAGAATTTTACTGTGCTGTGACAAATGATGAATATGAAGACTACAAAGAAGCACCGGAAGACTTGTATGAACTGATGCCAAGGGAAGTAAGCAGAACCAGGAGAACACTATACCCAATGACTATAATGATGTCAGTAGTCGAAATAATAACAAAGTAAAAGTGAATACTATGTAATTATAATGATCAGGCTTTGCCCTGAAGAAGAGAAAAGAAGATACACCTCCAGTCATTGCAAAGGTAGATGAGATAGGTATAGAACAGGGGTGGGGAACCTGCAGCCTCCAGACCACATGTGGCCATCTAGGTCCTCAAGTGTGTCCCTTTGACTGAATCTAAACCTCACAGAACAAATCTGGAAATGAAAGTGATGTAGAAAGAAAAGAGACCAATAAACTTTTTAAAAACTGTACATCCTTCCTAATTTCCATCCTAAGTTAAAAGGAGGAAAATTGGTATATTTATAATCATTGTATTATGTAGGCAGCATTTGAGAGACTTGGAATAAACCCCTAATGGGCTATGGTTCTTATAAGCTAAAAATCCATAGGAAGAATAGGAATGAGTGGATGGGTGGGGATATAGCATTGCGTGTGAGAAGTGACAAAAAAAAATGATAATACTGTACAAATCTTATGGTCCAGGAGAACTATTACAGGTATAGGGTTTATGAAGGAATCCAACCTAGTTGTGCTTTCTTTCACATTTCTGAAAACATAGGCTCTGAAAGAAAAGCATGCCTTTTTGTGAAGCCAGACTGTGAGTTAGAAACCCATTACAATAATAAAAAGGAAACACTTAAGCAATTTTGTGCAATTTAACTTTTATATTAGCTTTGGGTTTTAATGGAAAGAGAGCTAGGAAAGAACAGCAGGTGGAAGAGAAGGCTTCTTATGTTTGAGGAAGAAAGAGAATTCATGTAGAAATGTATTGTATACAGAGTCATGATCTTTTTCAATCTTTGTTTTAACTATGAAAAGGAAAGGAAGTAGAAGCAAAGCAGGAAGGCACTTTCTCCCTTGTGAAAAGGAAGACTGGGGGGGGGGGGGAAGAGTGAGTAAGGAGTGCTCTGGGTGCCAATTAAACCATTCTAAGGTAGTAGCTTCAAGCCAACTCTCTCACAAGTTTTAAGTAGCAATTAAAAGCATCCTAAAAGTCTGGACCCAGCTGCTTCCAGGGATTTTTTGTACCAAAGGTGATTGGAACCCCCAAAGCACCATTCAGTAGTATTATCTGGAAGCCTTTGGGCTCTAAAAACCAAACGTTTCACTGACTACTATGGCCCTTGCTACTTATAAGGCAAGGTAAATTAGAATTCACCTTATTTCCAGAGTTCTCTGCTAGCTGTAAAGGGGCAGGAGCCAGGGGTGGGGAACGTGAGGCCTTGAGGCCACATGTGGCCTTCTAGGTCATTGGGTGTGGCCTTTTGACTGAGCCCAAGTTTTACAGAACAAATCCTTTTATTCAGGGGATTTGTTCTGTGAAGTTTGGATTTAGTCAAAGGGCTGCATTTGAGGACCTAGGAGGCCACATGTGGCCTTGAGGCCATAGGTTCCCCACCCCTGGTCTAGGCTTTTTGCAAATGGCTCCATCACCAGTAGCTCCATCTTCCAAGGGCTCCCCTGCACCCCACTTCTATTTAGCACTAACATCAGTTTTTACTTCAAAAGATATAATTACAAACATGCAAATGTACTCCCCAAACATGTGGGAGGCATAATTCTCCTCGTAGAACCATCTCAGTCTCTGGGGAGGGGAAGGGGATTAGCTTCATACTTTAGCTCAATTTCTGGAAAGCTCATGGTCCCAGTTCCAAGTCCAAAACCCCTTTTGGGCTTGAGTCCCAGGCACCCTGGCTTCTCCAGGCTTCCCTGCTGGTCTGGCTGCAAAATCCCAGCTGGAATCTTGCCCCCAAGGTCACCATGGCTCAAACTGCCAGGTGCTGTGGGGATCACACACCTGAAACTAGCACCTGAAACTGAGGACAAATGAAGTAGAACAGAAACAAACACCCAAGCTCATGTCTCCAAGTTGGGGTAGAAGCGAGGGAGAGCAGGAGAGGAAGTCCTTCCCTGCTCATTGGTTCAGTTCGTGGTGCCTGTGCTGTGGGTGAACTGGCACCTTCACCCTCTGGACACAGCAAGAAAGTGTATGTGGCGGACAGAGAGGGACCATTTCAGTCTTGCCAGTTTGAAAGACAAAACATGTTCAGATGTGCAGCCAGTCAAAGGTGGCCCATCTATGTAGCGGAGGATGGAGAGGCTTCCATGTTAGGAGATCTAGGCATGCCCAGAGAAATTACACAACATTTAAGGTGAATTGTTTACTCAGCTTCAAACAAAGGACCAGAATTACTTAGAGCTTAATTGTTAACAGTTTAGTAGTAATCATTAACAACTGAACTTTAATCAGGACCGTACAGAATTTTCCCTAGATGTTAATATTCTTTTAATCTTTGAACATGCTATTACAAGTGTTAGTAATTCAATCAACACATATTTATTAAGCACCTACTATGTGCTAGGTACTGTGATGGGCACGGGGGATATAAGGACATAGAATGTAATAATCCCTACTCATAAGGAGGTCAAATTCTAATGAGAATAACAAGTATATGGGTGTGTGTGTGTGTGTGTTTACGTACATATATACACATGTATATACACACATACCTATTTACACACATGTATGTGCATATATGTGTATGCATACACACATATGCATATGCACAGGATAAATTATAGAGCGAGTAAATACAAATATATACCTAATAGTTAAATACAAGGTAGTTTGAGAGAGGGGGCACATTCCAGACATGTGGGATAGGCAGTACAAAAGCCCAGAGACAGAAGATGGAGTGTCACAAGGGAGCACCAGAGAGAAGGATTATTTAGTATTTATTATTTGAATAGAAATAATATTTTTGCTACTGCAGGGGGAATGAGTGTGAGAGCTGGACACAGAGGACCCGGATTGAAATCCTGGTACTGTCATTTACCACCCAATGACCCTGGGCAAGTCATGTAACTTTTCTGAGTCTCAGTTTCTTTAATAAATTCTCAGTAAGATGAGAGGGTTGGACTCGGTGACTTTCTAGCTCCAATGGTCCGGGTCAGCTGTCGTATTTCCCTTTCCATGAATTCTTTCTTTGGGAGGCCCGCTCATTTAGAATGCAATCTCTGCTAGCCTAGGGATTGTTTCATTTATTGTATCTGTATCTTCAGCGTCTAGCATTGGGCTTGGCACAGAGTGTTATTATTCAGCCGTTTTCATTCATGTCTGACTCTCCATGACCCCATTTCAGGTCTTCTTGGCAAAGATACTGAAGTGGTTTGCCATTTTCTTCTCCAGATCATTTCACTGATGAGAAAACTGAGGCAAACAGGGTTAAATGATTTGCCCAGGGTGACAGTGTCTGAGGCCATATTCGAACTCAGGAAGATGAGTCTTCCTGACTCCAGGCCCAGCTCTCTGTCTACTGCACCACTTTACTGCCCCGGCATGTAGTAGGGGCTTATGAAGTACTTGTCGACTGAGCGATGGCACTCTGTATCCAAACCCAAGCACCCCTGTCCCTGTGCTGGGAGCTACAAAGTACAAAGTAACACAAAGAATAAAGAAGTACGAAAACAGGATCTCAGAAAAAAGAAACCACCTCATGAGCTGAAACCCACAAAGTGATGGGAGATACTTTGTAACAGGTTAGAAACCATGTTTACCTGATAAAAATGATAGGACAAGCACAAGTGTTTAATGAATTCGTTGTTCTGTCGTTTTTTCAGTCATGTCCGACTCCTCATGTCCCCATTTGGGACTTGCTTGGCAAAGATACTGGAGCAGTTTGTCATTTCCATCTTCGGCCCATTTTACTGATGAGAAAACTGGGGTTAAATGACGAAGCTGCTAAGTGTCTGAGGTCGGATTTGAACTCAGATCTTCCTGACTCCAGATAACGAATCAGGGTGCTAAATTAGAGCAGTTTTCTCATCCGTAAAATGAGGGAATTGAACTGGGTGGCCTCCACGGCCCCTTCCGATTCCAAGTCTTTGAGACAGAACCTAGCATTGGGCTGAGATGGGGAGGAAAGGTTTTCAAATGAGATAAACATCTGTTTCTTGGAACAGGTAGTCGTAGAAAGCACAAGTGAAGGAAATGAATTAGACTCGGTCCCAAATAGTGAACAGGAAATGGTGTGGGAAGTCCTTGTGGGCAGGACATCATGAAATAATGATCTCAACATGGTTAAATTCACCTATCTGACATGAGAAGGTAACCGGGCAAGAGTAATCAGGCAGGACTCGAGTTTTAGAAAGGGAAACTTGACCAAGGGTGAGCATTAGTCAGGGAAAAAATGGAAGGAAACGGTTATTTTAAAACAAAACAAAATCAAAAATGGAATCAGGAAGTCTGGAGACAGTTTTAAAAAAATGACTCATTGAAAGCTCAATAAAAACGTGGACTGAAGATTCAAGAGAGGCCGTGTTGTTTCTACAGGTACCCTGATAGCAGTGAGGGCAGAGCTTGAGGTTAGCCTCCATGCAACACTAGTTTAATTAGTGTCCATTTGGCAGGTTCTGTGATCCACAGGTTTTCCCCCTTAACAGTTTGTCCTCTGGTATCAAGAAAAATACAACAGAGATTTATTGTTGTTCAGTCATTTCAGCCTCTTTGTGACCCCAGTTGAGGGGTTTTCTTGGCAAAGATAGTAGAGTGGTTTACCATTTCTTTCTCCAGCTCATTTGACAGATGAGGAAACTGAGGCAAAGAGGGTGAAGTGACTTGCCTGAGATCACACAGCTAGTAAGTTTTTGAGGTCAGATTTGAACAAAAGAAAATGAGTCTTCCCGATTCCAAGCCTCCAGGGCTCCATCCACTGTACCACCTAGTTGCTCCACAACACAGATACTTTAATGATTGAGTCCCTTGACCCAGCTATAACCACAACGAGGCCTATACGCTTCTCCCCAAAAAAATCAAAGAAAGAAGAGATGGATCTATATGTATATAGATATTTAGAGCAGCTCTTTTAGTGGTAGACAAAAATTGGAAATTAATGGGGTGTCCTCTTGTTGGAGAATGGCGAAACAAACTGGTATATGAATGTAAATGGAATATTGTGAAATGATGAAACAGACAGCTTTAGAGAAGACTGGAAGGCATCTATGAACAGATGCAGAAGGTAGTAAGCAGAACCAGGGAAAGAGTTTATACAGTGATAACATTATAGAGAAAAACAATTTTTAAAGACTTTAGAACTCTGGTCAGTTCAGTGATAAACCATGTGTCCAAAAGAATAAAAATGAAACATGCCCCTCACTTCCTGATAGAGAAGTGATTTACTTAAAATGCAGAGAGAGACATATATTTTTGGAGATGACTAATGTGGGAATTTGTTTTGCCAGACTCTGTAGCTATGCATTGAGGACTTTTTTTCCACCCAAATTTGGGGTTTTTTCTTCTTTGCTTGATGAAAGTGGGAAGGTAGGTAGTGGGAGGGACATAATTATTTTAGAAAATGCTTGTTAATTGGAAAAAAAAATACAGCTTTTGAGGCCCTGTGATGGCTGGATTGTTTCTTTATTACAACCATCATCATTTCTTGTACTCCTGTATCCTGTAAAGGATAAAACAAGTCATTGTGAGGTCTGAGAGGGAAAGTCATTACTGGCTGGCAGGGATCAGGAAAGAAGGTGGTATTTAAGAAGACCTGTAAAAGTTGGGGAGGAATTCCATAGGCGGGGTGGGGGGCGGAGAAGGGGAGATAAGGTATTTTGGGGTATAAGGAACAGCAGGAATGGAGGAAGAACATGTTTAGGGGACAATGAATAGACTAGTCTGGCCACAGTATAGAGGGTGTGGGATGGAACAGAATGGGATAAGACAGGAAAGATAGAATGGTAGCAGATGGGAGAAGGCTTTGAATGCTAGTCAAAAGACTGTCAACATTCACTCCTGCCTTGTTAGAGCTTAATGACTGGTGAGGGTCCAGATCAGCACTACTCTCTCTGAAGTCCCTTAAACCTCTATCTAGTGACTCCTTCCTCCCAGAGAGATCATAAGATCATAGATTTAGAGCTAGAAGGAGCTGTAGAGCTCTGTCAACAAGTCTAATTCTCTCATTTTACAGATGAGGAAATGGAAACAGACAAAGGTGAAGGGAAGTGTCTCAGGCAGGATTTGAACTCGGCTCTTCCAGAATGCCAGTCCAACAGTGTTCTAGCTACCACACTTGGAACTTCCTTTTCAATCTTCAAGTCCTATGTCTAGGTCAGTTGCCACTCGCTATTATTGATCTTTTTTAAATGACCATGCCCTTTACAAAGCCTTTAACCTCAATTAATTTATTTTATTTTATGGGTTTTCTTCTTGTTGTTCCGTCATGTCTGATGTGACCCCATGGACTATACTGTCCATGAGATTTTCTTAGCCAAGATACTGGAGTGGTTTGCCGTTTCCTTCTCCAGTGGATTAATGCAATCAGAGGTTAAGTGACTTGCCCAGGATCACACAACTAGTAATTTTCTGAGGCTGGATTTGAACTTAGGTCTTCCTGTCTCTAGGCCCAGGACTTTGTCCACTGAGCTACCCAGCTGCCTTCTGAGTTCTCTGGTCAGCTTTAAAACAAACAAACAAAACCTCTTCATCTTTCACTGCCTACCTCTGAAACTCTAGCCAACAATTTGGTAATCAGATTACTGGTTTGTTAAATACTTCTAGTTCATATTTCCAGGGCCACATTGTCAGATAATCATGGAATTGTAGTTTCTGTAGCTTCCCATTTAGATAAACGATAAAATGTAAAGGAAGTGAATTATAATATCACTGAGACTGAGCCCCCAGAAGTCTGCGAACAAAGTCCATTCCCAGGTTTTTTAGCCAGATGGTCCAGAATTGAGGGCCCAGAATTCAGCCCACCAATAGCTGAGATTTGACATTCATCCAGCTGTAATGCTGAATTTGGGAATGAACTTGGTGGGACCAATGCCATGGAGAAACTATCTTAATTCTAAGTCCACTCTCCCCAAGGACCAGGGCTAAAATATGACTACCACTACCAATGATAACAATATTATCATAGTCCACAATACATTGGGGGAAAAGGGGGTGCTTCTTTACCCAGACACTTGAAAATTAAAAAAAAGGCAACTTCATGAATATTTGTCAAAAATTGTAAAGGTAGATTGTAGTATGAGAAACAAAGCTTTCAAAAAATGGGTAGAATGCCTAAATGAGGACAAAAGGAAATTCTAAAGAGTGTGGCAGGTGAGGTGAAAACTAGAAATTAGTTGAGCCAAAATAGAGCTGGAAAAACTCTTTGCAGAAGACCCCAAAACAAACAAGCACTGATGTTATTTTTTTAAATTTTAATTTAATTTAATTTTTCAGTGGTAAATTCTTTCCCTCCCTCCACTCCCTCCCACACCCATTGAAAAGGCAAGAAATAGAGTACCCATTATACATATGAAGTCATATTTGCATATTAGCCATATTGCAGAAAAAAGCAAGAAAAATTTAAAAAGTGAAAAAAATAACGCCTGGATATTATTTAGGTCTTTGTAAAATCACTGAATCTCAGAGTTGGGAGGTACTTAAGAGGCCATCTAGTCTAACCCATACCTGAACAGAAATTCTTTCTGCAGGGGTCCCAACAAGAGATGACCATGGCATGGTCCTTAGGCTTAGAGTTAGGGCGAATTGGGTTTGAATCCTGCCTCAGGCACTTAGTGGTATGTAACCCTGGGGGTCACTTAACCTTTCACAAACTGCCTTTTGGACTTTTTGTCCCCCTTGGACATTTAAAATTGGATATTCCATAGGTATCTCAGGTTCATCATGTCTAAAACAGAACTCTTTTAAGTTTAATATTTATTTTTTAGTATTCATTTTAAAAATTTTGAGTTCCAAATTCTCTCCCTCCCTCCAGCCCCTTTTCTACTCATTGAAAAGGCAGGCAATATGATACCCATTATACTTGTGAAGTCATGCAAAACATATTTCCATATTAGTCATGTTGCAAAAAAGAAGAAGAAGAAAAAGAAAGAAAGTAAAAAAAAAAGTTTCAATCTTCACTCAGAGTTCATCAGTTTTCTCCCTGGAAGTGGAGAATGCTTTTCATAATAAGACCTTTGAAATTGTGGTGATCAGAGCAGCTAAGTATTTCATAGTTGATCATTATTACAATATTTCTGTTAGCGTGTATAACATTCTCTGGATTCTGCTCACTTCACTATGTTGTTATCATTCAGTCATATTTTCAGTCCTGTCTGATTCTTTGTGACCCCATTTGGGTTTTCTTTGCAAAGATACTGGAGAGGTTTGCCATTTCCTTCTCCACCTCATTTAAAGATCAGGAAACTGAGGCAAACAGGGTAAATTACTTGCCCAGCGTCACACAGCTAGTAAATGTGAGGCCTGTCGATCAACACAGATTTATTTTTTGTTTATTATGTGCCATGTGGGCACCTAAGTGGTTCAGTAGATAGTGTGCCAGGCTTGAAATCCAGAAGACTCTTCATGAATTCAAAACTGGCCTCAGACACTTATTAGCTGTGTGACCCTGGATGAGTCATTTAACCCTGTTTGCCTCAGTTTCCTCATCTATAAAATGAGCTGGAGAAGGCAGTGGCAAACCACTCCAATATCTTTGCCAAGAAAATCCCAAATGGGGTCACAGAGTCAGACATGACTGAAAATGACTGAACAACAACATGTGCCATGTACTGAACTAAGCACTGGATTACAAAGTTGACAACAGTCCCTGCCCTCAAGGAGCTGACATTCTATAGAGGGAAAATGTGTAATGAACTAGGTACAATTAAAATATAAACAGAGTAAAGAGAAAGGAATATGAGAGTGGAAGGCACTAGCAGCTGGGGTGGGGGCCAGAAAAGGCTTCCTATAGAAGGTGGGACTTGAGCTGAGTCTTGAAGGGGCAGCCAGGCAAATCAAGAGTGTTCCAGGCATGGGGACACCCACTTCACAAATCTTAAAACACCATATAAATGTGAGCTATTATTATGGTCAGGACAGCTATGTGGCACAGTGGAGAGAGTGCCAGGCCTGGAGTCAGGAAAATTCATCTTTGTGAGTTAAAATCTGGCCTCGGACACTTACTAGCTGTGTGACCCTGGGCAAGTCACTTAACTCTCTTTGCCCCAGTTTCCTCGTCTGTAAAATGAGCTGGAGAAGGAAATAGAAAACCATTCCAGTATCTTTGCCAAGAAAACCCCAAATGAGTCACAAAGAGTGGGACCCAACTGAAAACTATTGAAAAACAACAAAATTATTATGGCCAACAAGCCTGTGTTTCAAGACATTTGGTGATGGGAAAACTTTTTTTTCTCCTGAGGCAATGCATTCCACTTTCGGACATCTGAAATTATTAGGCAGTTTTTCTTGATCAAGACCCAAAGCTTTCCCCTCTATAACTTCCAGTCATGGCTCCAATTTCTGTCCTCTGGGTCCAAGCAGAATAGGTCAGCCTTAAAGAATCCTCTCTCTCTATTTTTTTTTAAAAGACCATCAGGGAAAAAAAATTATAGACAGTTTCTCAGATAAAGGTCTCATATCAAAACTGTATGAAGAACTTTGTCAAATCTATAAGAATACAAGACATTCCCCAATTGATAAATGGTCAAAGGATATGAACAGTCAGTTTTCCAATGAAGAAATCAAAACAATTTATAGTCATATGAAAAATGCTTTAAATTATTATTGATTAGAGAAATGCAAATTAAAATAACTTTGAGACATCATTTTATGCCTACCAGATTGGCTAAAGCGATTGAAAGGGAAAGCAACAAATGTTGGAGGAGATGTGGAAAAACTGGGGCACTAATTCGTTGTTGGTGGAATTTTGAACTGATCCAGCCATTTTGGAGGGCAGTTTGGATTTATGCCCAATATGCTTTGACCCAGCGATACCACTACTAAGTCTGTTTCCAAAGATGATTAGGGAAAAAGGAAAAGAACCTATATGTTCTAAAATATTTAGAACAGCTCTCTTTGTGGTGTCAAAGAACTGGAAATTGCAGGGATGCCCATCAATTTGGGAATAGCTAAACAAGCTGTGGTGTGTGACTGTGATGGAATACTACTGTGCTATAAGAAATGATGAAATAATGAAGAGTGAAATGAGCAGAACCAAGAGAATATTGTTCATAGTAACAGCAATATTGTCTTAAGAACAACTTTGAATGAACAGGTTATTTTGACTATTGTAAATACCCAAATTCATTATAAAGGACATATAAAGGAAGATACTATCTGCATCCAGAGAAAGAGCTGATAAATAGAAGTATGTATAGAATAATTTTACATATATGTACCTATTTGTGTTTAATGGTAGCCATCTCTAGGGCTGAATAGGGGGAGGGTAGACAAAAAATTTACATGATAATTTTGTTCTATATTTGAAAGGAATAGCAAGTTGTGCACAGTAGATTTGCAGTTCTATGTAAATCTTTTCTATTGTACTATGTTATAGAAATGCTTGTTTTATTCCATAAACTTATGTATTAATGTAAAAAAAAGAAAAAAAGAGTATAGATCAAAAAAAAACTGTCAAAAAAAAACTATCAGGGCCTTTGCCTGTTCCTAGCACTTCTCTCCTTTGATTTTTTTAATGGTCAGTGACCCAGGAGCTCATCCCCATAAGGGAAACTCCTTGGGAAACCAGACAACGCGGGCGTGCCTTCTTCCTGAGTCCTGGTGCTCTAGCTGGGTCTGATCCTGGCTATGCAAACAACCAAATCTGCCAAAGGCTACTTACTACCTACGCTTACGGGTAACTGCCTTTCCTCCTCCTTAAATAGCCCAGCCTCATGTTGCTGCATTGTCTTCCAGTTCCTGGAAATGTATTTCCCGTCTTTCCTCACCTCTGTCCCTTGGGGACAGTGATAATTGCAGTGTTAATAGTATCTCCCCTCTAGGGCTTTTTATCTTCTTTATGTATGAGTGTGTATTAGTGTGAGTGTGTGTGTGTGTGTGTGTGTGTGTGTGTGTGTGTGTGAGAGAGAGAGAGAGAGAGAGAGAGAGAGAGAGAGAGAATGAGAGAAAGAGAGGGAGAGTAGGAGAGAGAAGAGAGAGAGGGAGAGGGAGAGAGAAGAGGGAGAGAGGGGGAGAGAGGGAGAGAGAAGAGAGAGGGAGAGGGAGAAAGAGGGGGGAGAGAGGGAGAGAAATGAGGGAGAAGACAGAAGAGAGAGAGAGGGAGGGAGGGAGAGGGAGGGAGAAGAGAGAGAAGAGAGAGAGAGGGGGAGAGAGGGAGAGAGAAGAGGGAGAACAGAGGAGAGAGAGGGAGGGAGGGAGAGGGAGAGAGGGAGAGAGAAGAGGGGGAGAGAGGGAGAGAGAGGAAGGAGAGAGAGGGAGAGGGAGAAAGAGGGGGGAGAGAGGGAGAGAGAAGAGAGAGAAGAGAGAGGGAGAGGGAGAAAGAGGGGGGAGAGAGGGAGAGAAATGAGGGAGAGAGGAGGAGAGAGGGAGAGAGAAGAGAGAGAAGAGAGAGGGAGAGGGAGAAAGAGGGGGGAGAGAGGGAGAGAAATGAGGGAGAGAGGAGGAGAGAGGGAGAGAGAAGAGGGAGAACAGGGGAGAGAGAGAGAGGGAGGGAGAGGGAGAGAGGGAGAGCTTGGATCTTGCTTATTGCCTTTTTCTTGAAGCGTTGTTTTGCGCTGATGCCTCTGTCCTTTCTGCATCTCTGGTGTATCATTCGAATTCCATCAAGGAGAGTAAAATGCTCCTTGCCCATACCTTTGTCTCTTGTGGTTTCCCTGCCTTGGTCAAAAACTTGACTTTGAAAGCGCTGTCTGAAGTTGAACCAAGTCTGCAATAAGGCAAACAACAACAAACAAACTGAAAGCCGTGTGATTATTATAATTACCAAGCCTGGTTCCTGAGGAGAGTGCAGAGAAGTCACCTTTCTCCTTTTCTTGTGGAGGTGGCAGATAATGTCAGATGGAGTTTTCCTGAAATTTTTTTCCTCTCTCTTTTTATTATTTACAAGAAGTGGCTCGATGGGTGGGGGAGGGATATATCTGAAGGTGATATAAAAAAAGATATCAATATAAAGGTAAAAAAATTAGTCCCTGCCCTCAAAGAGCTTACATTCTAAAAGAGAAAACATATAATTAGCTAGGTATGTACAAGATATATGTAGAATGGATAAAAGGTAATATGGGAGAGAGAGGTACTGGTAGCTGAGGCGGGTGGGAGGGGACTTTTTTCTGGATAAAGTAAATAATAAAATAGAATAAAGGCAAATCTTCCCCCATTTAAAAGAAAGGAAAAAAACCCTTCATGTCCACTGTACCCTTCTCTTCACTTTTGCGAACAAAAACCCTGTTTTGCTGTAGTTACAGCAGGGATTATTGGTTGGCCCTTCTCTCTGAATCAAGACTCCACCTTTTATAATGGAGGATTTGGTGCCTTCTCCCACTAGCCATGTTCAGGGAAACTTGCACATAGTAGGCCTATAATAAAAGTTTGTTGAATCAAATTGAGTTGAACTAGGTAGTACAGTGGACAGTCAAGAAAACCTGAGTTCCAGTCCTCCCTCAAACACTTACTAGGTTTATGATCCTAAGCAAATCACTTAACCTCTCTCAGCCCCAGTTTTCTAATTTGTAAAATGAAGGGACTGTATTTGATGACCTCTAAGGTTCCTTCCAGCTCTAAATGTCTCTGATTCTATAGAAGTACACTAGTTCAAGGCCGCAATCGTACTTTCTGGCGCTTAGGACTCAAACATCCCTGTACCAAGGCCTCGCTGACCACCCTCAAAGCTGTACTGTCTGAATGACCCTCGGCCCTCCAGGACACTGTTGAGTTTCCCGACTCTTGCTCTATTACTGATAGCACCACTGAGCCAATTGACTAAAGCACTGAAGTATTATTGACCACAATATGGCCTTATCCTGTGAGACTGAATTCCTTGGTCAGTCTCTCCTTTAGCAGTTCCAGGACATTGCTTGTCAACCTAAGGTCTTCCTAAGAAGTTTCTAACTCACACCTTTTGGCACTACGGGGTTGGAAGATCAAAGACATTAATCAGAAGCTCTGGCGGTGGCCAGTCTGGTATTGCCACCCCTTTAGGAGAAGGAAGCCTCTAGCTGATCATCCTCCCTCTCAGTCTGTGGGCTTAGGATTCTTCTGTCACTCACATTGTTCAATATGTTCTTTCTGGTCCCAAATCTGCCTTCCTGTTCCTGTTTTCCAGGAAGTCTGTCAGTTACATGGTCAGATCAACCAAAGTTGCCACATCACTGAGTACAAGATACTCTTTGAATCCTAATTCTCCCTTTCCTCTCCCCAGTAAAGAAGTGTGCATGTCTAGTCAAGTCAAGATTTTGGTTAGAGATGTTTGCTATGTTCACATTTTGGGTATTAATATCTTTTGCTCTAGATTTCTATAAAAGAAGCAGTGCCTGAGTTACCTATTTTTGCATTTAATTCAGTTGTTTATATTTGAATTTTTAAAATGAAATAGAATAAAAATGGTTTAATTTGCTAAATGCCTTTTAAAAACATAAAAATATTACTGTGCCCTAAGAAATGATGACTATGAAGAGTTCAAAGAAGAATGGGAAGACCTCTATGAACTGATCCAGAGTGATGTAAGCAGATCCAGGAAAACAATATTCACAATGACCACAACAATGAAGAACACGCACATATGAAACTGAACACTGTATAATAATAGTGACCAAGCTTGGCCCCAGAGAAGAGATTATTTCCAGAGAAGAGACACTTCTGCAAAGGACTATGGATAGTGAACATTGCGTATGATATATTGGTTAATTTTTAATTTTTCTTTTTTATGCTTTGTTACATGAGATCACTCACTGTGTAAGGGAGGAGACATTATATTCAGAGTGAATATGATACAGAAATCCGATCAATATGAATTTTAAAATGAAATAAAATAGAGGTCCATGGGTACCACCCTTTCCCTGCGCAACATGGTTTCAGTTGGCAGACTCATCAGTATAGGAACCCAACAAGCATCCATCTTTCCATCCATCTCATCTGAACTCCATCACGGTTGTAGTCTAATTCTACTTTCGATGAGGGTTCCGGTGACCAGGAGCTTTACTTTGCATAGCTAGTAGCTGCCCTATGGAGGTCTTTTCTCTCGATATTAGGGAAATTGCCCTCAGCAAGGCATCTTGATGTCGCCGACAAAGCTCTGGAGTTGGAGGCGGAAAGACCTGGGTTCAAATTTCACCTCAGACACTTGCTCTATGTGTGACTCTGGGCCATTCTCTTAAAATCTCCTGGGCTCAGGGTTTGGGACTTATCTCCAAAGTCCCTTCCGGCTCTTAATCTATTTATTATCTTTCCAGTGCAGTTCCTTTGAATTTCCCTTTCATAAAAGCCACCCGTACCTGATCTATTATAAAAGTTAGAGGCTAAGTCTGAAATGCTAGCTTAGAGTTCTTAACTCAGTGCCTGGCATCTAGTAGGTGCTTAATAAATGCTTATTGACTACTTACATTGGCTGAGTTTCTGTGCTCACTTCTTTTTAAAAATGGGAAATAATACTATAGCAGGCTCCTGAAGGGGTGAGATGACTGTACCTCAAAATACTGAAGGGGTGGCATTGAATGAATTGAAAAGCCTGCTTTTGCTGAGACACCACCCTGTTCATCACAACTGTTCCTGTGTCTCACTGAGCCTGTGAATTAACTGTTTAAACCTTCCATAGTGATAAGGGAAGAAGAAGGTTTATTTTGGGTCTTGTTAGGACTGTTAAGCCTGGGACTCTCAAACGTGTCCATAGGGTGATTGGGTGGAGTCTCAGTAACACTGGCCACATCAGAAATACAGCCTGGACTGTATCTGAATGGCCTTATCATCACAGATACAGCCCTTACTGGGGGAAAAAAAGCCCTTTGCAACTGGAAACTTTCCTATTTCCATTATTCACATGGTCCTGTTGACTACAAGTCTTGGAATCATCTTTGACTTTTTCCTCTCCTTAGCCTCGGGGGATTCGATTCTTTTTTCATTCTGATTTCTACCAGAATAGTCCAGTTTTCCACTTGCCCGATCCATCCACTGCTACCAAAGTAATCCTCCTAAAAGAATATTCTCTTCATACCACTCCCTAGTATGAAAATCCTCAGTGCATACCCTATGTGAAATTTGTAGGCCGATGACCCTAGTGGAGAATGTAAGCTGCTTGTGAGTAGAAATTGTTTCATTTTTTGTACTTTTCTCCCCACCCAGCACCTAGCATGGTGGGCTGTCATAGACACTTAAGAAATACTTGATGACTGATTGACCCCCCACTTTCCTATTGCCAATTCAAAATTTCTCTGCTAGCATTTAAGTCACCATGATCATCCAGCTATGTCCTACTTCTCTCTTTCGCAAATCCTGCGCTCACAACAATCTAGAAGAGCCTGTGTCCTAACTGTTCCCTGATAGACCATATTAATGATGATGGTTGAGCCTCCAAGCTTTGTTCCGTTGCCTAGAATGCCCTTTCATCTTTCTGGTTTGTGGAGTAGTAGAAAGAGTACTGGAATTGGAGTGAGAGGGGAAGGGAAGGGGACAGAAACAAGCATTTATTAAGCACCTGCTATGTGCCGGGCACTTTATAAATGTCTCCTTTTCTAGTTGTGACTTATAGAGTTCTAACACATGTAATGATGATACCTAGGACTATAGTGCTTTGGACTTTGCAAAACACTTTACATGTATCATCTCATCTGATTCTGATAATTGGAAGGTAGAGGCTATTTTTTCCCTGTTTTACAGATGAGGAAACTGAGTCTGAATGAGGTTAAATGACTTGCCTGGGGTTGAAAAGCTAGTAAGTATCTAAGGCAAGTTGTGAACTCTGGTCTTTTTGACTCCAAGTCTAGCATTCCATCTGTGATGCCACCTATTTTCTCACCACGTGACCCTTGGGAAATCACTTGAGCTCTCATCTTCAGTTTATTCATCTCTAAAATGATCATAATAAAACTTATGCAGGCATACTTTGTTTTATTATACTTCATAGACATTCCTTTTCTTATTTAAAAACTTTTTTTTTACAAATTAAAGGTTTGTGGCAACCCTGTCTATTGGGGTGCCATTTTTCCAAAAGCATGTGCTCGCATCACGTCTCTGTGTCACATTTTGGTAATTCTCACAATATTTCAAACTTTTTCTTGCTCTTATAGCTGTTATGGTGATCTGTGACCAGAGATCTTTGATGTTACTATTGTAATTGTTTTGGGGTGCCCCTAACCATGCCCATGCCCATATAAGACAGCGAACTTAGTTGAGAAATGTTGTGTGTTCTAACTGCTTCACCAGCTCGCTGTTGCCTGTCTCTCTCCCTCTCCCTCAGCCTCCCCATTCCCTGAGAAACAACAATATGGAAATTTGGCCAATTAATAACCCTATGATGTAATAACCTCTAAGTGTTCGAGTGAAAGGAAGACTCGATCAATGCGGCAAATTTCATGATTGTCTCATTTTAAGAAATTGCCACTGCCACCCCAACCTTCAGCAGCCACCACCCTGATTAGTCAGGAGCCATCAACGTCGAGGCAACATCCTCCACCAGCAAAAAGATTAGGACTCGTTGAAGGCTCAGAGGTTGGTTAGCATTTTTTTTTTTAGCAATCATGTATTTTTAATTAAGGCATATGCATGTCTTTAGACACAATACTATTGCATACTTAATAGACTATAGCATAATGTAAATGTATCTTTTATATGTACCAGGAAACCAAAAAATTCATGGCTTGCTTTATTGTGATATTCACTTTATTACGGTCGTCTGGAACCAAACCTGCAATATCTTCGAGGTATGCCTGTACTACCTACCTCATAGGGCTGCTCAGAGGAGAGAATATTCTGTAAATTATAAAATGTGGTAGGCCATATTCCTCTCTATGTTCAAGGTCCAGCTCAAATGCTACCTTTTCCAGGAAACCACCTCTGACCATCACAGCCTATAATCTTTCCTTCCTCTTAGGTCCCTATGGCATTAACTCTTTGGAATACTCCTTTGATATTTCATTTTATTCTGCTTTGTAGTTCCTTAGCTTTTCTTGTTCCTAACTTTTGCCTTCTCATCTGGGTCATAATCTCCCCAAGGGCAGACATATTTCTTTTCTTTTTTACCACAACTCCCAGATCAGAACCTTATCAGCACTAGGGTACAGCAGAAAGAGCATTGGGTCTGGGAATCTGAAGACCTGGGTTCAAATCTTGGCTTTGCTACTTATCCTCTATGTGACCTTGGGTGAATTGCTTTGCCTCTCCAAGACTCTTTCCTCACCTGTAAAATTGGAGAAATAATACCTGTCCTCCCTCCCTCCCAGTGATGTTATAAAGATAAAGCACTAGGGAAGTGTCAGCAGTTACCTGCTGTTGGTTTAGTGCTTTTTCTGAATGGTGATCGCGAGAACCCTGAGAATCTGCCCTTAAATTCATGAGGTGGAGATGATCACAGAAATCAGAAAATTTCAGAGTGAAAAAGGAGCCCTGGCAGCTGTCTTGTCTAGTCTAATTCACATCCCCCGAAGAAATCCCTCCACGACGTGCCTAAAAGTGGTCATCGTTCAGCACATGCTTCAACAAGTGGGAGTCCATTGGCTCCCGAGGAAGCTTGATTCACTTTTGGACAGCTCTAATGGCTGGGGCTTCTTCCTGGCATCAAGACCTTTTTGCAATTTAGACATGTTACTCCTGGTTCTTCCTGATTGTTCCCGAACAGAACAAATTTTGTTCATTTTCCAGATGAGAGCCTTTTTCAGTATTTGACAGTGGCTATCTTATTCACCTTATCTCCTCTTCTCCCTTCGATTTATCCTCATAAGGCTTGAGCTCATGTGCCTTCACCAGTCAGATTGCCACTCTTTGTAGTCTGGCTTCTGATCTCATCATTCAGTTGATACTGCTGTCTCCCAAATTAGCAATATGCCTGCCAAGGGTGGGATTACCCTAGGTTTCTGTCCAGGCCTATCTTCTCTTCTTCCATTATACTATTTTCTTTCATGAGCTCATCAGCTCCTATGGATTCAAATATCTGATTCTCAGATCTACTTATCTTCCCCTAACCTCCAGATATGTATCTCCAACTGTTTATTAGATATTTCAAACTAGATGTTCTATGGACATCTAAAACTGAACATCTCCAAAAGTGAACCCATTGTCTTTCTTCTCAAACCCTCTTCCTATCCCTATTACTGTTGAGTGTGCCATCGTCCTCCCAGTCCCTAGGTTGGCAGCTTAGACATCATCCTTAATGCCCCTCTTATGTATCACATCTAATCTGTGCCAAGTTTTAGAGTTGGAGTACATATAGTCCAGGGGCTCTTAACTGTTTTTGTGTGTATCAGGGACCCTTTGGTAGTCTGGTGAACCCTATAGACCCCTTGTCAGAATAATTGAAATAGTTAACAAGTTCTTAAAAAAAAACCCAGGTTCATGGGCCCCAGTTTAAGAACTCCTGATTTAGTCCCTCCTTCCCATTTTAGGGCAGCTAAGTGCTTCTAGAGTGCTGGGCCTGAAGTCAGAAGAACTCATCTTCCTGAGTTCAAATCTGGCCTCAGACACTCACTAGCTATGTGACCCTGGGAAAGTCATTTAATCCTGTTTGTCTCAGTTTCTTCATCTGTAAAATGAGCTGGAGAAGAAAATGGCAAACCACTCCAGGATCTTTGCCGAGAAAACCCCGAATGGGGTCACAAAGAGGTGGACACGACTGAACAACAACAACAGTTATCTTGACTTTTGGTTGACTCATGGTATTGAGAACATTTAAAAACTGTATCCACCATTTCAACAAGGACAGAAAGGGCACTGGATGAATCAGGGCCCTTGTGTTGGGCCTTGGCGCCTTGTCTCTGATGGGCATCCTTCCAGCTTGGTGGAGGGAGGGGGCACTCGGTGTGGAATGTCAAGACCTTTGTGTTGGTTGTCAGGTCCCACCACCATCCCTCATTATGTTTGCCCAAAGATAAGATGTTTTTGTTGCTGTCCAGGGCTTTTCTCCCCTGACGATTGCCCAGTCTGAACAAAGGTCCCTTTTGTAGTCTTTCTGATGCCTCACAGGTTGCTAGGGGAGATTCAGAAAGAGACCGATCACAGCGATGCAGATGGTAGGGATGGTGACGGGACGGCATCCAGAAAGCACTGGATTTGGGGTCGAAGTGTGGGGGGGATGGGGATGGGCAGCAAATGGGGAAAAATGTTTGTCAAGTGTGCGATGACGCTCCTCTCCTTTCTTTGGGTGTTTTTCAGGAGTCATGGCTGGTTTCAACATGGGGGGTGACCTTAGAGAGCCCGAATCCAACATCCCACTTGGCTCACTGGCAGCAGTTGGCATCTCGTAAGTTCTCAACTCAGCAGGCAGAGGGAGGAGAGAAACTGAGAGAAAGCCAGAGGGAGAGAGAGGAAGGCTTTTCTTTTCTGTTTAGAAGCCTTCCCCCTGACTGGGACTGGTTTGTTTCATATTCCAATTTACCTTTTAATGCCCAGCCAACTGGAAAAAATCAAGTCTGGCTCTTCTTCAAATGATCATCCATTAATACCCTCTGCACTGGCAGGCTCAGGAAGGAGCTTCATTAGTGCAGAAATAGTTTTTCCCTTCCTGTCCACCCCCTGTACCTGCCCCCCCAACACCCCTATTATGAACACAGGAGATTTATTAAGCCTGGTGTTTCCAAGATCTCTGAAAGCTCTAAACTCTTATCTTTTCTGAGATAGGGGCCCAGGCTGGGAGCTAAGTGTCCTGGGTTTCAGCTTAAATTCACAAGATCTGTGATCTTAGCCTCTCTTTCATAGGTCTTAGTTTTTATACTTGTATAAAAGGATGTTTTTTTTTTTTGGTCATAAATGTAAAAAATTTTTTTTCTACTTGCATAATGGGAAGACTCTTCCCTGACCTACACCTACCTTAAAGAATTATTATGAAGATAAAATGAGATAACAGATCTGACTGTTTTGAAAAGTGAAAAGGTTTATGTAAATGCAAATATCTATTATGGTGATTAGTATTATGATACAGCATAATTGGCATTATTAACATTAGTATTCCTATAGTTCAGATTATTTTTCTCAGTCATGTCTAACTCTTTGTGACCCCATTTGGGGTTTTTTTTTGGCAAAGATACTAAAGTGGTTTGCTGTTTCCTTCTCCAGCTTTTTTACAGATGAGGAACCTGAGGCAAGCAGGGTTAAGTGACTTTCTCAGAGTCACACAACTAGTCAGTATCTGAGGCCAGATTTGAACTCAGGAAGAGGAGCTTTCTTGACTCCAGGCCCAGCATTCTATCCACTACACCACCAAGCTGCCCCTATTCAAATAGCTCATCATAATAATATGGCCCCTATTGGCCAGGTCCATTGCAATAATTTATGTGGGCAATGGAAATGTATTATTATTGATTTTAATTAATATTTAATTAATAAATTTTAGTTAATATTATTATTAAAAACACATAAAATACTTGAAGCAAATTTAGAAGATGTTTAATCAGCCTCAAGTTGTGTAGTTCACAAGTATGGTAGCAAAAAAGGTGAGGGGAAAGACAATTTAGGATAAGTCAGATTTACCCAAGGATTAGATTGGATTTGACCTTGAGGAAATTAAATGTGATAATATATGTGAAGAGGTATGGAACCATAAAACACTATATAAAAATGAGTTATCATTCTATTCTCTTTCATTCAATAGATATGTATTAAATAACTTCTATTTCTCCTGCATAGTATGTATGCTGGAGCAATAAACACCTGACGTAGCAGGCCTGGGATGTGCCCCAGGATAACTTCTATGTGAGCCTCCATGTTGTCATGAGCGTCACCTTCTCTCTTCGGACTCATTATCTTGACTTGTTTAGACCTGGGAAGTGTCCTCTCCATTAAGTGGTGATGTCTATACTTCTACTATGGGGGTGGGGGGGGGTCACAGGTTGTGTTTGTCCTTAGCTTTAACAGAGGAACTTGACATCAGGGAAATGATGACATGACTTGCAGTTGACTTTGATCTGAATGAGGGAGGGCTGTGCAAGGTCACCAGCTTCAAGAGCCATCTGGGTCCAGTGACCTGATATTCATCAGGATGACTGGAGATGACCCAGGATGCACCAGGAGACCCTGGCCTTTTTAGACTAGGGTCTTTTTATGTACTCACTTAGAGTGAGGTAACTCCCATTGAGTAAATAGGCCTCTTTAAGAAGGTAGTCAAGGGATGGCCCCTTTAATTAGAAAAAAAGAAAAAAAAATCAAGCTGGGAGGGGAAGACCCTCAGGGTTGCTGTTCCAAAGAGAACCAGTTACCATTGACCTTCACTTTAAGCCAGGAGGGCCCAAAATACAGCCATTAAGTGGAGCAGGGACCTATTGTGGTCAAATCTATGATCTTCAGAGTGAACTGGGTTTAAGGTAGGTAGGTAGGTAGATAGGTAGGAAGGAAGAAGGGAAGAAAGGAAGAAGGAAGGAAGGAAGGAAAGAAAGAAAGAGAAAGAAAGAAAGAAGAGAGAGAGAGAGAAAGGAGACAGAGAGAGAGAGAGAGAGAGAGAGAGAGAGAGAGAGAGAGAGAAAGAGAGAGAGAGAGAGAGAGAGAGAGAGAGAGAGAGAGAGAGAGAGAGAGAGGGAGGGAGGGAGGGAGGAAGGGGAAGGAAGGAAGAAAGGAAGGAAAAAGAAAGAAAGAAATCTAGCCAGTAAACCCCAAGTTAAGTGGGCAGTTTCTGGCCATTAAAATTTACCTTCCTTTGGAGAGGAGAAGAAGGAGAGCGAGGGGGATCAGCAGTGGTTTGAACCCTTGAATACTCTGCCCAATGCCCTGTCATCATAGGAACTTGCTTAACTTTGTTTATTTTTTTATATGGATTTATTTTGTATTTACTCATCTCGTACATATTTTCTCCAAATAGAATGTAATCCCCTTGAGGGCAGGGACTTTTGTTTTTGTTTGTTTCCCCCATTGCCTACAATAGTTCTTAGGATGCAGTAGGAACTTAATAAATGCTTGTTGTCCTTTAGCTTGCTTTTGGGAGGTCATTCAGCCTGCGGTCCCCTGGCTTCTCCCCCATCATAGTCCTACCCTCTGTCTTCTTTTCTATTCTATCTTCTCTACTTGTCTTGTAGTATTAGTCTGTTGTAATGTAGGGCAAAACAATTTTTCAAAAATTAGGTTTTTGTAGGAAATATTGTCTTTATAGAGGCAGCATAGCATGGTAGAAAGGATGCTGAAATTGAAGTCAGGAAAACCTAGGTTAAAAAGCTGCCTGTAACACTTAGGAGCTGTGTGACCCCGGGCAGATCTGCTAATCTTTCTTTGGCTCAGACATCTCCCTAGATTTACTAATCTCTCCCCATTGAAGAAGTCATAGATCCTTCTCTCTCTTTTTAAAAAATTCTTCTTTTTATTTTGCATTTTGTAATCTTTCTATCTCTTGTTGTGTCATTAATTCTTTGCTTTCCCATAAATATGATAAACTATTCCTTGCTCTCCCAAATTGCTTATAAGATAATTTTGATTATGTTAAATTGAAAAGTTTTTGTATAAAAAAAGCCAATGCAATGAAGATTGGGAGGGAAGCAGAAAATTGGGAGAAAATCTTTACAACTAGTGTCTCTGATAAAGGCCTCATCTCTAAAATATACAGGGAACTGAACCAAATTTATAGGAATACAAGTCATTCCCCAACTGAGAAATGGTCAAAGGATAGGAACAGGCAGTTTTCGGAGGAAGAAATTAAAGATATCTATAGGCATATGAAAAAATGCTCGAAATCACTACTGATTAGAGAAATGCAAATCAAAACAACTCTTAGGTACCACATCTCTCCTGTCAGAGTGACTAAAATGACAAAACAGGAAAATGATAAATGCTGGAGCGGATGTGGGAAAATTGGAACACTGGTGGAGTTGTGAACTGATCCAGCCATTCAGGAGAGCAATTTGGAACTATGCCCAAAGGGCTATAAAAATGTGCATACCCTTTGACCCAGCAATACCACTTCTAGGGCTGTATCCCAAAGAGATCACACAAGAGGGAAAAGGACCCATATGTACAAAAATATTTATAGTGGCTCTTTTTGTAGTAGCAAAGAATTGGAAATCAAGGGGATGCCCATCAATTGGGGAATGGCTGAACAAGTTGTGGTATATGAATGTAATGGAATACTATTGTGCTATAAGAAATGGGGAGGATACGGACTTCATAACAACCTGGAAAAACCTACATGACATAATGCTGAGTGAGCGGAGCAGAACCAGGAGAATATTATACACAACCGCAGATATATGGATTCTGTTAGGACTAACCCTAATAGACTTCACTCTTTTCAGCAATGTGGGGTTCAGAGACAACTCCAGGGGATTCGTGATGGAGAGAGCCATCTACATCCAGAGAAAGAGCTATGGAGTCTGAATGCAGATTGAGGCAGGCTCTCCTTTTTTTTCTTTTTTTTTCTCTTTTGTTTTTTTTTTTTTTTTTTGGTTTTGTTTCTTCTTTCTCATGATTCATTCCATTGGTTGTGATTCATCTTTACAACTTGACTATTGTGTAAGTGAGTTTGATGCGGGATTGTACGTAGAAGATATATCGGATTCCACGCCATCTTGGGGAGGGACAGGTGGGGGGAAGAAAATCTGGAACTCAAAATCATGCGGAACTGAGTGTGGTAAGCTAAAAATAAAAAAAAAATCTTAATTTAAAAAAATTCTTCTTTTTAGAAAAAAATACTAAGATTGTTAAATGTTTTGTTTCCCTGTTGCCTCAATTAATGCTTCAGTCCCTACTTTTTTCATATTCTTTGCATTGTGAGAGACAGGAGATAAACAAATTTTTACAGTAGACAACACTGTCCTAACTAGTATTTCTTTGCAGGTGGTTTTTTTATATTGTCTTTGTCTTTCTGCTGGGTGCCATCTGTACCAGGGAGTCCCTTCGATACGATTTCATGATAGCAGAAAAGGTAAGTCTCAGTGCAAGAATGATTTTGCCAGGGCTATCCCTCTCCAGTATGAAAAGATATACATACCATTTAAGAGGAGGGTGATGAGGAAAAGGCAGCTTTCCATTTTCCAGCTCTAAATTTTATGCTCCTGGTGCTTTGCGCCAGGCAGTGGCCCAGGGACCTTGGCATCACAAAGGAAAAGAAAGGCCCAGTCTTTAATTTCAAGGAGCTGCTAGATTCTGCACAGGGTGGTTGGTACAATGAAGTACATAAAGAGCTTTGTATTGTATCTACGAATTGTCATTTTAAAATTCAATTCAGTAAATTTTAATTAAATGCCAACTATATGGAGGGCCCTGCTCTGTAAGCTGGAGATAGATATGACACAGGCCCTCTCTTCCAGGAATTTACAGTCTTCAGGGGGAACGCACATAGATAGCAATGAAACCAAGAGAGAGATGAGTCCAAAGGAGAGGCCTAGGGAAAGCACTATAAGAAATTTGAGAAGGAAGAGATGCCTTTTGACCTGGGAAGAGAGAATTCAGAAAGGCTCTGTGGAGGAGCTGGCATCTGGATTAAGTCTTGGATAAAAGGAGGGGCTTCAACAGATGGAGATGGAGATGGGGGCGTTCTCGTCTAGACTTGGAAGGATGAGGCTACCATTTAGTGATAGTCTGCTCTCCATCACCAATGGTCACAGGAAGGAAAAACCTTGGAGGGCGAAATCTATAAGGAATCAAAACCCTTTACTCTAACCAGTGGTTCCAATCTCTACCATCAGCAACCCTTTCTCCAGAGCTTTGCGCAGGGCTGCTGTGATTTTCCCGTCCTTCCCTTGCCCCTACCCACTCTCTGAGGAAGAGGCCAGTGAACAGAGAAAGGAGGGGAGTGAACAAGAAGAGGAAGGACCTTAGAGATAGGGTGATGGCAAAGACCCCAACTAGGGTGGAGGCTATGGGCTATGGTATGAGCCCTGTTCTGACTTCTCCAGGACATTGTGCTCCCATGGAAAGTCTTTGTGGTGCCCAGTGTTTTTCTTGGCTGGGCAAGAGCCCCTTTATTTTCAGATTTAGAGCACCGTGCACTGAGAGGAAGGGTAACAAGATTAGTGAATTCTGTACATTCCACAGTGGCATGTTTTAAAAAACAGGTTTTCAGCAAGCCTCATCTGGCACCATTGGAAACTCAAGCCTTGAAGATATCTTAGTATTTCTCAGCGAGCTCCCTAACAGTCCCTTCTTCCCTCCTTGAGTTCCTAGAAGAAGAGAGGGGCCTGAGATGCCCTTCTAATTTAAGAGAAGCTCAGTGGGGTAAAACATTCTCACTAGCCATTTAATTCCTGGGCTTATTAGGTTTAGGCTTATTACCTTTTCCCTTCTGTGGGGTGAGTTGCAAGGAAACTATTCCTGGTCTTCATGAGAGAGAATACAAGTGAAACTCCCTCCCCTTCCTCTTCTCATTCTCCCTCTTCTTCTTCTTGTTCAGTCATTTTCAGTTGTGTCTGACTCTACTGGAATAGTTTGCCATTTCCTTCTCCAGCTCATTTTATCGATGAGGAAACAGGCATACATGGTTAAGTGACTTGCCCAGGGTCTCACAGCTGAAGTGTCTGAGGCCAGATTTAAACTCAGAAAGAGGAGTCTTCTTGACTTGAGGGCTGGCACGCTATACACTGTGTCGCTTAACTGCTCTAGGCTCCCTCAGGTTCCCATTTCCTCCCCCTTCTCACCTCTCCATTTAGGAAAACCTAATCAATGAAAATTTGTAAGTTGTACAACAGTCAAATTAGGGAAGGATTGTTCATGATAAAAAAGGATTCTTTCCAGTCTGTCCCTAAGCACAACTGTGGAGAAGCCAATTGTCCTCAGGGGTCCCCAGGTTCCTTTTTTTTAACTTTCCCTCCTGCCTAAAACTGAACATCATGTGCCAGGGACTACCCAATCTCCCTCTCCATCCCTCTATCAAACCAAGCCTTGGAAAAGGAGTTGATATTAGTCATTTATCTCTTAATGCAAATGAGATCCCTCTCCCAGGGATATTTTCAATTTAAGTCTTGTCTCTAATTAGGAAATAAAAAATTTTCTCCTTTTCAGATGAAAGTAATTGCAGGCACGTATGAACAAATGGAGAGACATATTCTGGGAGCAAAGGGACCTTCTTCCCCCTTAAATTTCCTCAGGGAGAAGGCTACTGGCTATACCTTTGTAGAATTATAGATTCTCAGAGTCAGAAGAGACCTCAGGTTTTAAATTACCATATAATGCAGGCATATTCTCTATGATATCCCTTATGAGTAGTCATCTAGCCGTGACTCGACCACCTGAGAGAGCATGATACGGTAGAAAGAAAGTTAGCTTTAGAGGTTGCTGTTCAGTCGGCCAGTCGTGTCCGACTCTTCATAACCCCATTTGGGGTTTCATTAGCAAAGATACCAGAGGGTTTTGCCGTTTCTTTCTCCAGATGAGGAAACTGAGGCAAACAGGGTTAAGTGACTCACCCAGGGTTACATAGCTAGGAAGTGTCTGAGGCCACATTTGAACTCAGGTCTTCCTGATTCCAGGTCTGGTGCTCTATTTACTGCACCACCTAGCTGACCTAAAGTTAGAGGATGTAGGTTCAGATCCCATGTCTTATACCTACTGCCTGTGTGACCATGGCAGAATCACTTAACCTCGCTAGACCTCAGTTTCCACATCAGTAAAACTGGACTAGAGGGCCTCTAAAGTCCCTCTCAGCTTTAAGTCTATGATCCTATGGCCTATAGTGATGAGGAACTCATTACTGCACAAGGCAGCCCAATCCATTGTCAGATAGTTCTTCCTATTGAGAAATTCTTCAATGCAGTGAACTGAAATCATTATTCTCCCTGGAGCTGCCACACTGGTCCTAATCCTCTCCTCTGGAGCTATAGAGATTAAGACTATTTCCTCTCATTTGAAACATCCTCAATTCCTTAAATTGATCCTTATATCAGACAGTTTTTTGCCCCTGCATTATTCTAGTCCACCTACACACCTTTAGTTTGTCAGCATTCTTAAAATGTGGTCCCCAGAACAGAACACAACTCTCAAGAAGTGGTCTGATGAGGCAGGTGGTTTCCACTCTATCATTTTTGTAAGGCTGACCTTGTTTCTTTTTATAACAGAATTCACTAGAGAGTCTCTATGAACCTTTAAAAGGCTGCAATCTAAATGAAAGAGCCTTAGCAGCCCACCATGAACAGGAAGAGGGCAGAACCAAATAAACAGGGATAGATAAAAAAAAATTCTATCAAAGGAAGGACCATGGAATCTCTACGGGTGGAAATTCCATGCTCAAATCATACAGATGTGACAGGAGGGCTAGACTAAAGATCCCTTGACCAGGATAAGGAAATTGAGATGGAAATGTTTAATGAAGTTGGGAAAGCTTCTAAAATAGGCCAGATAGGAGGAATGGGGAGAAATTAGTTACAGACACACACACACACACACACACACACACACACACACAGACACTAGTTCATTTAGGAAGAGATGTGGAGAAAAGCTTTCTAGATAGGAGAAATGACTGCTTCCTGACACAGGTAGATATAGAGCCCACAAAAAACGGAAATATACAGCTTTGGGTTCTGAGTAGTGAACAGGAACTGGTACAGGAAATATCTGTGGGTGAGCTATGACAAACCTATCCTAGGCAACTCCCCCAAAGCAGACTCCTCGGCAGCCGGCTCTTGGGGATTTCCACTGCCACCACCCAGGAGAATTCCAGAAGAGGGGAAGAATCTCTTTCCTTTGAAGACTGTGACCTTGGGACCTTCCCCTTGACTTTTCCTTGGCTCCCATCTTCTACAATAGCACCTAGGGCAAAGCACAGTGGAATTGGAATCAGACAACCTGGGTTCAAAGCCCAGCTGTGCTAAGCTAGAACTTTTGTGATCCGGTCAAATCACTTAACCTCTCTGGGCCTCAATTTCCTCGTGGGTAAAACGAAGGAGTTGGATTGGATGACTTCTAACGTGTCTTATAGTTTCTAGTGTCTCACAACTAGTAGATGCTTGTCATTGTTCAGTTGATCAGTTGTGTCCAACTGTTCCGATACAGTCCATAGATTTTTCTTGGCAGAGATACTGGACTGGTTTGCCATTTCCTTCTCCAGTAGATTAAGGAAAAGAGACGTTAAGTGACTTGCCCAGGGTCACACAGCTAGTCATTGTCTGAGGTCAGATTTGAACTCAGGTCTTCCTGATTCCAGTAGATGCTTAGCAAATGCTTATTGACTGATGATAGGTGATAATAATAATAGCTAACGTTTATATAATACTTACTAGATGCCATGCGCTGTGCTAGCTCTTTATAATTATTACCTCATTTGATCCTCACAACAAACCTGGGAGGTAGGTGCTACTATTTACATTTTACAGATGGGGGAAATGAGGCAAACAGAGGTTAAGTGGCTTACCCAGGTCACGCAAAAAGTAAGCATCTGAGGTTAGATTTGAACTCAGGTCTTCCTGACTCCAGGCCCACTGCTGTGTCTCCTGCTTTATTTAGCTGACTGATTGATAAGGAGAGAGGATTGTGTGCCCATGTCTCTTCCTACCTCCATCCCTCTACATGGGGCTCAGCTGCAGCATTCTCCCTTGATTTCCCTGGACATTGAGGAAGCAAGACCATATTCAATTCAACAAGCTTCTTAAGTGTCCTCTGAAATGACCTCCAATTTAAGTCGTACGTGTCTTATTTGTACATGGGTGTCTCTCCCATTAGAATGTGAGCTCCTTGGGGGCAGGGACTGTGTTTGCCTTTCTTTGTATCCCTAGCTCTTAGGATCATGCCTGGCACATAAGGAGTGCCTAATAAATGACTGGTGATTTATGGACAAACCTATCATGGGCAAGGCATTATCCTGGATACTGAGTACAAAGATGAAAAATGACAGAGTCCCTGTCCTCATGGAGCTTCTAGTCTAGGCAAGGTCTGGGACGTGTAAACTAGTAATCCTGATACAAGATAGAATAAGGCAAATGAATAGAAGAGATCATATAGAGAGGCAGGAGAGATTCAGAGAAGGGGAATCACCTCCAGTTGGGGGTTAAGGAATCAGGGAAAGGCTTTTTAGAAGAGGTGACATGAGCCAGACCTTGAAGGAAGGCAAAGATGAGACAAGAATTCATTTAAGACATAGGTGACAACATATTTAAATATATCAAGGTGAAAGAGATCAGGAGGAGTCTGGAGAATGCCTAGTAGTTCAGTCACATTTGGCAGAAACATAAATATATGAAAGAAGAGTGGTGAGACACAGGACTGGGGAGCTAGAATAGGAGAAGGGGCTTGAATACCAAAACAAGGAGTTGACCTTTTGTCCTGTAGGTAGTTGGGAGCTATTGAAGATTCCTGGACAGGGGAGTAACGTTAAGAAGATTATTTTGGTTACTGTGCGAAGGATAAATTGGAGGAGGTAGGATAGAGAACACAGAGAGGGAGGCTACTACCATAGTCCAAGAGATAACTAGGGTAGAAGTCAATATGAGTGAAAAAAGATGTGTGATATGAAAGAGGTTGTAGAAGTAGGAACAATAGGAAGGAAGAATCAAAGGAGAAAGGTGGTGGCTCCAAGAAAGAGAGGGAAGTGAGGAGGTGGGTCAGGGTTTGGAAGCAAGATGGTAGATTCAATTGTTATTATATGTTTTGTTAACAAAAGACCCCCAGGCCCATAAAGAGACCTGAAATGAAACAGAGTGCCGTCACAGATTACAAGGCGTTTATGGTCGGAGAAGAGGCTTGTAGGCAGGAGAAGATCCTACAAGGGAGCAGAGAGGGAGAGTTCTCAGCTGTTCAAAGGGGAGTGGAAAAAGGGTGAGATCGTATACTTTCTTTTGAAAGCCTTTTGAGTAGGGGGAGGGGTATATATGTTAAGGGAGAAGTAGACACAATAAGCCCGGCTGCATGATGTTTAGAAGTCTCGAGTAAGGTCTTGAGTCTGCAGCTTTTGCTCAAGGTTGCCCTTGAGCTGATCAAGGCTGGTTCTGTGGTTTCTGGCAGCTAGAGGCATCTCCAAATTTAGCTAGAGTTCACTCGCAAAGGATCACTGGTATGTCAAGCAGCTCTGAGCCTCAGAAATCCTCCTCATTGGCCAGTTGTTGCATAACTCCATTGTCCTGCTCCCCTGTAAAGAAGGGAAGCTCCAATGTATCTAACAAGTTATTGCACTCATTACAGAGCCCATGTCCACAGTCACTATGTCTCATCCCTCAGTTTATAAGCACTCTGAGAGCAGCAGCTGAGTCTTTTTCGTCTTTGGATCAGCATAGTGCCCTTGCATATAGTAGGTGTTTAAGAAATGCTGGTTGACATTTGAGTTTGAGGTGTGGACAAGATATTTAGGAGGAGACAGCCGGTAAGTTATTAGAAATGGAGACTGGAACCTAGAGAAGAAGTGAGGGCAGTGGGGAGGAGATCTAGATTTGGGAGTCATCTGTCTAGAGGGGCAATTAAAGCTAGAGGAGTGAATGAGATACTCAATGGAAAAGTTAGAGAGAAGAAAAGAAAGCTGAGGACGGTTTTAGGGTGGAGGAAGAGAAAGTGTGGCTAGGGAGATAAGGAGAAAACTCCTCCCACCCCCCAAAAAGCATTGTTATTGAAGTCCTGAGAGGAGAGAATATCGAGGAGAGGAATGGTCTATAGTGTTAAATACTACAGAGAGGTCAAGGTGAAGGAGGATTAGGATTGGGAAAAGATTATTGAATTTAGCTACTAAGAAGTAATTGGTGATTTTAGAGAAGAGTTGCTTCAGTTGGAGGAACCCTTCTTAAATAGGGTTTACAGAGTAAGGAGTGAAAAAAATAAAAGTGGGGGTAGGGGTGGGTTTGGCAATAAGGAAGAGATAAGACCTAAAGGAACAGGAAGATAAAGGGAAGGTATTTCTAGGGAAAAGGAGGCCTGAGCTTATTTGTGGGAAGAGGAGAAGGTGCCAGTAGACCATGAGAGGATGGAGACAAAATGATGGTGTGGGAATGATTGCCCGACTAAAGCTCTGGAAATAGGAGGAGAGGTGATTAAGGATGCAGGTAGGAGAATCTACCTTTGCAAAAAGGAATGCCATTTCATCCTTGGTGATCAGAAGGAAGGAAGAGAGAATGGATGTAGATACAGATTTTGAGCCATGGAAGAAGGGAAATGGCAGAGCTCATATTGGAGGGCCCCACACTTCTTAAAGATTATCTACTGAGAAACAGTGGGGGTGGGGTAGAGTTGGGTACTTGAAGAAAGAGAAAATAGTTTGGAACAGCTGCTGGGGGAGTGTGATAGGAAAACCATGAGGTGAATAAAAGGATATCTAGAAGCTGAAATTTAACTTACCTAGCATCAATTTGTAGTGGACCTCATCAGTCAAATTTGTGGTAGAGGAAAAGAGAAGGCTGAGAATGGAGGCTACACAGGGTAGCAAGGTGGTGCAGTGGATAGAGCATTGTCCCTGGAGTCAGAAGGACCTGAGTTCAATTCTGGCCTCAGACACTTACCAGTTATGTGACCCTGGACAAGTCACATAACGCTAGTTGCCCCCCAAAAAAGTTGGAGAGAGAGAGAGAGAGATTGAGAGGGAGAGAGAGAGATAATGAATGGGGCTACCCAGGGTTGCATAGAAGTGAGTGAGAACATTAGAGGGGCAAAGGCAGAGAACTGGATGTCACCAAAATGACGGACCATTTGACCAATATGTGAAGAAAGGGAATGAGACTAAAAGAGATAACATTGAATGATGGTAACAAGTCAAGGGTCTGGAAGCAGCAGACCACCTCATCCTATGGTTCTAGGATATGAAGGAAGAATCAGGCAACATGAGATTGTCCAAGACTTCGGTGCCGTCAGGTGAAGGCTAGATTTCAGTTGTTTTCGTCAGGAGATGGAAGGAGTGGGAGCCTGAGGATTAAAGAGAGTTGTTTCGCTGTAGAGTGAGCTTGAAAAGGGCACAGCAGCAGGTTCTTTCTGTCTGTGCCCCACAGGTCTTACCTCCAAGTCCAGGCCAGGCTGCTTTTCAGGGCCTTTTTGAGAGTCTGAGCACTGGTAACAGTCCCCCATTGTCCTATTCACAGAAACCTCTTTGAGCTGGTGGCCCTCTTTCCTAAATCCACTGTGCCTGGAAAAATTCCACACAGTGAGTGGTCCCTACTTGTAATCCTTTTCTAACTCACTGATCAATATTCCTTTCTGGCTACCCTAGAAATCCCTCCCGTCCGCATCAAATTATTTGGCTTTCTGATTCCCAGTTTCTATAAACAACTTCCTTTTGTTGAAATATGCTTAGAGATCTCTGGTGCTCTGCCCTTACACTTGGAACCCTAAAGTTCAATACCTTTTATTCTTTAATCCTGCACCCCCTACCCCCATATCCTGTTCTTAGCACCTTCTTCCTGACTCTAAGTTGGTTGTCCCAGATTGTTTGCTCTTGAAAACATTAGCATTCTTAAAACCCATTTAAAAAAATAAGTTTTATTGAAGCCTTTAAAAGAATATATTGTAGTCATTTCCTGATGTAACACCCTCCTACCTCACTGCCTCCCCCATTGACCCTTCCCTTGTAAGAAAGAAACAATCAAACAAAAATTTCTGATAAAGCAATTGTGGCTGACTGAGGATGCAGCATTCTGAATCTATGCTGCACTACCCTTCTTCTGAGAGGAGGGAATTGTGTTTCATCATCTGTCAAAACTCACAATTACGTTACAGTTGTTTCTGATTTTCAGACAGAGAAATATTTTTGTTCAGTCATTTCAGTCGTGTCTGAACCCCATTTGGGATTTTCTTAGTAAAGATACTAGAGTGGTTTGCTATGTCCTTCTCTAGCTCATTTTACAGATGAAGAAACTGAGGCAAACAGGGTTAAGTGACTTGCCCAGAGTCACACAGCTAGTAAGTATCTGAGGCCAGGTTTGAACTCATGAAAATGAGTCTTCCTGACTCCAGGTGTGGCACTCTATCCACTGTGTCACTTAGCTTCCCAGAGATACATTTGGGTACGTACATTTTGAGGGACAAGGGAAGATTCTCTACTGAACCATCACCCAACTTTCTATATTGCTTTTCAGTTTACAAAATGCTTTCCTCACAAACAACCATATGAAGTAGGCGATTTCAGCATTATCACCCCCATGTTACTTGCCTGAGTCATTCATATTGTAAATGGGCAGAGGTGAGACTCTGCCTCTGGTCTCCCGTGTCCAAGCTCAGTGCTCTTGCCAATACATCATGTGAAAAGTAATTTTAAAAAGCTAATTAGACACACCATTCAGTTGCACCAGAGCCAAAGCAATCCATCCCAAGGTTCCATTCATTTACAGACAATAGGACCCTAACAAAAATGCAGGCACTAATTAGTAAGGAAAAATGAAATATCTCCACTTTAAAAGATAGCTCACACAGACACACACAGACACACACACAAGACTCGAGACAATAAAAACACTGTATTGGAAACTTGGAAAGAATTTATGCCATGTGACAAAAAGCACAGGCACAGTAGGTAGAGGGAAGGGAGGGAGGTGATGCTGGCTAGCAAAGTAGAGAATCCTGTACAGGCCAAAAGATGTCTTTACTGCAAGGAGGAAGCTTGTCCCAGTGGGGGGAAAACAGAATGCCATAACACAGGTACAAAGTCAATATTCAAAAGGCTGTAAAGAATGGTAGGAACATCTTACAAGTGATTCCAAAGCCAAAAAGCCAGAGCTAGAGAATCATTGAGAATCCTGAGCAAATGTTGAGCAAGTGTGATCTCAGGGATGCAGAAGAGCTAAAGCCTCAGTTCTTCCTGGAGAAGATACTCAAAAGCTGTCAACCCATCAGCTATGCGAGGACAAAAGTCACACAGGAGAGGCAGGCATGGATGGGTTGCAATCTGCACCACTGGAAAGAACATCCATTGAAGAGATAAATCCATTTGAGAAACACATCAGTAGAATGTAAGTTCCTTTGGCGCAAGGGCTGTTTTGTTTTTGTCTTTTGATTCCTAGTATCCAGCCCAGTGCTTGGAACATAGTAGGCCATACATACAGGTGTGTGACTTAGGGGTGGCCCTCTCCACTGGACCTAGAGGGTTGCAAGGTCAAGGAGCCAGGGTAGCCATTACAGGATGGTGATTGGGGTGGGACATGAGCTTCTTCATGATTCTGGAGTTGGCTGGGTGGATTTGCTCTCAAATGTAAATCATTCATTCTCTCCCTCTCTGGTCTTTTCTTCCAGGTGTCTTTAGTGGGCTTCCTGTTCCTCTTGGGGCTGTACATCTCATCGCTGGCCTCCTGTATGGGGGGTCTGTATGGAGCCCCCCGTATACTGCAATGTATTGCTCAAGAGAAAGTGGTCCCAGCATTGACATTTCTAGGGCATGGGGTGAGTCGTATGCTGGGGCAAAAATGTGACAGAGATGATGTTTGCATTGACCTCTCCAGAGAGGCAGCGATATTTTAGGTGTCTTCAGTATTGGCCACAGGCCTACAGATTGGGAGTTATAAAGGGTCTTGGAAACAGATAGTTCATTCTCATTTTATAGAAGAGAAAAAAGGATCCCAGAGAAGTTACATAAGTTACCTAAGGTCACATAGGTTGTATAAGCAAAACTGAGATTCAAACCCATGTTCTTCCAAATCCAAGGCTCTTTCCAGTGTACCACACTGCCTTGTGAATAAATAGATCCCTCCACCCCCAACACACACACCTTTTGGGAAAAGTTTCTAGGTTATATGGATCAATGACATTTTATACTAGAATGTGATGGTCATTTAACTCGGTTCAATTCACCGGCTGATTTATGCTGGGTTGAGAGAAAACCCCAGAGGAAATCCTTCCAAAGATTTATATGGGAGTCAGAGAATTTAACTCCTACCCTCCAGCCCACTTGTCATTGCAGCCAATAAAAGGAGTTTTCTTTTCTTTTCTCACTACTGGATTGGTCCTGATCCGGTTAGCACACTTCTTCATTTCTGTCCAGCTCTGTGCCTTGGACAGACAGGGGACTCACTGAGCATTCTACTTGGACACAGAAGGCCTGGCCTTGAGTCTTAATCCTGCTACTTCTTAGCTGTGTGACTTTGAGCAAGTCACTTGACCTCTCTGGGCCTCGGTTTCTTCATCTGTAAAATGGGGGTAACAACATGTACGCTCAACTCATGGGGTTCTCTGTGTAATCAAGAGCCCCGAGATAAAATGCTTCCCCACTGACATGCCCACGGTCACAAAGGAGATGGTGAAGGAGAAAATCAGTCAATCCACAAGCATTTATTAAATGCTTACTATGTTTCAGACACTGTGCTAGGCAATAAAGAAAAGGTGAAAAGAGACCCTTTCCTCAAAGAACTTACATTCCTTTTGGTTTTTTTTTTAACATTCATTTAAAAAAATTTTGAGTTCCAAATTTTCTCCCTCCCTCCCTTCCCCCTTCCTAAAAGGTAAAAATTTTAAATAGATTATATATGTGCAATCATGTAAAACATATTTCCATATTCATCATGTTATGAAAGAAGAAACAGACCAAAAAGAAAAAAAACATGAAAAAGATAAAGAAAATGAAAATAGTATACTTCAGTCTGCATTCAGACTCCATCAGAAGAACTTACATTCTGATGGCATAAACAGCATGTAGGGCAGCTGGGTGGTGCAGTGGATAGAGCACTGGACTTGGAGTCAAGAAGACTCAGCTCCCTGAGTTCAAATCTGGCCTCAGACACTTAACTAGCTATGTGACCCTGGGCAAGTCATTTAACCCTGTTTGCCTCAATTTCCTCATTTGTAAAATGAACTACAGAAGGAAATGGTAAACCACTCCAATATCTTTGCCAAGAAAACCCCAAATGGGTCATGAAGAGTCAGACACGACTGAAACAGCTCAACAACAACAAACAACGTGTACACACACAGGTATATACAGATACCTACAGAAATAGAAACAAGATGACTTTAGAGGAAAAGGCCGTAGTAGCTTTGGGGGCTGGGAAAGACCTCCTGCAGAAGGTGGCTATTGAGGGAGTCTTGAAAGCCGGGGATTCTAAGAGGGGAAGGTGAGTGAGGGGTGCCTCGCAGGCATAGGGATTGGCCAGTGCAAGGGCAGAGCTGGGAAAGGGGGTGTCACGAACGAGAAAGAACAAGAGGCCAGGATTGTGGCAGGATGGTAGAGTGTGGGGAGGGGAGCCATGGGACAGAAGACTGGCAAGATAGGCTGGATCCAAGTTGTAAAAAGCTTTAAATGCCAAGTAAGAGGAACTTACCGCGTATCCTCGAAATAATAGGAATTTACTGAGGAGGGGATGATGTGGTCAGACTTTCATTTTAGGAAAATGGTGGTTGAGTGGAGGATGGTCTGGAGCAGGGAGAGACTTAGGGGGAAGAGGGGATGATTAGGAAGTTCTTTCAATGGTCAGATTAAGAGGTGTTGGAGATGTAAACTACAGAAGTGTGTGTGTACTCTGGTAGAGAGATAAGATGTATGTGATCGATGTTGTGGAGACTGAAGTGATAAAGTTTGGTACCTGACTGGCTAATTGGGGTGAGAGGTGAGGAGTAGAGGATGATGGCAAAGTTTCGAACCCGGGTCATTAGAAGGATGCTGCTTCTCTCATAGTAACAGGGAAGCTCAGAAGAAAGTGGGGGAAAAGGAAGGAGAGAGAATAAACTCTGCTATAGGAGTGTTGCTGCTGAGAAGTCTATGGGAAGTCCAGTTTGAAACGTCCAAGGCAGTTGGTGATGCAGACCTGGAGAAAGACTAAGACTGAATTAATCAGCAAGTATTTATCAGGTGCTTACAGTGTGCCAGGCACTCTGATAGTCACTAGGGATACAAAGCGCAAAGAATGAAATAATCTCTCCTGGCCTTATGGAGATCTGGGAATCATCTGCAAAGAGGTGATAATTGGACCCATGGGAGCTGATGAGCTCACCAAGTGAGGGAGCGTGGAGAGAAAATGTGTGGCCCACATTAATGAGATCACAGATCCGTGGAAATCTTGCAATATTTTCAGTTATTTTCTGGAAGAAGCAGAAGTTTATCTAATTTGCCAAGCAGTTTGTAGCCATTGGATTCTTTGCGTTAGAACTGGTTGCTAGTGGTAACCATTCAATGTCCATTTCTACCCCTAACTCAGCATAAGTCTTGATGGGGCTTGAGGGGGGGAGTTTCGAGCAAATTAAAAAAGCAATTAAAATGAAAAAAAATCTGATCGAGAGAAAGGCAGTCTCAAGATTTTGCACATGCCAGTAACATTGTGCTGCTTTATAACACACTGTTTTCTTTTGGCATTATGTGGATGAAGTCAGGAAGAAATAGGAGCAGAGGAATGAATCAATGAGATGCTGTCTTTATTTCTTCCTAGGCATTTACTTCCCATGCCATCATATAGAGGGAGAGATTTTAGAAAAAGACAAACTAACACTTGTCCATGGATTAGCTGTAGACAGAGATAGCCTGGGCTCTGTTACTAAGGAGAACAAAGATATGAGCAAGCAATGAAGAAATGATGCACCACATTCTTGAAGCATCAGAGTCATAGACGTGCCATAGACAAGGGGCTTTTTTGACTTGAAGCTTCAAGATTCAGATGAGTTCAAAGAAATTTCTACTAAAGCTTGGGAATAAGACTCGGATCATTTTAAATAGAAGTAAATAATAAAAATCAATGGAAATAGGACCAAACAGGAGACAGAGAGCATCATGAGATGTAAATTGGATAATTTTGATCATATTAAATTAAAAAGATTTTACATGAATAAAGCCAATTTAACCAAAGTTAGAAGGAAAGCAGAAAACTGGAGGAAAATTTTCTAGCAAGTATTTCTGATAAAGGCCTCATTTCTCAAATATATAGAGAACTGAGTCATTTTATAAGAATACATGTCATTCCCCAATTGGTAAATCGTCAAAGGATATGAAGAGGCAGTTTTCATACAAAGAAATCAAAGCGATCTATAGTCATTTGAAAAAATGCTCCAACTCTATTGATGGGTGAAATGCAAATTAAAACAGTTCTTGAGGTACTATCAGAATGTCTAATATGACAGAAAATGAAAATGATAAATGTTGGAGGGGATGTGGGAGAACTGGGACACTAAAGCACTGTTAGTGGAGTTGTGAACTGATCCAATCTTGTCACCTGGTCCTCCTTGAGAATGAAGGATGAAAACAAATTGGAGAACAGTTTGAAACTATGCCCAAAGGGCTTTGAAACGGTGCATATCCTTTGATCCAGCAATACCATTACTAGGTCTGTATCCCAAAGAGATTTTTTTAAAAAAAGGAAAAGGACATATTTGTACAAGAGTATTTATAGCAGTTCTTTTTTGTGGTGTCTAAGAATTGGAAATTGAGGAGATGCCCATCAATTGGGGAATGGCTGAACAAGCTGCAGTATATGATTGTGATGGAATACTATTGTGTTATAAGAAAGGACAAGCAGGATGATTTCCGAAAAACCTGGAAAGACTCACGTGAACTGATACAGAGTGAAGTGAGCAGAACCAGGACAACAGTGTACACAGGACTAGCAATATTGTGTGATGATCAACTACGAATGACTTAGCTATTCTCAGCACTGCAGTGATCCAAGACAGTCCCAAAGGACTCATGATGAAAAATGCTATCCACCTCCAGAGAAAGAACTGATAGAGTCTGACTATAGATTGAAGCATACTATTTCTTCCTTTTTTCCTTCCTTCCTTCTTTCCTTCCTTCCTTCCTTCCTTCCTTCCTTCCTTCCTTCCTTCCTTCCTTCCTTCCTCTAGTTTTCTTCCATAAAATGACTAATATGGAAATATGTTTTACATGATTGCACATGTATAACCTATACCAGATTGTTTACTGTCTTGGGGGTGGGGAGAGAGAGAATTTGGAATTAAAAATTTTAAAAAGAATATTAAAAATTGTTTTGTAATTGGGAAAAATTTTACCTGAAGTTCTTCTATAACTTTAATTTTTTAAATTATGTTTAGATACATTAAGGTTTTTTTTAAAAGCCTAGTTGAGTAGATGTTAATCCTCTATCTTAGTTAGCCATATGTATGGGAAGCAGGGCTGTTTGGACCATGAGGCCATCACCAAAACACTACCATTCATCTGTTAGCACATTATTCTCCTTAAAGATAGGAGCCTCTTGGATGCTCTCTTTGCACTTTCTAACCTATAAGGGCACAATAAAGATCACGATCTCATTAACAACAATTTCACAGAAGGCTCCTAAAACATTAGGACAGTAAGGAATCTTAGAGATCATATGACCCAGCTTCATAATTTTGCAAATGGAGAAACTGACCGGAACAAATATGAATACACATTCATACCATAGCAAATCTAGGTTCATTAGTTCACATTTCCTGTTCCTTCCTCCTCTGTACCAGGTAGGTGACAGGGCATTGTTCAAGTTAGAAGTTCTAAATGGGTCCAGCTCGAATGCAAGTCAAGACATCACCCTCATGATGTCATTGGTTCTCCTTGAGAACAAAGGATGAGCGACAACAACAAATGTGTCACATCTCTGTAGTCAGAGGTTGGCGGCTAGCTCTTGTGCTCTTCAGTTTTCCCGTATGTAATAAGGGAAGAATAATTATTTTCCTTCTATATCTACTAAGAATTTGGGGTTAGAAGGTCAGGAAAGAGGTAAGATATAGGAAAAACGAAAATGTGGTAGGAATGTGCTTCTCTCGCATTAATTCAATTTCTGAAAGGCTTGTCAAGTGCCTGCTATGCACATGGCACTGTACTAGGTGATGGGGATATAAAGACAAAAATTGAATAGTGCCTGCCCTCAAGGAGCTTATAGTCCATTGAGGATTATAATGTACACAGATAAGTAAGTACAAAATGGATTTTGTCACGGAGATACACTACTGGGCATAATGGAAAGCATATTAACCCTGAAGTCAGAGGACCTGGGTTTGAATTCCTCCTGTGATGTTGGGTTACTCTGCAGGTGACCATAGGTGAATGACTAAACCTCCCTGGGCCTTACCTTCCTCACCTATAAATGAGGTGGTTAGACTATGTGACCTCTTCATTCCTTTCCAGCTTTAGGTCTATAATCTTATAATAGCGACAGGAACTGTGATTTCATTGACATAGGAAATTTCTGGGTGAGTGAATTCCCTCTATTCATGCAGGTCAGCATTATCTTCACAAGTTATTGTCTTAAAGAGTTCTCTAGAGCACAGAGGAGTTAAGTGACTTACCCAGGGTCACACAGTCAGTATGCGTCAGAGGCAGGGCCTGAATCCCGGTCTTATTGGTTCCTAGGGTAGTTCTCTATCCACTACACCACACGGCCACTATGATCCTATAATACAAAGTAATGTCAAGAAGGAGAGAACATTAACAATGAGGGGAATCGAGATGGGGGCCCCTATAGGAGGTGGCACCTGAATTGTGCTTAGGTGGTGGTTGTTGTTACAGAGAGGACGCAATAAAACACCTGTAGCTGCCATTTGCTTAACCAGCCTGGTGACCATGGCGTTCATCTTCGTGGGTCAAGTGAACATCCTGGCTCCGATCGTCACCATCAACTTCATGCTGACTTACATCGCCATAGACTACTCTTACTTCTCCTTGTCTATGAGTCACTGCAACCTCAACCAGAAGCTCAGGATGGGAAGGAGGGAAAGCTCTAGGGATCCCTGCTGCTCCGAGCACCTGATGCTGGACAAAGGGCCCAGCTATGGCTCTGAAGGCCCCTTCCAAGCCAGCCCTGAGGGCACCCTGTTGGAGTTCACCAAAGACATGGATCAGCTTTTCCACCTCACCAGGTCCAGCCAGAATGGTCCTAGGGAAGGAGAGAGAGATGGGATCAAGGAGAAGAAGAAGGTGAAACACCAAAAAGGAACTAAGCGAACTCTACAGGAGAGCTTCCTCCTGGACCTCCCCTCCCCTGCTCCTCCATCCTCCCCCATGTACTCCAGGATGGTGACCGCCTCCTCCTGGGAGGCGCAGGAGCATCACTTCACCCAGCAGAGTTTCTTGAGAGAAGGGAGTGTGTCCTCATCCCAGATGAAGGGAGACCATGAAGACCAGCTGCTGTGTGGAAGTCAACAGCTTCTTGGACCTGACAGACGAGGTAAGATTTTTAGAAAGGGACTTGGGCTTCCCCTTCTAGAGCGGTTTGCTGTTCCTTCTCAGGTGCTTTGCTTTCTTCAGGTACACCCGAGGCCAGGTTTAATGATGCTCTTGTATCATGATATGTGGCACTAATGTCTTTCTTTTGAGAAGGAGAAAGTATTCATAAGGACTTTTGCAGGTTCATTGCTCTAGAGCCAAACAAAACAAAATAAAAAAACTCACGGAGGGCATTTAATCCAGCTGACTCATTTTTTAAAATTTAATTTATTTATTTTTGGTTTTTAACATTTACTTCCACAAGACTTTGAGTTCCAAATTTTCTCCCTATCTCTCCCCTCATCCCAAGACGGCATGCAAATTGATATAGAGTCAACATGTACATTCATATTAAACCTATTTTCATATTAGTCATGTTATACGGAAGAATAAGAACCAATGGGAGAAAGTACGAGAAAGAAACAGAGAGAGAAAGAGAGAGAGAGAGAGAGAGAGACAGAGACAGAGAGAGAGAGAGAGAGAGACAGAGACACAGAGACACACACACACACACACACACAGAGACACAGAGACAGAGAGAGACACAGAGAGAGAAAGAGAACGCAAATAATATGCTTCAGTCGGCATTCAGACTCCATAGTTCTTTCTCTGGATGTTGACAGCATTTTCCATCATGAGTCTTCTGGAGTTGTCTTAGATCCTTGCATTGCTAAGAAGAGATGTCTATCAAAGTTAGTCATCATACAATGTGGCTGTTACTGTATACAGTGTTCTCCTGGTTCTGCTCATTTCACTCAGCATCAGCTCATGAAGTCTGGGTTTTTCTGAAGTCTGCCTGCTCATCATTTTAAAAAAAAATTTCTTTTTTTTCTTTAAAATAATTTATTTAATTTTAGTTTTCAACATTCACTTCCATAAGCTTTTGGGTTTTAAATTTTCTCTGCCTCCCTTCCCCCTCCCCAAGACAGTGTGCAGTCTGATAAAGGCTAGACATATACATTCTTATGAAACATATTTTTACATTAGTCATGTTGTAAAGAAGAATTAGAACCAATGGGAGGAACCATAAGAAAGAAAAAACAACCCCCCCCAAAAGAGCGAGAGCAGCTGACTAATTTTCGAGGTGGGGAACAGACCCAGGGAGAAGGGCATTCTGTTGTTTTTCAGTTGTGTCCCACTCTTCATGACCCCATTAGAGGTTTTCTTGACAAAGATCAAGGAGAAGAAGAAGGTGAAGCATATTGGAGTGATTTGCCATTTCCTTCTCCAGCTCATTTTACAGATGAGGCAAACAGGATTAAGTGATGTGCCCAGGGTCACACAGGTAGTGAGTGTCTGAGGCTGGATTTGAACTCAGGTCTTCCTGACTCCAAACCTGGCACTCTATCTACTGCACCAGGTAGAGAGAGACATATTAATACACCCAGGAAGAAAAAAAAGACCTAAAAAGAGAGGCATACAGAGACTGGGTCACATGAGGGAGTGGAAAGAATATGAAGACCTGGGTTCAAATCCCAGCTTCATAAAATCACTTGAAGAAGACTTTGAGCATTTTCTCTAAGGTCTCATTCAGCTCTAAATCCTGTAATTGAAGCTTGAATTCACTGGAATGGAGAGAGACAGACCTATTTTACTTTTTTTTTTAAATTGCAAATGCCTACTTATCCAACTCACTCTCAGGACATCTGATAGTTCCCTTTGTTACCATTCTCTGGTATTTCAGGCTCTATTACATGGCTTCTCCAGATTGGCAGTCTTTGTACCCAAGACTCACATCTTTGTAGAACCTCAGACCAAAGGAAAAAGTTCCAATAATGAAGTTGGAAGGCTTTGGAAATGCTAATAACAGGTATCCGCAGGATGAGTGGCTGTCATCCTGCAATGTCACACCTGTTCAAGCATCTCTGAACACAATCTCCCTGGGAATTATATAGCACATTCATGCATTCTTTTACAACCTAACAAAAAGTGGTTTTTTTTTTCCTTTTTCAGGATTCTTACAAAGAAGTAAATAGGGCAAATATTAATATCCCCATTTAATATCTCCATTTTACAGACTAATAAACTAAGTCTCATGGAGGTAAAGTGGCTCATCCATGGCCACAGAGCTGGTGTGGAGCCAAGACTGGAACCCAGATCTTCTGCCTTAGAACCCAGGGTTGTTTATATATATATATATATATATATATATATACATATATATATATATATATATATATATGCCTGAGTATAAGCTCCTCGAAGGCAGAGACGGTTTCATTTCTGTTCCAGTGACTGGCACAGTGCCTGGAACGTAGCAGTTGCTTAAGAAATGCTTGTTGATTGATTTGATTGATCAGGACTAATAGAACAATCAGGTAACTGTCACCAAGGCAGTGCTAGGTTGGTGTATCACCTCTTGGTCCAAACACCATTCTTTCCCCTAAGTATGATTGATTACCTTTGATATGTGGTAGCTATATAATCCTAGATGTTTAATTTCACTCATCTATATTTTGGGCAATCTTGAGGACTTATTCAAATCCCAAGGTTCAGCACCACCAAGTTTGATGGGCTGGCATAATCACAAATGTTTTATGTATTCGATACAATTACCTGATTAGCAAAGAATTTATTAAATATATATGCATATATACATGTGTATATAAAAACTTTTCCACTGAATTATGCTTTTTCCCATCAAATACACAATTTTTTCATGAAAACAGTTAGATGCTAACTAAGAATTGATATAGAGTTTAGAGCAAGATTTAAAGAAATAAAAATATCTCCAATGTAATTCAGTACCTTTAGTATTTTGCAGTCACTACTTTATCTGACTTTTGTTTTCTTCAGACCTGAACAGACCATGAATTTTTAGTTCAACTCGAGCCTTTTCTTAAGTGTAATAAGCCCAACTGGGGCTATAGATACATCTCTAGGCTTGATACTTTAGGGACTGAAGCCTTCAAGGCTGCTTGACTCTACCCTCTCCTACGGATAACTTTTCTCCAGCTATTTTTTTTTTTTTACTCTAGCAGGCAAGGTCTTAATTTGACAACCTAGAATTTCTCATGGAAAGGTCACATACCTTTCCAAGTTCCTCATGTTTTCCCCTGTTTCTTCAGATTCTCATGCAAAGCATGAAATTAAATATATATATGTGTACATACACACATACATACAGAAACGTGTGTATATAAATGCATATAAATATTTACATGTATACATATATGAATGCACACATATATTTGTGTGTATTATATATTACATGTATTATTTTTGTATAATACATGTGTTATATGCATATATATGTATGTATACATATATATTGCCAGCAGACTTGCAAAAACAACACTATGACCTTTTCCTCAATAACAATTTCCCCAGCAGCGGGGCAGGTGGTGTTGCTAACCAAGCCTAATCTTTCCCTTCTATCAGGTAACTTTAAAAGAACATGCAAGTTAGCATATATTTGATTCTTTATCAACCACTGCCAGTCTCTTGTGTGTTTATAGCCTGTTGCTTCTGATCCAGACATAAAGCCAAAACACATATTTTAAAAGACATTTCAATGTAACATAACAGAGTTTTAAAATAGACATAAAAGTGGTTTCTCTGTGGTAATTAACAAGCTTAGAAAAAGAAATCCCCAGTTCCCTAGGCTTTCCACGTTCCTGAGCAAGTTAATTTGATCAGACAAATGAAATTATGGCCTGTGAATGTAATTAAATATTGTGCCATGAGAAATATTGAATATGAGGGATTCAGAGAAACATAGGAAGAGTTGAATGATGTAATTATGTAAAGCAAATAAACAGAAACAACAGATCAATAAGTATACTGCTTACTAGCTGTGTGATCTTGGGCAAGTCACTTAACTCCAATTGTCCTGCCTTCCCCCCTCCAAAAAAAATTAAGTATAATAATGAGGACAATGAAAATGAAGATGGCTTAAAGGAAGTCGACCTCTGAGTAAGGGAAAACACCAGCGAAGGTCCCAGAGAAGAGGTAATGAGCCATACCTCCTTCCTCCCCTCAGAGAAACAGAGCACTAGAATAGAAACGTTGTCAGGTAATGTTGGTGTATCAGAGGTTTTTGCTGAATTGCTTTTCTTTGTTATAAGGGATGGGTCAAACTGGAAGAAAAGGATGGGAAATGGCTACAATGTAAAAATAAAAAGCATCAACAAAATATAATTTAAATTAAAAAAATATTTTGGAAATTGAACTCATACCAGGCCATGAAAGTCCTGTTCAGAGACTTCTGCTGTGAACTCAGTGGGCAGGATCATAAGATCGTAGGTTTGGAGATGGACGTCAGAAGCCAGCTAGTCTAATCCTCTCATTTTTACAGACAAGGAGACTGAGTACCAGAGAGGGCAAGTTACTTTCTCAAGGTTACATAGGCAGGAAGCACCAGCAGCAGAATTTGAACTCAGGTTCTCTGACTCCAGAATCAGAGTTCTTTCCTCTAGACCATATGGGGACCCTGAGGGTCTTCTCCTTTCAGAATGATTTTTAAGTAGGTAAAAGAGGCCATTTTTGGCCTCATTTCTTGAGTGGGTGTAGCCTCAGACAAACTGGGATTTGGGAAGGACCTTAACTTAAGAAGGCCAAGGTCTCCCACTGCATCCAGGGCCATCTCCTATTGTCCTGATCTATGTCTTGCCAAGACCCAGATGGCTCTGGAAAAGAGAGTGAGGTTGGTGACTTTGCACAGTCCTGCCTCACTTAAAGCCAATTCACTTAGAAGTCATGACATCACTTTCCTGACATCACCGGTCCTCTTCAAGAACAAGGGATAAACAACATGGCAACCGGGTACTCAGGCAGAGCCACTTAGACTAGTGGGAAAAACCAAACAAACAAAAAACTAGGGCTTTGAGCCAAGGAACTTGGTTTCTAGTCCTAGCTTTGCCACTAATTTAGGACAAGCATAAGACCTCTCTGTGTCATGTGTCTTTGTTTTGTGTATGTGTGTCTGTGAGAGAGAGAGAGAGGAGAAGAAGAAGAAGGAGAAGAAGAAGGAGAAGGAGGAGAAGGAGAAGAGAGAATGAGAGGAAGGAGAAAGAGAGAGAAAAAGAGAAGAAGAGAGAGAATGAGAGAAAGGAGAAAGAGAGAGAGAGAAGAAGAGAACGAGAGAGAAGAGAGAGAATGAGAAAAAGGAGAAAGAGAGAGAGACAGAGAGAGACAGACAGAGAGACAGAGGGAGAGAGAGAGGGAGAGGGAATTTCTTCATTAGTTACATGAGAGTTACAGAGTGCCTGGCAAGACTACTAAAATGAGATAACAGATACCAGTGTACTTTGAAAAGCTTCAGTGCTACATGGATATCTGTCATTTGTTGACTGACTCATTGAGGTTGAGGGCTAAGAAATGAAAGAGATTACTTAAATAAGGTTTGTGGCTTTCCATTAACCATACTCCCCCTGCCTTGAAGACCACAGATGGCTGAGAGTAGAACATTCTAGAATAAGAAATGAGAGGATGGGTGTGGGGAGCAGCCAGGGAGCAGTCACAGGGTCTGCTGTGAGCTTCCCACTGGCTTTGAACATCTCCAAATGATTGTAAGGATTCTGACATTAATAGGATCATAGTATTGTGATCCAAGAGGGATTTCAGAGACCATCTAGATGTTCCCCCTTCGTCTAACAGAGGAGAAAACTTGGGCCCAGATAAATTAATGTTGAATGAATGTATGGATGAATAAGAGTTGGTCTATGCTTTTCTCATTCTTTTCCCATAACAAGGTAATGGTAGACAGTGGCTAGAGTCCTGACCTTTAGGTTCAAGCTCTAACTCTGACACACACTAGCTCTGTGACCATAGGCAAGTCCCTTAATCTATTGTAGCCTAGGTAAGTCTCTGAGATTATCAATTATAGAACAGCTGTTGATCTATATTGGAGGAAGGAATTTCTACACTGGGAACTCCCTACACAGATGAACTCACAGGACTCTCCACCAAAAATGTCATATAGCTAATAAGTGAGACAGCTGTCACTAGAACCTAGGCCTGTCATTCCAGGTATTTTTCCACTATGTCATACTATTCTTGTGTATTTGTCAGTGGCAAGAACATAATTTTCCTGGCGCCATTCATGTGAAGGGATATTTCTTAACTCAATGAAGGAAAAGGGGACTTACACCTCAGCACTCTTCCCCTAAGCACCCTAAACAGAATTGTATTGCTTTTGGAAAGAAGTGTTGCAAAGCTTTTAGCACAGAGAAGTAGCCACCCTGGGATTATTGAGTGATTTTTGACTGATGGTTCTAAAGTAACCTTATTTAACTCTTATCCTAAGGCTTTGAAGAGCTCTAATAAGGACTGGAAAAGGGAGAGAAACTTAGCGATGCAATATTGTCTGGTGAGAAGAGGAGGTGGGGTTTGCAGCTCCTACCAAACCTGGGAGAAGGGTGGAGGAGATTACTTGTAAAAATAGAAGACGGCTTGGTAACCTAACACAATTGAATTCAGGGTTGGGTTTGTCCTCTCTGCAGATTCTTTCCCAAAGCTTAATTCCCAGGAACAGGATGTCGAGAGGAGACCGATTTCCTTCTACACTCAATTGTGCAACCCGTGGGTCTCCCTGTTTGGGGTGAGTAACCGTACCTTGACCTCGGCTGGCTCTGGGGTCCAGATCAGGATGTAAGGATGGGTGGAGTTCCATGCAATCCAGGCCTGGATGAAAGGCAGGGGAGCCTCTCCCCCTCTCTCCTCATCATTCTTGTTATTATTAGATCCCAGGAATACAATTTGTCAGACTGTCATATTATAATTTAGATGAGCCTCAGCAGGGCCATTTTGCAATTTTAATGCTATGTCGTTTTAATTGAGATTTTACTTTGTAAATGAGTGTTTGTTCCCAGAAGCATGCAGTCTTCTCCTAAATGCATAAGTTCCTCAGATTTAATTTGTGTGGGTGGATGTGCGGTAAGTTATGCAACCAACTTAGTCAACATTTCTTGGGGGGGAGGGAGGAATTAGTTTTTAAAAAATCCGGTATTATGTAGCGTTTAGAGAGCCTAGAGTCAGAGATCTGGGTTCAAGTCCTGTCTCTGATACATAAGTCATAGTTGTGAGTCAAGTAAGTCCCTTAACCAGTCAATCCCAGGGAACTTCTTAAGACTCTAAGTTCCATCTGATCTGTAACTTGAGAGTTCCTTACATTGATAAAATCATAAGCCAAGACCAAATCTCCAAAAAAAGCTACATTCAAGGCCTTATTGTGCATCTTTTATTGGCTCAGGCCTGACTTAATACAGTCTGGGGAATTCAGGATTGGAAGAGGAATAAGACAATCATAGATTATAGAAGGTTTAATAAAAGGGAGTTTGCTCAACAGCAGATGGAAACAAAGCCCTACCAAGTTCAGCTTTGATTCAGCTAGAGGCATCTCCCCTCACCTCCATGTTTGTCCTGATGGCCCATGGGTGGAAGGATGGATCGACTGCCATGGCAGTGGGAAGTCCATCAAAACTAGAGAGCTCTGACTACTTGTGCATCGGACTTTTATGCTTTGGGGAACCAAGAAGCTACGTGAATGATTCAAGCCTTAGTCCTCTCTGTTTAGCATTCAAAGCCTTTCATGATGGGCCCCCTTTCTACCTTTCCAGTCTTCTTACATTTTACTCACTTCTACTCTGTGACACCGGTCTCCTTGCTGTTCCTCAAACCAGACACTCCATCTCCAGACTCCGGGCATGTTCACTGACTGTGCCTCATCCCTGGAATTCTCTCCTTGCTCATCTCTTTCTCCTGGCTTCAAGTCCCAGCTTCTATAAGAAATCTTTCTCAATCTCCCATGATTCTAGGGCCTTTCCTTTGTTGATTATTTCCAATTTATACTGTATGGAGCTGTTTTTGTACATGGTTATTTCTATGTTGTCTCCCCCATCAAGACTGTGAGCTCCTTGAGGGTAGGAGTTCTCTTTTGCCTTTCATTGTATCCTGAGCACTTAGCATAGTGCCTAACACATGGTAGACACTTAATAAATATTTATTGACAGACTAAGTAACGGGGATAATTTCATTAGGGAAAAACTAACCTACACGGTGGTGACTTTCCAGTTTTCTTATGTCACGCATAGTGATTTCTTAGCTACACAACAGTGCCTACCTGCCATAGGTTTCAAGCAGATTATCATCATTGTTATTATTAGGAGGAGGAGGAAGAGTATGCATACAGCTGGGTGGTACAGTGGATAGAGCACTGGGCTTAGAATCAGGAAGACTCACCTTCATGAGTTCAAATCCAGTCTCAGACACTTACTAGCTGTGTAACCCTGGGCAAGTCACTTAACCCTGTTTACCCCAGTTTCTCATCTGTAAAATGAGGATGATAATAATAGCACCCACTTCCCAGGCTTGTGGCGAAGCTCAAATAAGATGGCACATGTAAAGTACTTGGTAAACCTTATATCACTATTATTATTTCTGGCACCTCATCAGGGCAGCATTCCTACATGCAGCCCTTAGGAACACTAAGATAAGGAAGCTATCATTTCTGGCTGACAAGGGTCCATTACGGCATAGAAGAGAGGAATAAGGGAGGGATATGGAGTCAGATGACCTAGGTTCAAATCTCATCTCTGATGCTTACTACTTATGTGATGTAGGGCAAGTGACTTAACTTCATTGGGCCTCGGTTTCCTCATTTGTTAAAAAAGGGTGGCTCATGAACTAAGCTAATAGAGATAGATACGATTTCTACAGGAAGAAAGTAGAAAGTTGCTTTGTTAAGTGGTTCGGTGTCTTGCGTATAACAGGCACTTAATAAATGTCTGTTTATTTATTGTTAGTTCAATTGTGTTGAAATTATTGGACTAAATGAGGAGTTTGCATTAAGAGGATATTTCATTCTACAAACTTTCACCTCTACCATCACTATCCAAAGAGCTTAGAGAATGGGCCATTTACTTAAGACAACAGAACTGAGGCTTCCTTGGCATGTAGGAAACCACAGGATTATTCGTTCACACTACCATGTGTTGCTTACCAACAGGCCATCGGGTCCCTCACCATCATGTTTGTGATTCAATGGATCTATGCCTTGGTTGACATAGGGGTTGCTGTCATCCTCTATTTCTACATAGGCCAAGTCAGCCCTGGCCTTCACCCTGGTAAGTGTAGATACCCTTTTGCCACTCCTCTTCTGTCAGGGCATCCTACTATAGATCAGAGGTTCTTAACTTGAAATTCATGAACTTGGTTTTTTAAAAACATTTTGATGACTATTTCAATATATTTGGTTTTCTTTGTAATCCTGTGTGTTTTATTTTATGCATTTAAAAACACTATTTTACTAAAGAGTCTACAGGTTTCCCCAGACTGCCAAAGGGGTCATTAACACAGAAAAGCTTAAGCAACTCTGTTCTAATTTAGAAGTCCTTCATTAGAAAGGATTTATGAATAATCAGTAGACCCCATTTTAATTAGTTCATTTAGTTGGAACACAGACACAGAAGAGACCACCAGGCTAGGGTGCAGGAAGTAAGCAGGTTGGAAGTCCCCAGGAATCCATAGCAAACCAATGAGGGTTAGCACTGTGCGGGCAGGTACAACATGAGGCCGAGTGGGCAGAAGTTTCCAGAAACCAGATAAAGGATCACAAACCACAAAATCTGTAAGAATAATAGGAACAATATAAGAAAAAAGCAGGGAGGGTGATTAAGAAGCAGCCTTGGCCACAGGAAGTAAGAACCCCAGGGAGGAATCTGGGCAAGGTATGGGCAACCACCAGAAAGGAGCCAAATTCGGAACTGCTTTGTCTCCCTGCATTCAGGAGCTTTCACAGACTTCCTGTGGAGGCAGGAACCAGCGCCCAGTCTTGGCTACCCTGGGCTTTGCCAAGTAGAAATAAGTGTTAGTTCTGCTATGAGAGGAGTGGGGAGTGAAGAGATGGTGAGGGGGTGTGAAAAGCAGATTGATTCCTGCAAGAGGCCAACAGCTGAGATTTTAGCTGAGTCTTTAGATGATGTAGTCGCTTGATTTCATGCCAAAAAAAGTGTTCTTCAAATTCAAGTGGCCCTGTTAACATCCATCACATGCATGTTAGATACATGTTGTGGGTCAGATGTGTCCCTGTCTATAGGTGGCTGAGTCAGCAGGGCCCACCTTAGGCTGTGCGCAAAGTCATTTGTCATTTCTGGCTGAGCATTTTTGCCTTTAGAAACAAAAAACCCCTCCAGTTTCCAGGTACTAGCTTGAATTTGGACAAAATACTACCTTTCTGGACTCCCTGCATTTTTTGGTTTCCTTGTCTTTAGCATATTTATATTATTTTTTGCTCTTAAACTCTCTGATTGGCAACCGACTTGACTGATTTGCCATAGACTACTTGAAGGAGTTAGAAGATGTTAACTTATTATGTATCCCATGAGCACCCCAATGGGCATAAAGAGAGGTATCTGAGCAATCCCACTCTTGGAGAGCCCTTGAGTACAAAGTATCAGCTCCAGCTGTCTACCTGCAGCTTCCCCATCTGGAGACATTCTCCAAAACTGGCGATAGCCTCTTCCTCATCACGCAGAGAGTATATCTTACTAGCTGGTCCTGTCCTGACTTGAGTTTCACTAGTATTTGCTATGATGAGCTCACCTTGACCTCAAGCTACATTTTAAAGCTCTCACCCACCACTGCTGATGATATTGTTATAAAGAATATATTGTGTAAGATATTCTCAACTCAGAGAAGTAGTAGGACTTTCTCTGGCACCTGGGAGACTGGCAACTTATAGACCTGAGGAGAGGATGTGGGAGCCACTATACAACCAGCACATTCCAGAATTGATAGAGGACTCCCCTGAATACTATTTCACTAACCTACAGTCTTGAAGTCTGGAGAGGGATTCTGGGAATAGGAATATTAGAACACAATGCAAAGCATACAATATGAGTTATTTTTGAAATAATAGGACTGGCTTTAGATTGAACTGATCCTGTATAATCCAGAACCCCCTGAGACCAGCAGCAAGTCTTTGACCATGGAATCAGTATTATCTTACCCCAAAGCTAACTGGCCCATTACAGGTATCTGCTACCTTGCCCTCATTAGCACAATACCTAAGGAAACATTTGCCAGAAGAAAGACATTAAGAAGGCTCTTTTCAACAAAACAAGGATTCCAAAATTCAAAATGAAGTTAATGGGGCAAAGTACTAGATCTTTTGGAGCATAATTATGGTGATACATTATAATTATTTTTAATGAAGTAGTAATGACATTAGTTAAATAATAAAATAAAACCTCATCGACTCAGAGGGTTTGTGGGGGGAAGCTAATGAGAATTGGTGAGTCCTCTGATTATAGAGTACTTTTTAATTGACATAAACTTTTAATTATGAACAATAATTCAGTGTCACCAAAGGCATTTTACCTAGAAGTCCTTAGAGAACCTTCCTTAGCATATAGAGTGGTTTATAATTAGCATAACAATTATTAGGATGTCTGTGGTGCTTCTAATGTTCCAAGAAGCAGTTTTTTTCTCAAGTACTTTAAACATCCTGATCCACCCCCAACATCTTCCCCCAACAATCTTTATGTTTATTAGTATTAACTTAGAGAACCCCATTTTTAAAAGGTAGTTCAAAGGTAAACTTTAGTCCAGGCCCCTTTAAAATGATCATGAATCAACAATATCATAATTAATAAAAGCTTACTGTACCTTAGATTTATCTAACACGTTTATTCTAAAGACCTTAACACACAAATGAGGGTCTTTATAGTTATGTATGTTATTGCTAAATTCTGAAATGGGTTAGTGTTCCCTTTAAGCAAAACTGCTTGATAGGTACCAAAAACGATACCAGTCAAAGACATCCATACTGTAATCGTGTTTTAGAGGGTCAACGTTAACCGAACAGGCAGCGTAAGTTGAACTTAGCCAGCTGGCTTTCTGAATGCTAGTCAGCAATGACTAACTTCCTGAACAGATATTGGATATTAGTTGATGAATATAGGTCATGTCAAGACTATCCAAATAATTAATGTTAATGTCAGCCACATTTCAGAATTCAGCTTTACCATGGGAATGAATGAATGAATGAAAGTGTTTATAATCCAGGCGCTGTACAAAGCCCAGAGAATGCAAATGCAAAAGTGAGATGTACTTGCCTGTGATTGCCAGGGAACAGAACCGTAGTCTGGAGAGCCATAGGGATGGTGATTTTATCCATAGGGAAGCAGGTTGATATCCCCTTTCTAGAAGCAATAGCAGTATTGATTTTATTACTGTGCCCGTAGTAGGAGGTGGAAAGGGTGAGTAACGTGTATACAAAGAGAAATTGTATAATACGTAAACAAATTCCACCACTGTAACCCCCAAAAGATTGTTTTGTAAAGGATTTAGAAAAATTGTCATTTGTACTTTCCCAGCCTGCTTACTTCTCTCTCTCCCACACATTCACTTTTCATAAACTTTTAAAGATTTCCCATATACACACCCCATTTTTATTTTCAAAAGCAGGTCTGTGGTAAACTTTACTTAATTTGGGGGTCATCGTCTTACTGAGTTAAGGCTTACAGGAAAATTTTCAGAAATTTCTTACATTTATTAAATCCTATAATCCACTTTTGACACTTAGTAGGTGCTTAATAAATACCAGTTGACTGGCTTGTAATAGAGATTAAAATGATGTGGGTTGTTTTGATAAATTGGGTGATTAACAGGACCAGGAAGATCTTTTGTCAAAGCTATGCTTGCATCTGTCTGACTCCACAGGAGCTGCTACCAGTTTTAGCCTTTTCAGGTGGATGAAGTCCCTTCTGATACCTTCGTTCAGGTTAGTGTAAAATTTTACTATTTCTGCCGTGGGTAGATGACATTCCTGGGATCTGGGGTGCAGTGAAACTGTCCCCAATCAAGCCTGACTTGGATGTCAATCAGGATAAGTGAGTTTGACCTTTGAGAGCCTATTGAAGTAATCAGGATTTTTTCTCACTTTACTTCCTCTACCCTTCCTTCTTCCATTTTTTTTGTTTTCTTTTTGCCTTGGCAAACCCAATATACCGCAATCTACCTAGAGTTTCCCAGTCCAGGGATAGGGATAGAGTGCCAATGTCCCTCTCCTTGGGGGCTGCCATCTAGAGACTCATAGAATGTCAGAGTGGAAAAAAACCTTGTAGGTTAACTAATCTAGCCCCAGCATCCTCCTCCTCCTCCTCCTCCTCCTCCTCCTCCTCCTCCTCCTTATCATCATCATCACCATCATCATCATTTTTTGAGACTGGATCTCTCTATCTTGCCTAGGCTGGAAGTGCAGTGATGCCTCACAGGCCCAGCACCAGGAACCTTTTAATCTGCTCTGTTTTTCTAACCTAGACCAGTTTGCTTCTCCTTGGGCAGTCCGGTAGCCTCCCCTTCCCCCTCGGCTTCCCCCCTGCTCCTGGCTGCTCACACTAAATGTGAACAGCAGCTTGTCTTTAGCCCTGCTATAGCTCAGAGCTCCCAAACTTTATTGATCCACCAGGCTCAGCGGGCGAAACCTCCAGGAGCAGGGATTACAAGGGTGCTCCACGACACCCACCTCCCTTCATTTCAAGAGGAGGAAACCAAATCCTAGAGAGATGAGGAGGCTAGCCCATAGCCGCACAGTTCTTATCAGTCATCGAGGAAAAAGCTTTTATTAAGTCTCTGTATACACACATACATAGCACATGCATTTATTGAACTCAGTCCAGATGCACGTGGGTCTATGCTGACTGATCTATAAAGAGCGACTCAGATAAAGACTCTGCCCTCTGAATATTTGCATCTAGAATGTACTAACGTGGACACTCTTGGGTAGCCAATCAACCAATCAATAAGTATTTACCAAGCATGTATCATATGCCAGGCGCTATACTAAGTTCTGGAGACATAGAGCAAAAACAAAAATACATTCTGCCCTCAAGGAGCTTACCGTCTGATGCAAGGGTTCTTAACCCAGGGTTTGGGAACTTAAAAAAAAATCTTGATACCTGTAATAAAATATAACTGATTTTCTTTGTATTTGTTCAGTTATTTTTCAGCTGTGTCTGATTTTTTTGTGACCCCATTGGGGATATTCTTGGCAAAGATACTGGAGCAGTTTGCCGCTTCCTTCTCCAGCTCATTTTACAGATGAGGAAACTGAGGCAAACAGGGTTAAGTGACTTGTCCAGGGTCACACAGCTAGGAAGTGTCTGAGGCCAGATTTGAAGTTAGGAAGATGAGTCTTCCTGACTCCAGGCCCAGCGCTCTATCCACTAAGCCACCTAGCTGTTCTTTTCTTTGTAATACTATGTATTTTATTCATTTAAAAGCATTATTCCAAGTAAGGGTCCAGACACTTCACTCCATTGCCAGTGGGGTCTGTGACAAAGAAGAGGTTAATATCCTCTGGTCTGATGGAACAGGAAACATAGTCATCACAAACAAACCAGGAAACTCAAATATATGGAGAGTTGTTTGTGTCATTAAGTCTACAGTAATTGTCAGATTAATGCTTGGAGGCAGCTAGTTGGCTCAGTGGATAGAAAGTCTGTAGAGAGCTGGGCCTGAAGACAGGAAGACCTGAGTTCAATTCTGGCTTCAGGAACTAGCTGTGAGACCCTGGGCAAGTCACTTATCTCTGTTTGCCTCAGTTTCCTCATTTATAAAATGAGCTGGAGAAGGAAATGGCAAACCACTCTAGTATCTTTGCCAAGAAAACCCCATGGATAATATGGTCCATGGGGTCACAAAGAGTCAGACATGACTGATTGACTGAACAGCAACCACAACTTATTGTCAAAGGTGCATCAGGGATGGTAGGCAGCCAATAAGTACAGGACTGAAGTGATAATCCCTCATTAATCATGGTGGGGGTGGGGGTTGCCAGACTCGATTGGACAAGGCGAAAGAACCAACATTTTTCTGATTCGTTTGGGAACATCCATGGTGGGGAGGGGTGTGAGCTGTCAGGAGAATTCTGTATTGTTTTCATCCTTCCTTATTACCCAGAAGGCAAGGTACCACAGTCCCCTCTCATAAAATCGGAGCTCCAACTAATGATTCCTACTCCCTTTCCTTGTCACCCGTGGGAAGCCAAGGTTGCAGGCTTAGGCACACCTAAGCAGAGCTGGACCTGGGTGTTTTTGCAGGTTGGATCAAATTGGGATTGCTCAGCCCTATAGCTTAGAAGCTAAAGAGAAAGTAAGAGAGACTGTGATCATTGTGAAGAGAGGGATAGAACTGGGGATGGGGAGAAAAGAGGGACAGATGTATAACAATAAATCACTCTTTTGCCTGCTTGAAAGTAGGAGAATTTAGGGTTTTTCCCATCCAGGGTCCGCAGAACATGAAATACCAACACAAAATGACTCCCACGGACCCTCTTTCATGTCTTAGCTAGTTCGGAGGGAGACAGCATTGGATGCACTACAAGTGTATTGTGGGTAGATGATATCTATAAGCTCCAAAGCCAGAAATGGGGGCGGTGTGAGGGCCGGGCGGGGAGAATGTCTGACTTTATCTGATTTCCTGGGATCTTTTTAGTCACTTGTAATTTTAAAACTAAGGCTTAACTTCTTTCCGTTTCATTCTAGTTTTCTCATCTGACATCTCTCTTGTAGTGTCCCAGAGAAGCACAGTTGGATATGAGATTATTCTTAGAAATGACCACTACCTGTGGTTGAAATAGGACTCAGCATCAAGACCAAGGACCTTATATTCCAGATGTATTCTGAAATGGTGACCCTAGCCATGTCCATACCAATCTGCTAGCTTTTTAGAAATTACCTTAAAATTGCTTTTTTTATGTGCATGTATACAGGGAAGATAGAAGGCAAAAAGGAGGCCTGCCTATACCTTTGATGATCCCATATCTATGTTCTCTAGTTCAACCAAAGCACTGGTGGCTTTGAAACTTACTCCAAGCAAAGCAACCCTCAATCTCAGAGTCATACACCCTCCCTCGAATGTCTTCAGGAAGTGGGATTGGATAGAAGCCACTTGTCTCTAGGAATCTTGTAGTTTTCATCAGGAGCTTGGTGGTGAGGGTCACAATCCCCATTTTGGGAAACAGAGTTAAAGGCGAGGAAACCTATCTTATATTCTTAAAAGCTGTGCAGATGAGATTTCTATTTTTATACTAGCAAAGTGTGTTAATTGTGTGTGTGTGTGTGTGTGTAACCTTTATATGTTGTCTGGTTTGATCTTTGTGGTCAGTTCATAAATTTGCTTGTACAGATCCAGCACTTGTAAGAGGTTTATTCATCTTCAAGATACCCTGAACCTGCAGTTTAGATGGATTCTCAATAGGTGGCGATGGTACTTTGGACACATGGAACTACAAGGGGTATATATTTGTCTGAGAGTCATTTGATAGTTTCTTTTCAAGTGCCACGAATCCAGAACCACAAATTTTCCATATCAGACACATAACTATTTGTTGGAACAGTATGCCTCCAGAAACATTAAGCAGTGAAGTGGAGAAATCTCATAGAGCAAGCTTTGGAAGGAGGAGGAAAGGAGCATTTATTTATTAAGTGCCTTCTAGAGGCAGCTAGGTGGCTCAGTGGATAGAGCCCTGGGCCTGGAGTCAGGAAGACCTGCGTTCAAATCCAGCCTCAGACACTAGCTGTGTGGTCCTGGGCAAGTCATTTACCCTCTGTTTGCCTTAATTCACTGGTGAAGGAAACAGCAAACCACTCCAGTATCTTTGCCAAGAAAAGCCCATGCCCAGTATTGGTCTGCTATGGGTCACAAAGAATCAGACGTGCCTGAGCAACAACAAAGTGCCAAGCACTGTGCTAAGAGCTTTAGAAATATTATCTCATTTGATCCTCACAACAACTCTGGGGAGAGTAGGGGGTAAGCACCATTTCACCCATTTTACAGCTGGGAAAACTAAGGCAGACAGAGGTTAAGTGACTTAGCCAGGGTTGATCACACAGCTAGTAAAGGTCTGAGGCTGGATTTGAATTCAAGTGTTCTTGACTCCAGGCCCAGCACCATCTACTAGCCACAAATGCCTGAGGTACAGTCTAATACAAGGGTGGGGAACCTGTGGCCTCGAGGCCACATGTGGCCTTCTAGATCCTTGGGTGAGGCCTGAGTTCAAGTTTCATAGAACAAATCCTTTTATTAAGGGGATTTGTTCTGTGAAGTTTCAATTCAGTCAAAGGGCCGCACTTGAGGACCTAGTGGGCCACATGTGGCCTCAAGGCCACGGGTCCCCACCCTTGATCTAATATCTTTCTAACTAATTCTTTAACTCTTCTCAGTTTATCCTAACCCTAATCTAGAGATAAGTCTGTAGACTTGGATTAAAATGGTCCTCTATGAGACATTAGAAACTCTGAATGTTTTATAGTCAAATAACTTTAGAGCATTTTGGTTTCAGAAGCCCCTTTACCTTCTCATTTGTTAAACCTGAAAATTTGGTTGAAGGAAACAACAGAGCTAGGTGATAGAAAAATCCATGTTGTTTATTATTTTCCCTTAAAGCATAGCGGAGCTAGCTTACTTGTACGTACAAGGAGTCAGAGTATAAACTCTGGCTGCCTGAACAAAGCAATGAGAAAACTTATATACGTTATTTTAGCAGAGCTAGCAAGCCTCTATGACCTCATTTTTATGACCCCCATGTATGTTTAACCATGATACAAGAAGAGGATTTTCCTTAATGGAATAGATTGTAAATTCAACAAATTAGATAGTTGACAAAGTGTCAATTAGAATTACAACCGCAGGATCTCTGTGTTTAATTTGCCATTAACATTCCACAACATGGTATATGCCCATAAAATATTAAGATAAGGAAAAGTCACATAATTCAAGATAGTGTCTGGGCTCAAGGTTTTCACCCTTAATGGCCATGGACAGAGCAAGGAATGCTCCATCTGGATTTGTTGACATAAGTTAGAGATATCCCTGAGCTTACTCAGAGAACAAAGAGACTGTTAGGGTCAGGCTTTTCTTCTGCTTAAGTAGTTCAGGCCCTGAGTCTTATTGAAATTACAAAAATGATATAAAATAGTATAATATTTTCCACACATTCATCGTCACTATTTGTTTCTACGTTGATTTATTCAGCAAGCAGTGGTTGAATGCAATGCCTTCCATTTCTACAGCTTACAAAGCACTTAATTTCACATTTACTTTGATTCTCATAAGGCAACCTCATTTGACTCTCAGCCACATAAGGCAGGCAGACAGTGGGGGGGGGGGGAGTCAGTCCTATCCCCACTTTAGAGATGTTGTGCTCTTAGAGTTGAAGTGGCTTGCCCAGAAGACAAGGTAGCCCAGCCAGTCAGAGACAAAGCTGGAATCGGGATCCTGGACTTCTGACACTCTGGTCCAACATCCACTCTTTCCACTGGGCCACCCTGCCTCCCCCAGGGTTCCACTGAGGACAGTTCCTGTGTCTTTTCTCTTGAACGCTAATCAAAGGGCAAGCACGAATTTTTCTGGCCTGTGTGTGTACCCTGTTCTTCTTCCTTTCTTAACATGTGTCAAAGGACAAAGAGAAAGAGAGGATGATGTAAAGGCCTCTGTCTGGGTTCTCTCTAATCAAAAGGATACAGTTTTCCTTCTTTTTTTCTTTTAAGCAAAAGGCACATAGCTTTACTCTCTGTTCTTCCCTGCTAGGAGCTGCCAGATGGGCGGAACCTGATTTTTCCACACAATAGCACCCCTTTTAATATTGTACTAGGAATACCTGGAGGTGACAGGCAGCTTTAGATAGAGTTCCCAGCTATGATCTCAGAAACAGCCCGAATCTATGAACATACCAGAACATCTTAAACAAAGTTTTTAAAACGAGGTTTTGTGACAGCTGGCATTTTTTGGTAAATGACTCCCCCAGCCAGCATGGAAACTGCTGTCTCACTTAGCGGTTTTGGCAAGCCTCCCAGCGTAGAAACAGCACCTGTGTCGTTAGGTGACGAAGTCTGGCCACACCAGTATTTCTTTGACATTCTTCCTGACTGATTGTGTGCTTCTGTGGTTTTCTCACTGAAGGAGTCTGCAGTCCCCCCAGGAGCAGATTATCTTGACACCATCCCTGGCCAGGGTTGACATGGAGATGACTCAGCTCACCAAGGAGAATGCAGACTTTGCCTCTCGGGACCGGTACCACCATTCCTCACTGGTGAGCAGGGAAGAGCTGATAAATCAGTTCTAGGAACTTCCAGGGACGGAAACCTTTATTTCCAGGAAGCTACCCAATGGGAGTAGTGGACCTACGCCCTAAAACCATGGTGGGACTGGCCACATTCAATGTGAAAATGCACCCCAGCTTCCCCATTGATAAGAACATGGACAACTGGAAAAACAATAGAAGAAATCTGGATTCTGGAGAGCTGCCAGCCAAGAGCAACCAATAGACATGACCCCAGGTCTAAGAAGATGGTATTGTTTTCTGGGGTTTTTTAAGTGAATGTCTTTTAAATTAAAGAGCTTAAAGACCAGGAATTATCTTATGGTTTCTACATGCCTCTGGCCTCCAGGTCTTGGCAGATGTTTTGTGGAGTAAATGAAGGAACCAGGATCAGACTGAATTCTGCTGGGAGCTTGGGAATGTAATTGGCCTACTGAAGGTAGACCAGCATTCCAGCTTTAGGGATGAGGATGGAGGGATGAAGGGAGAAAGGAGGGATGGGCTGTGACCACAGTTTCTATAGGTCCAACATAGCACCTGACACAGTATTAATTAATTGATTGATTAATCACCATTAATTATTAATTATGTTGACATTTCAGAAGTAATGTTGTATTCCAACATAAATTCTATAGTGATAATAATTAATATTTACCTTTACATAGCACCTTATAGTTTACAAAGAATTTTCATGTATATTATTTTGTCACCTCTACTCCTCAACATTTTGATACAGTATAGTACAATAGAAAGAGCATTGACTTTGCCAAAAGTCAAAGGACTGGGTTCAGATCCTACCTGATGAACACTACCTGTGTGACATTGGACAAGTCACTCTACTTCCATGGGCATTAGTTTCATCAACTATAAAATGAGAGGGCTGATTAGATGGCCTCTGAGATCCCTTCCAACTCTAGATAGATCTGTGCTTCTCTGAGGAATGTATGTGTGGTCATCTCTTAAAACTTTCCTATTGCAAATATAATATTCTGTGCCCTGGGTGGTCATTGTCAGGGGTTGCTGTGCCTCCTTAGAGAAGAGCAGTTTGGGGAAAGTAGTCGGGTTCTCACTGCACCCAGGCACCTGTGGACAGAGATGATGGGCTGCCTGCCCTGGCTGAGGGAGAGCCTTCCAGATCTCATGTTCAGTAATCCAGTGATCTGTGGTGAGTGTTTTGTTAAATTCTGCAAGAATCCTGACATATTTGGAGGCCGCCCGGACCAAGGGCTGTCAGACACCTGGGTTCAGAAAATTGGCAGCACAAATGCCAAGTGTCTGGGGTATAGACATATACAGAGACACAGACAAACATATACATGTGTAATATACATTTTGGACAATGTATTTTTATATGATAGAAATATGTCTTACATATGACAGAGATAGGATATATATCTTATATATATGATATATATTATACGTATGATAGATATGAGAAATATATAGATAGATGTGGTAGATATATAGATAGATATCTATAGATAGATATAATAGGGATGATAGGTATATACAAGAAATATATTCCTGAAATGTGTGTTATATATGTATATTTATGCATGCACACAGGTGTTTATTATATTCTAGATAGTTGGCACTTCTGCTGCTAATTCTCTGAATCTAGGAGTCTGATTCCCCTCAGTCCTCTCAGCATTTATTGAGCCGCTGCTATATACAGAAGACTATACTAACAACTAATTGGAAGAAACACACAAAATTTAAAAAATAAAACACAGTCCTGTCCCTTAGGACCTCATAAGCAGCCTAAGAAGACACCAGTGGAAGACCTTGGAGTCGGGAAACCCTGGGTTCAAATCCTGCTTCTGACATACTAGCTGTGTGACCTTAGGCAAGTCACTTAATCTCTCAGTGCTCCTGATACCTCCCAAGACTATAAGTTGCAGATATGTTGCTGCTATGCATAGTAGGATCATGGTACTGTAGGGCTCAACTAGCACAACCCCATCCTTTCTTTTGGGGATGTGGAAATTAAGATCCAGAGAGACTGTGACTTGCCCAACGGTATACAACTAATAGATGACAAAGCTTTGGAATTTTAACTCAGGTCCTCTACTAGCGGTCTTTCCGTTATACCACATAGGAAGGGAGGTTGTCCTCTATACAGATGAAATTGTAGTGTTGAACTCCCCACCTCCCCCCCAAAAAAACCCAACCCAACTCTACCTAGAAAAACACCACACATACACACACAATTACTCAAAATAGTTAACAATGCAATAAATATGAACAAATTCAAAATTATATAGCACAAATTGAACTTTTAAATCCTGAGGGGACACACATCAAAAGAGTGAACAGAGTAAAGTAAGCTAATCTGGACTTCTTGAAAATGTTCATTTTAAAGCTCAGATTTTATGATGATGATGTGTTGATTTTTATGAATATCTATTGATATCTATCATATGCTATCTCTTCTTCTCCTTCTCCTTCTCCTCTCCCTTCTCCTCCTCCTCCTCTTCCTTCTTCTTCTTCTCTTCCTTCCTCCTCTTCCTCCTCCTTCTTTCTCCTTTTCTTTTTTCCCTTTCTCTCTCACTCATCGTTACCGTTTCCCAGTGAGAATATATAACATAACGTAACATGACATGACACAATATAGTATAATATAATACAACAGAGTATAATCCTCCCTTTTATGGGGTGGAGGAGTCTCTACTATAATTTCATCAGTTTAGAGGAAACCTTTCTCCCAGCATGATATAGTGGAAAGACCACTGGTCTAGGACTTGGGTTCAAATCCTCATCCTGTCACTTATTAGCTGTGTGCTGTTGGACAAGTCACAATCTTACTTGCTCATAGTCTTAGGCAAGCACAGGTAAACAAAACAAATTGATGCATTTAAAGCCACATCTGAAGGAATTGAAGGACCGAGATTTACGTAGAGTAGATAGGACAATAGTCAAGGCACGGAGATAGAAATCACAAATGAAAATGAATTCTGCTCACACATTCCTTGTTAGCTATCCTTTTCCTTGGCTTTCTTTTCGTGTGTGTGTGTGTGTGTGTGTTTCTACATCCTAGAGGAGGGAGATACTCAGGGCAATCTTCTTTCTTCCCCCTTTCCTTCTAACCCCCCCCCCCACCCCATAAAAATGTCCTTTGTTATGGGTATTAAAAGAGCAAAGATCTTTAGCAGATCATTCTGTGTCTGCCATAGGTGAACCAGAAACTATCACCTATTATAAAGAAATGTGTGGCATTGCCAAGGTCAGAGAGAGCAGCCCTTTGGATAATAACAGCTGGCCCTCCCCTCCCCTGCAAAGTGCTTTATGGAGACATTCGAGCTCCTAACCTCCCTGTGATTTCAATGCTAAGGATATTAGGGATAGGGACTGGACCTGTAATTATACTGGTACAGGGGACTCCTCCCAGGTGCAGGGGCTTTCTCTCAGTGCAGATCACTGACTAGTTCAGCAGCTAACTTAGAGTCTAGAGCACTGAGAGATTAATATGATTAAGGTCATGAAGCCTGCTTGTGTCAAAGGCAGGACCTGAACTAGTTTCCTTGACTTTGAAGCTAATTCTCTATTTACTATATTCTGTAGTGGCTCTTTCTAGGTAATATCAGATGGGTAGGTGATGTAATGGAGAGTGCTGGGCCTGGAGTCAGAAACACCTAAGTTCAAATTCAGCCTCATCACCTATTAGTGGGGCAAGTCACTTACTCCCATTTGCCTCAGTTTCCCCATCTGTAAAATGAACTGGACAAGGAAATGGCAAAGCATTCCAGTATCTTTGCCAAGAAAACCCTAAATGCGGTCACGGAAAGTCGGACATGATGAAAATGACTCAATAACACCAAAATGGGTAATGTCTCTATTTTTAAAATAAGAGAACTTGGACTGGGAGAGGTTAAGAGTGAACTAGGATCACCCAGACAATGTCTAAGCCAGGCCTTCTTGACTATAAGTCTGACATAACCAGGCTGTGACCTCAACCATCTCTCCTTGTTGGCCCCAAGAGATTTATTTGGCCTTTGGCCTAAAAATGCTTTCTTCCCACAGATATCTCCTTACCTCTCCTTAAGCCTTAGGAGTTTTTCCTTTAAAAAACCAATTAATTTACTGTACCCTCCAGTTACTTTAAAATAACAAATATATATTTTTGAACGAAATAGCCAAATTCTTCATTTATCTCTTTCCCTGAGGTTCAATCCTGCAGGCAGGTGGCAAGGAGAGAGGATCAGACAGGCATTTCCTCAAAGGGCAGTAGGACCTATGGGATAACCAGCAGAGTTTGTATTTTTCTGTGGAGAAATGGAAACAGTAATAATTGATGCTCCCTGGTCACTTTGCCCACTGGTTTAATATTGTGGATGCATGTGCCCTCCAAAATGTGTTTACTTTGTGGAGGGGGTCCATCATAAAAAAGCTGAGAAAAAAGTTGCCCTTCTGCCACCACCCCCCCCCCCACCAAAAGAAGAAAGAAACAAAAGCTCAGGAGCAGAAATAAATGTCTCTTTGATGACCTGGGGTAGAAAGATGTAAGCTAAAGCTCTTGACTGTTGTGAAAGTCTCTTCTAAAGAGAGACTTTCTTCATAGGATTATAGGTCGTAGGAGTATAGATTTAGATCTGGAAGGAAGCTTGGACATCATTGAGTCCAGCCTTTTTATTTTACAGGTGAGGAAACTGAGGCCCAGAGAGGTTAAGTGATTTGTCCAGGGTCACACTGCCATTAAGTATCTGAGACAGGCTTTAAGCCCATGTCTCTGTGACTCTGCGTCCAGTGCTCTATCTTCTATATCACAGTTCTTTGAAAGGGGAAGCAAAGCAGATGGCAAGAAGATTTCTTTTAAAAATGCCTTGGGCAATAGCTGATTTAATAGAATGATAAACGCCCAGGGTGACTACTTGTAATGACAGGCAAAGTGGGATTTTTTTTGTTGTCTTTTGTTTTGGAGTGCTTCTCAGCACTAAAGCAGTCAAATGCCTTTGATTGAGTCTTGCCTTTGTTTGTAGGAAGGCCCACACCCTTTTGCTAGTTAGGTCAGGAGAAGTGTGAAACCCTCAGGAGGTGTGAAGCACTCTGACCCTGCTGCAGTGTATATATACTCTGAAGTTAACATTTTGTTGGGGGCATATTCATTAGAAGAGTGTTGGTGTGAAGACTCTGGGTAGCCATTAAGGAACTCCCCGGCTTTGAAAACCCAGCCGTTGGTGCTCCTCTCTCTGGTAACTATGTACGTAATGTCTTGGTCAGACAGCTAGAAGCCCTGTCTGTTGATTTGTGTCTATTTGCTCTGTTTATATAATTTCTGCTTGTGATATCTGTTTTTATTTTCTCTGAAGTTCAGGGTGCTGACTTTTTCCCCTGAACTAAGTGAATGATATATGTATGTTTAATTAAACTGACATTGTAAGCCCCTTAAAGTTGCTTTCCTTAGAAAAGCAGATCAAAGTACCTGTGCTAGTAGCCCTCATGTGTGCTGGTGTTATTGGCCTTACACAGCCACAGTAGCGGCAAGCAGCATTGTTGTTACACTACTTTGAAGGGGAACACACTTTTCACTCGTGTGAATGTTGATATGTTTTCTGAAGAAAATCCATCTCATTTGGGTGTAGTCATATTTTGTGTGTTTATATTACTTTCTAATTGTTTAATGTGTGGTAGTCTTTTTCCCCAACTAGATCACAAGCTTCTTGAGGACAAGCACTATGTCATACTCTCTAAAGGAACTTATTCTCCAACTCCTGCTTGACTACACAAGGTTGACCACCAAGAAAGAATTCCAGGTACCTCTCCAGCTTAATAAGGATATTCCACAAGCATGGCTTGGACTGTTTAACACATGGCTAACCAAGGAGCAGCTGGGCATTGCTATAGCCTCCAGAAGGTCTAGAAGAATCCAGCCCATTAGCAGCCTTGAGAATCCATCAGTTCAGCCATCGTCACTGGCCTGTGAGCTGGCTGACACTGAATACCAACTGAGCTGATTGTGATTTCAGCCATGAGCAATCTGGAGTCCAGAATGGCCATGCAGAAATTCTTATCTGAGGACCAACCAAGAAGAAGACCATCAGTTCAGTTGGGTGAATGCCCATCTTATGATGCTACATGAGTCGTATCTTTCCAGTGAAGCACAGTTTATTTTCTTGTTCTACTGTATTCCCTCGGTGTCATGCGGATAGCTGTCCAGCAATATGTGAAAAATCTATGGGTCTTTTTTGGGTCCCTATTAAATACTTAGGAGATTTGATAATTAACTTATATGGTGAGCAGTGTGGGGCAATGTTGCTAGAAAGTCAGGAAGTCCTGATTTCAAATTCATCCTCTGACTCTAATTGGGTGTATAACCTTGGTCAAGGCACTTGACTTTAGGTCTCATTATACTTTAGGTCTCCATTTCCTCATCTTTAAAAAGTGAGGGTCTTAAACTTGCTGACCTTGAGGGTCCCTCCAGCTCTAAACCAATGATCCAACTTTTTATATCAGAAATCAAAAGAAGAGTTAGTGAACCAGGACATGGTCATGAAGCTCTTCTTGAATCATAGAGTCATGGGATGTTAGAGCTGGCAAGGACATCAACGATCGTCTCACTCGGTCCCTTCACTGTGGAGATGAAGAAAGTAATGCCCAGAGAGGGAATTCTTCCTTCCCTTTTGTTCCTGTTTACAATGCTGAGCAAATAAAATGTATTCAATAAAGACTGATCTACAGAATTATGGATTTAGAGCTAGAAAGGATGTCAGAAGGGATTTAGTGTGACCACTTCATGTTACAGATGGGCAGAGTGAAGTGACTAGCCCAAGGTCACACTGGTTCTAAGTGAATTGGTAAGTCGATTATGGTTTTCCATTTTTGGAAACTATCTCAAGTAGAGCAGGAGGAAACACATCCTTTGGGATGACACCATCAAAATAGCATGAGTTTGTTTTGGCTTTGGGAGAAGGAAGAACACGGGCGGGAGCCATTTCTGGTGCCCAGCCCATCTCTGCATGTTGAATGGTTAACCCATGAACCAACACACAGCATGCTGGTTATGGTGTGGAACACAAAAGATCTGGGCCGTGTTCTCTGCATCACCAGATATGCTGCCCTGCACCCCTGCACCCTCAGGTCAGAGTCTGTCTTTTCAGTGTCAGATGTTCTCAAGACCAGAACGAGAAGAGGACTGGACAAGTTAGGCAGTGGCCTAGAGCAAGCACACAGGGGATGCTCCATGAATGAAACTTAAAATTTTTTTATAAATGGCCATATTTTTCACTCAAGAAAACTCCACTTTCTAGGCTACATAGCCTTTTTATTTAATGATGAACCAAATTGTGTTAGTGTAGAGGCTTAAATTCTCCTGTGGATGATTACACACTGGTGATTTTAAGCATCTTGTCTCAGCTCTACTATAGATTTCTGTTATTTAGACCAAAGTCCTTGAATACTTTGGTCCAAGAACTGCTTGGGTATTCTAAAACACCTCCTATGCCACCCTAGTCCCAACTGCTACCTTTCAAATAATAAATCCCCTGGAAATAGCATCATCTGACATAAGGTGACTTGAGGATGGTGTGACCAGGAGGAGACTGGTCAAGATTGGTAAGTTTATAGGCAAAGGTCTTAGTTCTGCCTTTGAAGACATCTCCTGATGGAAAGCATATCCTCATTAGCCCCACATTGAGAGATGGTAGATGACATCTCCTTAATGGTATATAGGGGAAAGGAGTATCCTTAATCTGGGTAGTTATTTACCCATTGATACCTTGTTAAGGATGTTTGATTGAGTCAAGGCTATAAGAGCTTCAATGATAGCTCTAAGCTATACTCTTGGACTGGAGGCTAAATGAGGAAGCTCACAGGGGCGTCAAAGCTCCAGAGAGAGCTGAGTGTGCACGGGGAGCGAAGAGTGGACTAGGAAGCCCGTTATCCAAATAGCCCTCCCTTGGGGAACCATGAGGTCCCAGAAATGTCAACAGCGAAGCAATGAAGACTCCAAGACTGAGTCTCTTGGGGGAGAGCTGTGGACATCACCCAGATCCTGGACTCAGCTTTCTGGAGAGAAGAGGAGCAAATACATGGCCTTAGGTCTAGAGGAACAGCATGGGAGTGAGCTTTGATGTGGAGGAACACACCTGGACTTTGTCATCCTTTGTTACTGTGAGTCATGCAGACTAAGCAGGTCTAATGAGGAGCTGACTTTCACCACATGTGAACTACTTCATTTTTGGAGCAACTCTAAACCTTAAGGTAGTGCAATAAGAATTTTTGTTATTGTTTAGTCATTTTTAATCATGTCCAATTCTTTGTGATCCCATTTGGGGTTTTCTTAGCAAAGACATTAGAGTGGTTTGCCATTTCCTTCTCCAGCTCATGTTACAGATGAGGAAACGGAGGCAAACACGGTTAAGTGACTTACCCAGGGTCACACAGCTAGTAAGTGTCTGAGTCCAGATTTGAACTCAGAAAGATGAGTCTTCCTGACTCCAGACCCAGAAATCTATCCAAAACGGAGAATTGTAAAGGTTCATGGGATAAAGAGGGAGAATACTCAACAGAAGATGAGAAATTGACTTTCTAGCAACCACAAGAGTGGCACAGATAGGTATTTGTAAGACTCTTCGTTTTCTTAAGAGAAGGAGGTATATGGGATGGAGGAAATAGGAGGAGGGAAAAAGGAGGTAAAGAAATGATGACAAAGCTTCCTCTGACAGAGGGTATAGAGTAAAGACTGAGAAAGACAGAGAATGAAAGAAGGGAAGACCCTCTCTCTACCTATAGCCCTCTGCATGTATACATATGTAAATCATATATGTATATAACACACACACAGAAGCACAGACATACAGAAAAAAGAGGCACAGAGATGAAAAATGTAGACAAGACACAAAAGTGACTCAAAGAAAGACAGAAACAGTGAGATGAAGACATATTCAGAGACAAGAAGAGCCACTGGGGAAAGGGCTAGGAGAGTCCCCAGGCCTAGTGATGTTTCCTATCACATCCTGTCTTTTATTTGGACCGTGGGCCTCAGTAAGTTATCACTGCCTGTTGTTACTGCTCTTTGAAATTCAGATGAGGTCTTCTGAGATTTAAAACAGACCTTTCCTCTCATGGAAATTGGTTTTCTGCTTTTATTTGAAAATTTTCAATGTTTATTTTTTGAAATAAACATTTGTTTTCTCATGATATTCTAAAGATTTTCCATTTGTGTGTTACAGATTGAGCTGGGTTTTAGAAATTTGTTTTTCAAGCTTAGAGCTATTGGGATAATTTACTAGCTATGCCCGAAAGCCCCTGTGTCATACAGAGACTGTCTAATGGCCATATTCTTGCTCTTTAAGAGCCGAGGGCTGTTTCATTCCAGAATGCTTGAAAGTTAAATCTTAAAATCAGTACTTAGGATCCTTTATTTAAAATCAAATCCAATTTATTTATTTTTTAAGTAAGGCTAATGAGTAGAAACAACAACAAAAAGTTAATAGTTCAGCCCAAGATTTTATTTCTGAGTGAATTTGGTATCCCTTGTATATTTTGTAATTCTTCTGGAACCCACCTAGATTTTTTTTTAATTTAAAAGGCAACCTCCCAGTGTGGTGGTAAATGCTTGTAGTTCCTGCTTCTGGGGAGGCTGAGATTCAAGGGTCACTTGAGTTTGTGAGTTCTGAGTTCAGGCATAACTGCCGACTCTGAGCCAGCACCAGTTTGATGAGCCCTTGGGAGCAGAGAGCCACCAAGCTGCCTAGAGGGGGAAGGACTACCCAGGTTGGAAAAATGGAGCAATTTAAAGGCTTTGCTGGCCTTTCAGTGGCACTGTATTTTGAGCCTGGGTGAAATAGGGAAAACCCAGTCTCAACTTAAAAAAAATTAAAATATCAAAATTTAAATTTAAAACAAAATTTAAAGTATCAAGATATCACTAAATGTCTTAGTGCCTCAATTCTGTTTTTTTGTTTTTGTAGGGGGAAGGCAGGGCAATTGGGGTTAAGTGACTTGCCCAAGCTCACATATCTAGGAAGTGTGTCAAGTGTCTGAGGCCAAATTTCAGCTCAGGTCCTCCTGACTCCAGGGCCAGTGCTCTGCTCACTGTGCCACCTACCTGCCCCTTAGTGTTTCAATTCTGTGACCATAGTCGTATCATGTTAGAATCATCTCAAGATCCTGTTGGACAACCATCTCCAATGTGTCAAGTGTAGGGGCATCATTCTGCCAGGTCTTTTATCCAAGAGGAGAATTGATCAGCTAGTCTTCTCTGTTCCTTACCATTGAGTGGCAAATGCTCCTGGCCACCATTGGTGGAGAACTGAAAATACAATCTATGCGCTAACATATCTAGAGGCAAATTTATTGAAAGACATTTGGAGTGACAAATGACTAAGCTGCGGATAGTGAAGCTAAGAATATGACTATTTCTCCCAGAGCTTCCTTGTGGAAGAGATATTCCTTTCTGGTCTGGGGTATTACCAAGTTCTAGGTAACACTAAATCAAGGGGTTCTGAATCTTTTCTGTGTCATGGACCCCTTTGGCAATCACTTTATTCATCTCCTTCTGTTCTAGAGGTGAAATTCACGGTCCCCTTCCCAGAATAATGTTCTTAAAGGCATAATGTGAAATACAAAGGACTACAAACAAAATTTCTCATATTGGTTTCCCCAGTTAAAAACTCCTGTGCTAAATATTGACTAAGTCTCAACAAAGCCCAACATGTGGGCCTGATTCATGGGATAACTGCAGTAAAGTGACTAAAGCGACTTCTAAACTTTCACCTAAAATACAGAAGAAGTCCCATCTCTCTTGTATAATGTTTCCTCAACAGTTTTTTTTTCTCTTGTTGGACTCTTCAACATTTTAACTGCTGGGGATACCTGGTATTTGCCTTGGATTCCACAGAGTTGTTTTAGCATTGAAGTTGTTTGAGGGGGCGAAGAAGGGAAGGAAAAAAGAATGATTTTGGAGGAACCTGGTTTATCTCAAGGCCTTGGGCTAGATAGTATTAGTGAAACATTCTTATCTGTCTATTCCCAGAACCAAGGGGGCACACACCCTTCCACCCAGTCAGCCATTGGGAATTTGGACAGGGGCCTCATGGCTAAGGCATACATGGCTTACATTAGTGAATAGTTAGAGGCATAAATGATAGCATTTTATGCTTTTTACCCCAAAGATCAAACAAACCTGGGTATATGCCTTGGCTGAAGGTGTTCTGTATCACTTTTGCCCACATGAAGTGGTGAAGGTATGGTAAATGATGGGGAGAGGACAGAAGACCAGATCTATCACAATGAAGTAGAAAGAGCTCTGGATTTAAATCAAAAGACCTAGATTAAAGCTCTGATTCTGCCACTTTCTAGCTGTGTGACCTCAGGCTAGTCACTTCCCTTCTCTGAGGGAAGTAAGGAACTGGGGAGCTTCAGTTTCCTCATCTTTCTTTCCCCCTCGTTTTTTTTGGAGGCAATTGGGGTCAAGTGACTTGCTCAGAGTCACACAATAAGTGTCTGAGGCAAGATTTGAATTCAGGTCTTCCTGACTCCAGGCACACGCTCTATCTACTGCACCACCTAGCTGCCCAAGGCAGGTACACAAATGCCACATTTTCCTATGTGTATGTAAACTAATGTCCACAGATTTTCTGTTGAGGAGCCTCCACTTGAAAACTTCAGTTTTAGAGTTGCATCTCCATTGAGACCCTACAGGTTGTCCCTTTTCACTCTATTTTAGGAGTAGGCCAGGGCTTGATGATCCCCAGGGGTAATGGGGGTGGATGTGGAGGAGGGGCAACCTGCCTTCTTGGCACTAAGCCCCAGTACATTTTGCCTAGTGGTCTGGCATGCTAGGAATTTGCCTGGCCTGCTATGGAGAGGGTGTTCCACTCTGGGAAGTCTTGGCAAAATAGACTTACTTAATCAGGCTCCTGTCCAACCTGGAAAATGTTCCTGACTCATTGGTGTTTACTGCGTGTAACAGATTTTTATCAGAAGAATGTTGTTTGGAATGGTCCTAAGAGATGGGCAGACAAGAGGAGAGGAAGGTCATCCCAGGATCTACTCTAACCAATGCCAATTGGAGCTCAGGTTTGCTATATGTGACCAGTAGGCCCATAGCCAAGCTGTGAACAAGCCTTCCTCTCTGGAGAGGATCCTAGTTCAACCCTGTGGCTGTTCCAGAGGGTTTGTGGTGTTTAAACTCTTGCCTTGGTCCTCCAGGAAAACCAATGGTAAGCATCAAGGAGCAGGAAACAGAGTTTTGATCTAAGGCTAGGAGAAAGCAGGTCCAGCTGAGCCTGAGATGATGCTTACCTGGGGTCTTAAAAGGAATCCTGTGTGTGTTCTTGACAGAGCAGAGAAGAGAGAGGCTGGCTTATTTCTTCAGTTCTTTTGATAAAATCCAAAGGCCTAAGTTCCCCTTTACCAGAGGTCTCCAAACAAAGGCTGAATGATTATAAACTAGGGAAGTTGTGGATAGGATTCAATTTATTGAATGCCTACTATGTTTAGGCATGGGAGATACAAAGACAAAAATGCAAGCGTTCTCATCCTCAAGGAGATTACATTTTAAGAGGAGAGACAGCACATGTTATTATATGTATTGCTGGGTTGTTGTTATTCAGGCATGTCCAACTCTTCATGACTCCTTTTGGGAAAATTTTCTTGGTAAAGATACTGGAGTGGTTTACCATTTCCTTCTCCAGCTCATTTTACAGATGAGGAAACTGAGGCAAATATACTTAAGTGACTTGCCCAGGGTCACACAGCTAGTAAGTGTCTGAGGCCGGATTTGATCTCCAGACCTGTGACACCTAGTTGCCCTCTTGTATATATATTCTGTGCAAAATGTTAATAAATACGAGGTAATTTTCAAGGGCAAGACACTAGCAGCTGGGACAGGAATTCGGGAAGGCTTCATGTAGGAGGTGGTGCTTGAGCTGAACCTTGAAGGAAACCAGGATTTTTCAGAAGTTCAAAACAATTGGTAAGACATGGGTTGGACTCCATGGCCTTCTAGGTTCCTCACAGATCTATCATAATAATAACAGTAGACTTTTATACACTTTACAAATATTGTCTCATTTGATCCTTACAATCACCCCGGCAGGGAAGTGCTATGATTGTCCTCATTTCGCAGATGAAGAGACTGAGGCAAATAGGGTGAAGTGACTTGCCCAGGGTCACACAGCTAGGAAGTATTTGAGGCCAGATTTGAAGTAGGTCCTCCTAAACTCCAGACCTAGAGTTCTATCAGCTGTACTCCCTAGTTGCTCTATGGTCCTGGTTTAGTAGTCTTTAATTTTTAATTTAATAGTTTTAAAAAAAATTTAGTTTAGTAAATTTTAATTTAGTAGTATTTAATTTTTTTTTTTTAAAAAAAGCAAATTACAGGTTAAAAAATACAAAGGCATTTTCCTTCCTGAAGCTGAAGGTAAAAGTGTTCCAAGTGAACAGACATAAGATTCTTCCTGCTCTCCGGGGGCTTCTTTCCCAATATATGCGTATCATAGGGAGGATTTATCTCCAAACTTCTGAAGTGGATCAGGGGCCTCTGTACCATTCAGAGGATGGTCTGAGGGAATCCTGTTGTTTGGATTGGACCTGGACATTCCAAGATAACAGGGGAATGTTGGTGGATGTGCTTCACGCCTCCTTCAGAAACCCTCCCCTCCTTAATTGGCTCCACCCAGTTCTAATCATCACACATCCCCTTGGCACATGGTACATATTTTGCACCGGTTTCATTTTTATTCGGTTTGTCTGCCTTCTTAGGTCTTCCCGAGCCTTTGTTTCTTGTTTCCCTATTACCGTTATTTTCTGAAGGTGCCCATCTGTGACAGGAAATCCTGACTTTGTGGCCTGACACCAGGAAGTCATTATCGAGGGTTCCTCATATCATGACATTAAAGACATCGCTGATTTCCCCACAGCGATTCAAACAAAACCAATAACTAGCCATTACATAGCACCAACTATGTGCCAGACACTGTGCTAATTCCTTTGCCAATATTATCTCATTTGATCTTCAAAACCACCCTGGGAAGTAGGTACTATTATTCCCTCCATTTGACAGTTGAGCAAACTGAGGCAAACAGGGTTAAGTGACTTGCCCAGGGTCACACCGGTTGTAAGTGTCTTCCTGACTCCAAGCCCGACACTCTATCCACTCTGCCACTTTATAATCTTATAACCTTATATTCCTCTTAAAATCTGAATAACTTACATTTTCATATTCAGCGTCTAGTACTGTGCCTGGCATACAGTATATGTTTAATAAATTCTTGTTGCCTGATTTGATGTAGCTCTTTAAGATTTACAAAGCACTTTCTTCAGGTAATGCAGGCATTGTCACCATCATGGGAAACCAGCTCTCAGTGAGGTTAAGTGGCCACAAAACAAGCAAGTGAGAGTTGGAGCTGGAGCTTAAACTCAAGTGTCTAGATCACTTGCCAGTAGGTAGTCAGTGGGCACAGTGGACAGCAGAGTCAGGGAGACCAGATCCAACTTCAGACACTTCCTAGCTGTATGATCCTGGGCAAGTCACTTAACCTCTGTTTGTCTCAGTCTCCAGCACCACCTCTCTAGGTTGTTGTGAGGATCAAGTGAGATAATATTTGGAAGGTACTTTGCAAGCCTTAAATGCTAGATAACATTAATAATTTATGTATTGATAATTATTAGTAAATCCTAGGTATTATTTATTATTACCAAGTTCAATGCTTTTGCGTTTACATTAACTCTAAGGTATGGCCCTAATGATCCAAGCTGTTACTAGACGGCAAAAGTTATTCATTCATTCATTCAAAAATATTTAAATACCTTCTCTATTCCAAGTACCATGAGAGTTCAACAATGAATAACCCCCAGGGGCTGTCCTCAGTGAGCTGGCAGTCCAGGAGAGGGGCTAATACATGCACAGGGGCATGATACAGAATAAAATAACTCAAAGGCTTGAAAATTATGGAGAAGATACTCTGAAAGCTCATAAAAGGGAAGGATCATCTCCCAATGCGATGGATCATATAGGGTGTTCCTAAAGTCTGGACACATAGGCAAAAATGCATATTTTTAAGAAATGAAATGATTGAAATTTTCAGCAACATTTTATTTAATTGGAATATTAACAAATAACATTTTCAACTTTATATTCCTATTCCAAGGGTGAATGTGCTAAAATTGATGGCAATGTGGAGTTACTGAGTTATTGCATCGAGTTCACGTGAATCTTGCAAAGCGCATCAACATTTGCATCACAAATGATGGAAATCACATTGAAGATGTTATTTGTTAATATTCCAATTAAATAAAATGTTGTTGAAAATTTCATTCATTTTATTTCTTGAAAATATTCATTTTTGCTTATGTGTCCAGACTTTTGGAACACCTTGTAGAATGCTTCCTGGAGGAAGGAGAATTTGACCTTGACCTTGAAAGATGCATAGGACTTTAGCAAGCCAAAAGGATATTGCTGATGATCTGATGGTAGGTCATTAACTCCCAAGAGGTATGGACTTAGGAAACTTGATGAGTTCAGTCTATGCAAAATACTGCGTTTTTACAGGCTTTTATGGCAGTAATTACATTTACATTGCTTTTGGTGGGGGGGGTAGGGGGGTGGGGGAGGGGTCTGAAGCGTTTTCTCCACAGCGATCTCTTTCTTAGCTCACAGTAAATCAAAGGGGAGTGGGGGGGGGGGTGGGTTGGCGAAGAATAAAGAATGTAGAGTCCTGGATCTGAAGATCTGGGTTCAAATTCCAGCTTTTCTATGTAATATCTCGGTAACCTTGGACAAGTCACTTAACTTCTGTTTCCTTTTCTGTAAGACAAGGTGACTGGACTGTCCAACCTTAGGTTTTTATTGAAACAATAGAAAATAAATTTTGATTTGCATTTTAGTGAGAGCTGTAAATTTCTATGCTTGAAAGTGGGCTGCATAAATTGCACCGTGGGGCCGCTTGCAACTGCAAGCCTTCGAACAGCCCTGGACTAGATCACCTCTAAGCGCCTTTCCTGCTCTCAATCTATGATCCTATGTTGATTTCTCTCATTTTATAGGTGGTCACCACCAGAAAGTAAGTGACTTAGCCAAGGTCACATAATAATGAGCTGGGCTAGAACCCAGAACTCTTAATACTAGCTAGAGCAGTAGGCAGAGGAGAAGACACAATGAGCTGAATTGAGCCGGCAGAAATAGCCTGGATGGTTTATTTACTTTGTTGATAGAAGGACATTTCATCCTTTTTCTTTCTCCCCACCTCCCCCTCCCCCTTTTTTCCATTCTAATTTCCAGTTGGGTGGTGAAAAATCCGATCAGGATTTCCAGCTCTGTGGTCCCCGCCTGGCATTTTATCTTCTACCACTTTGGCATATCTACACACACACCCCTCTACAGAACTGGTACCAGGGTGAGGCAAGATCGACTGCTGCTTTCCAGAATCCCCAAAGCATAGAAGCAGCAAGGGACACTTTTAAAATATACTTTATATAAATGCCTATGTTTTCAGTGCCAGAAAATTTTGCTGTCCATAGCACACATTTATTTGAGGGCAAGTCATGTTGTGACCACACGGGGCTACAATTTTCCAACCTTGCTAATGACCCACAAGTGACTTGTCCTGGCTGTGCCCCACTGAGGATTTAGGGATGGCAGACTCTGCAGCAGGGACACAATCCATTTTTATCTAGGCTAGTAGCTCTCTCGTTTCTCTAAGCTTGAATTATGGAACCTCAAGTCTATAATGGAGACGGAGAGGTCATTCCATTTTTTCCTTGACTAGGTAGGTAGCCCTTAATCTCAACCTTCTGACATGAATGAGAATCTTGTCTGTTTATAGCTCCAAGAAAGGAACTGCCTTAGTGTGAATATCTATTTCCTCATCACAATCTTTCTCTGCCCAGAAATTCTCATTTTAGAGTATATTTGGGACCCAGCACTCCTGGATCCCACCCCCATTCATTTTACAGATAAGGAAACTGAGACCTGGAGATATAAAAAGGGGCTGGGAATAGAATTCAACTCTCCTGATTTCTATCAGTGCCCTTAAAAAAAGTTTTATTGATGCTCTTTTTTCTTTTATCATTGTCTCTTCCCAATGACTCCTCTGACTTCTAATAGGACCCTTCTTTGTAACAAAAAAATACAATCGAGCAAAACAAATCAATACATTAACCACCTCTGAAAGTGTCTGCCTTGTTCTGCATCCATATTCCACCATTTCCCTGTCAAGAGATTGGGGGTGTGTTTCACCATCATCAGGCCTCTGAAGTCCACCTTGGTTACTGAATTGGTCAGAGTTCTGAATTGTGTCATATTCATTTTCCTTTACATCACTGTGGTCATCTCATAAATTGGTCTCTTAGTTCTCCTTACTTTGCTCTACATCTGGACACATGAGTTTTCCCAAGTTTCTCTGAATTTGTATTTGTCATTTCTTATAGCCCAATATTATTCCACTCAGATGCCACAATTTGACCATTCCTCAAATGATGGGAATTTGCTTTTCTTTTAGTTTTTTGCTATCAGAAAAAGGGCTATTACAAATACTTTTGTCTACATGAGATTTCCCCCTCACTATCTGACCCTTTTGGAATACCCACTTATGGTGGTGTCCCCCACTCCAGGACCCTTCCCACTCTACAATGCTGCTTCTCTTTGGATGACGTTTGAGCATGGTTTCTCTTATTTTTTTCTCAGTAGAGATGCAGAAGAGTTGGCTTCTGTCCTGACTGATAAATCTTTATAGATTCTTCCTGCATCTCCCCACTCCCAAACCCTAGGATTAACTATACACAGGGCCACCAAACCCCTAGGATTAACTACAGACAGGACTGTTATCCTTTGTATCCACTGTCCTTTACCTCAGATAGCAGAAAGAGGATTGGAGAAACATAAGCCTTTTTAATGCTTAATGGAGAGAGGGGGCAGATGGCAATCACAGGCAGTTTTAGATAACAATTTCTTGTACCCTGGGGATTAGAGACATTTTACTTCTGGAGGGATTTCTGAGTGTATAACTAAAACCAGTAATTCATGAGCATGTTGTGCTGCCCCTGAAAACAATAGGAACCAGTAGAAATAAAATGAAAATTTTTTTACATTTCTATTTTGAAGGAGGGAGAAGCAGTGGCCTGAGCCCTTAGACATGGTGCTTAGCGACTTGGCACCATGGGACTCAACTTGGCCAGCCTTGGAGAGGTCATTCTGCCATGTTTTGCTTGTGGACGAAGAGTAGGGAAGAGTGAGGGAAGAGGACAGAGAAAACCCAGAGTTTTAGTTCCAATTGACTTGCAATGACGGTGGTATCAGATGTGCCCACGCTGAGGACAGTGATTTGCACACACAGTAGTCATTGCTCAAGAAATGTTTCTCGAATGAAGGAAAGAATGAGCCTATGGATTGTAAAGGATACTGCTTTCTTGTCTGATGATTTTGTCAGGGCATTGGAAAGTTGGGGTCAGCTTTTAAAAAATCTCTTAGTTATTTTTCTATTCCTTTCCTCTTTCCTCCAGCCTTCCTTCCCCCTTCTCTCTGTATTTTTTCTCTGTCTGCTTGTCTCTTTCTCCTCTTGTCCCCTTCCCTACCCCTCATTCCACCCCATGTTTCTTTCTCTGTTTCTTCTTTAAGACTTTCTATGCAGAACACCCTTTATCTTCTGGTAGGTTTTAATTCATATGGCAGAACCAAAAATCGTAGCCTAAGCAGGATTGTAAATTGATCTAAAGCTTTCCTGTAACCCCTATCCTGTTTATTCACGCATGCTAAGGCCCTTCTGCCAATGGTGGGTCATGGAATATCTGCAGACAGAAAGAATGACACAGAGAAAGAGACAGATGGTGGAGCTGTGAATTGGTCCAATGGTTCTGGAAAATAATTTGGAATTATGCAAGAATAATGACTAAACTGTTCATACCCTTTGACCTAATGATCTCAGCTGTTAAGCATATACCCCAAGGAGGTCAAAGACAAAAAGAAAGGGCCTCTATATGCCAAAATATTTATAGCAGCATGCTTTGTGGTAGCGGAGAATTAGAAACAAAGTGGGCACTGATTAGGGAAGGGCGGAAGAAATTGTGGCATATGACTGTAATGGAATATTATTGTGTGGTAAGAAATGATGAAATGAAGAATTCAGAGAAACTTGGAAAAACTTTTAGCAACTGCTGCTGAGTAAAATAAGCAGAACCAAGAGAACAATACTATAATAACAATATCTACATTAACAAACAAAACAAGAAACAGCCCTAAAAAGCAGCTGTACTCCAGTAAATCGTAATGACTAATCTCGGTTCCGGAGAGCAAATGATGAGTCATATCTCCTTCTGATCAGTCAAGAGGTGAAGGATTGGCTGAGAGGAATATGACAAACCACTGACAGCTGGGGTCTCTTTGTCCACGGCTCTTGCCTACATCCTTTGTTACAGGAAGGACTGATGGGGGCAGAAATGACTGTGGTGCTAACACAGAAGGCATCAATAAAACTGGAGTTAAAGCAATAGGGATAGAGACAGAGAAAAAGTGGGGAAGACAGAGAGAAGTCAGGAAGACAGAATCATCTCCTGCAGTGCTTTCAATTCCTGAACCTTTACTGTTGGAAGCCCCTTGAAGGGGAGTTGTTGTTCACTCATTCACTCCTGTCAGACTCTTTGGGATCCCATGGGCCATACTGTCCATGGGGTTTTCTTGGCAAAGACACCGGAGTGGTTTGCCATTTTCTTCTCCACTGAGGGCGAGAGAGCTATCTCATTCTTCTTTATATCTCCCCTGGGCCCCATACTATGCTTTGCACATAACTGGCATGTGATCAATATTTTTTGAATCGATGAATAGGCAAAATTAGGTTCAGAATCATCATTTCTCCCAAATGAATTTCAGCTTCAGTTTTGGCACAGATTCTGTGAATGATTATTAATTTTGAATCATTTAATCTGGAATAGTGTGAAAGGCTCATCACCAAGAGCTTGGCTGTAAGGTGATAATTTTTTTTTCCCTGTGGTGACTCATGAAAGGACATTGTGATTTACCGAAGTCATTCCACACCCTAGCACCCGGCTAGGATGAAAACCTGAGGGGGAAAGGAAAGGACAATCCCTAGTTCCTGCATCAGTGGGGCTGCCTTTAATGCCTGGGGCCATTAACCCCTATTTTCCCTCTACCTCTTCCTGCTTCCCAAAGCCAGTCTGTAAGGACTATGCACAGCACTCAGGAAAATGTAGCATGTAGACCATGATTCTAGGTCCCAGTCTCAATTGCTACCAGATCTAGAGCTCTCTGTCTCCTGAAATTTGTATTTGTGCACATGTATAGGCATCAATGTTTTCTACAGTAGTGGAATGTCAGCTCCTTGAGGGTAAGGATTGTTTTGGTCCTGGTGTCCTTAATGCCTAACACAATACTTAGTACATTGTAGGCACCTAAGAAATATTTGTGGAATTTAACTAATTAGAGATTTCTGGATTAAAAATCTGGGGTCCCCAATTCCCTTCCCTCAAGGATTCTGAGATCTAACAACCTAATTAGCACCAATCTCCACCTTTCCTCCCCTTCCTTATCCCAGCCATTCCTCTAGGTTACTCCTGCCTCCCTTTTCCTATCTTTCCTCCAATTTTTATGTGCTCCCCTACTTTCTGCACCTCCTGGCTTTTGGTGTGTTCTCTCCCACTCCTGTCTGGAGCATTGTGTTCAGTTCTGGGCATCACATTTTAGGAAGGACCTTGGATAAGTTGAAGAGGACCTGGAGAAAGGCAACCAGAATGATGGAGGACCCTTGAGATCATGGACCTAAGGATCAGTTGAAAGAGTTGGGGGTATTCTTCCTGGAAAAGAGAAAATTGGAGGTTTGGAGGTGGGCAAGGTAATGCATGACAGCTGTCTTTATTTAAAAAAAAAAAACAGTTGGGGAAAGATTAAATTTGTCCTGCTTGTCCTTAGGGGGCCAGAACAGGGAGCAATGGGTGGAAGTTTCAGAGAAAGGAAACACCAACAATGAGAGGTATTCAAAAGTGGAATGGGCTCCCTCAGAAGCTGGTGTTTCCCTTCTCCAGGGGTCTCCAAGCAAAGGCTGTTGGAGCACTTTTGTCTGTTACTCTGCAGAAGGGATTTTTGTCCTGGCTTAGATTGGACCTCTCAGGTGTTTTTCAATTCGAAGACACTATGAATCTGCCTGGTTCCATGGAAGGAGGGAACTAAAAGGAACCTTAGAATTCCTCCTGCCTCCTTTCTCAAAAGAAGGATACTTAGACCTGAAGTGGTGAGGGATTCACACATCCCTCTTTACAAAGCTGGGGCCAGCACTGGCACCCAAGTCTCCCGGACAGGTGGGGTCCAAGTCCGCGTTCTTTCCACAGTCACCCAAGTAATGCATGGCATGGGTGATAGCCTGGTACCATGGAAAGAACACTGTTTCTGGGGTCAGAGTACCTAGGGTCAAACCCCACTTCAGACACTTTCAAGCCTTTTAATCTCTCTGGCACCCAGCTTCCTCATCCCTAAAATGAGGGACTGGCTGAAGTTAGTTGGACTAGATGTTCTCTGAGGTTCCTTCCGGTTCTAGGTATGATGAAAAGGTTCTCTCCCATCAAAGGCTCACTATAAATAATATACTCACACAAGGAAGGGCAGCAAGACCTGGCCTAGAAGCCACGAATACCTGGATTTAAGCTCCCAGCTCTTGTCCCATGCTGGCAGACTGTGGGACCCTAGGTAAGGAATTTAAACTTTAAGTGATTATCTTAAGGCAGACTCAAAGTTGCAGAGAAGTTACCAGGGAGCTTTTCCACATCTAGGAGTTCCCTAGACCAATGAAATCACAAGTCCTGTGTCATTTCTATTCCTACAATCACACAAAGCCCCTGCCTCCATTTCATGCTCACTCGTCTGCTCGTAAAGAGCTTTGAATTTCGGGACACTTGCCTTGGAAGGTCTCCCTCTCCCGCAGTCTCTAACACGCGTCTAGTTCCAAAACGTCCTGGGGGTTCTGGTGTTGGTGAAAGTTACATTGTTTAAAAGCTTCATTTATTTACAACATCAGCATCATTCCAAAGCCTGGTGGTGTGCATAGGGAGTCCCCGGGCGGGGTAGGGGATGGAGGAGAGGCTAGCCAGACTGCCTCCACCCCCGCCCCCCCCCCTCCCCCAGCCAGGGCTGGGCTCTTCCCCTGCCCTCTCCCCGCCCCCTCTGTGTCTAGGTCGGGCTGGGGGGAGCTGGGGCCGAAGCTGCCCGCCCCACCGCCCGAGTGATGTCAACCTCTAGGAGGAGCTGGGCCGGGGCCCTGGAGGGCTCCGGCTAATTAGCATGTAGCTGAGCCCGGGGCCGCCTTTCCTTCGCTCCGCTGCTCGCCTCTCCTCGGCCCCTCGCTGGTCCTGCTGCGGTCCGGGATAACTTTTGAAGCGGGAACGGTCCCTTGTTCCCCTCTGCAGCTCTTCCCTCTTTTCCAGGACCGCACCCCCCCCTCTCGCTTCCCTGCATCTTTCTCCCTTTCTCTCTCTCGCACACAATCACACACACACACACACACACACACACACACACACACACACACACACACGCTCGCTCGCACAAATACACACACGCGCGTACACACGCCCCTGCCCCAGCCCCAGGCCGGTTCGGCTGGGCATGTGAGGCTTGGGCGCCGGGATCATGGCCACGCCGTGCGCTCTGCTCTGGCCGCGGCTGCCTCCACTTCTGCTGCTGCTGCCGCTGCTCGGGGTCTCCCAGACTCGGGGCTCACCGCCCTTGCTGGTGCCCACCGCCTCACTCCGGGGCCAGCTAAGCGGAGCTCCCCTCCCAGCCGCCGAGCTGGAGCCCGAGCCGGAGCCAGGCCCCCCTCTCGGGCTTCCGCCGCCTCGGCTGCCTGCGCCCTGGGAGCGGGAGAACAGCACCGGGGCCCCAGCGTCCCCTGGCCCCGAGGACCCTCCTCCCCGCCGGGGGGTTGCGACGCCGCGGGCAGCGCCTCTCCGAGCCCCCGGGGGTCGGAGCGCGATCACGGGTGAGTGAGGGAGCGCAGGGGCATCCGCAGGCTCCGGGCTTCTGCTTCTGTACCAATGTTTGGGTTGCGGGGGAGGGGGGAGCGGACTCAGGGAAGCGGGAGGTTGGCTGGGGGCGTCCCCTCTCATCTCCGAGCCCTCGGCTCACTTAACTCTGGGTGCAGCAGGTTGCATCCTGCGCTGGAGAGCCCAAGGTCACACAAGCAGAGTTCATTACAGTTGTGTCAGGACTGGTCCGGTGGGTCCCAGGACTGGGAAGTGGACGCTGAGGAATCTTTTCTTGCTCTGTGCCCCCACCCTCCTCTTTGCTCTGGAGTACATTGGGACAGTGGACCCTGGTGTGCTTAGGATGGCTCTACCTTCTTAGACTCTGCTCTTGGATCCAGGTGGCTACGTAAAATTAATCTGCCCAGGGTGGGTAAAGAAGAACGCTGGGAGGAGGCTTGTTCTCTTGTTCTTTACATGTCCTATTTGGCACCCGCTATTCCACTCTTTCACCTCCAAGACCACTGGCCTTAACCCACGCACCACTTGACTTTTTCTGGCCAGATACAGTTCACAACTGACCCTTTTTGAACCGGTCTCTCTGGGTAGTTTTGAATTCAGATATTCTATGTTGCTGGCATGTTACTACTTCCAAGTCTTAATAGATGAGGTTATTGGAGTTTGAGCACTGAATTTGTTTTGTTTTAAAAGGGTACATTTTTAAAATCACCCATCCAACATCCCCCCCTTATAAAGAAATATATGTGTATATATGTGTGTATACACATATATTATCTCTCTCTCTATATATAATATAATTATATATATAAAATATAATTTTATATATATATATATATATATATATATATATATATATATATATATATATATATATATATATATATATATATCTGGCTAACTAGGAGATTAGAGGAATTAAGGAAGGGTTGAAAGGTTGAGGTTGATCAAAATAACCCTGTCGTCATAGGGGGATTATACCTCCTTTGAGCCTCCCCCATTAGCCATCCATCCTTTCCAAACTCGCTACTTCTTAGAGATTGTTTATCAGCCACAGAATCACAGAGTTGGAAGAGACTTCAGAGGTCCTCTAGTTCAGTCCTTACCTGGACTAAAGCATACATGATTGACTTTCCCTTCTTGCTACTTTCTGCTGTTTATCTCCTTCCTTCCTCTGTCTGGTGTCATGATTCTTGAGTTCTAGTGATGACCTATCCTTTGAGATTGTCATTTCCTCTCCCTTCCCCCCTCCCCAGTTAATTTCAGTTTCTCCATCTGTGAAATAATCTGCCTTGCCTTCTTTGCCCACAAAGGCCTGAGATATAGGTAAAATGGAGATAAAAGTGGGTGGGGGGTGCTTTAAAAAGGATGCAATACCTAAGCTTGCTCAACTTTCCTGACCTGCCAAAGTATCCTTCCTGTGAGTGACACATCTCTTATTTTTATGTAGCTTTTGGTGAGTGATTGGAATACTCACTGTAACACTGTGACCCTTTTAGAGATGGAAAGAGCTCGATCTGTCCCATTGAGAGCTCCTTGCACACTCAACATAAACTTTTGGGATTTACCTGACCAAGGCTATGTAGATCCTGCCTTGAATTAAATAATAAATAGTAGTATTTCTTATATAATGACTGAGCCCTCAGCAAGACCTCTCTTCTTTGAGTAACTCTCTACCCTGGTCACCACGATGTATCCTGTTATATAAGAAATAGTATAATGTAAGTATAGCAGAATAGTAGAAGGAGAGCGCTGGACTTGTATTTAGATACCAGAGTTTGAGGCTTGCCTCCAGCATTCATTTACCTGCTATAATGACCATGTGCAAGTCACAGAATCCCAGAATTTCAGGTGGAAGAGAACTTAACCATGTAGTCCAACCCATCATTTTTGAGTTCCCTCTGCACCTAACAATTGGTCACTCAGCCTTTCCTCCAATGAAAAAAAAATCTCCCACCTCCTGAGGCTGCCCACTTTTCAAGAGCTGATTGTCAGGAACGTTTTTCTTACGCCAAGTCTAAAGTTACCTCTTTGCAACTTACATCCATTACTCCTGGTTTTGCCCTCTGGGGCCAGAACGGAACAAGTATAAATCTGTCCCCTAGGACTAGGAGATAGCCCTTCAGATTCTAAAAGACTGTTATTATGTCTGCCCGGATAAACACAGAATGGGCAGGGAGGAAAGGGAGATCCACTGAGTAAGCCTTCATGAAACATCTGTCCACTTCTCTATGTATTGCCTTCCTTGGTAATCTCAACAGCTCCTGTGGCTTCAATTTTCACCCATAGGGAGAAAGAATAGCCTTCCCAAATCTAGATGCCTACACCCTGAGCACTACTTCTGTATTTCCATCTGCCTACTCGATAGCTTTACCCAGATATCCTTGCAACATCTCAAGCTTAACAAATAGAAAATTAGACTCATTATTATCACCCTCAAATCTGCTCCTCGGTCCAACTTTTAAAAGTTTATTTTAGTGATACCATGATCCACTCAGTTATTCAGGCTAAAAACCTTGGAGCCGTCTTTGACTCTTCCCTTTCCCTTAAACCCTTTATATCTAATCAGTTGCCAAATATTGTCAATTGTGGCTCAGAAATATTTCTCATCTCTATCTGCTCCTTTCTATTCACAGTGCTACCACCCTAGGACTATCTTGTATGACCTTGGGCAAGTCACTTAATTTCTCTGTGCCTCAGTTTCTTTATCTATAAAATGAGGGTGTTGGATTAGATGCTTTTAGGTTTCCTATCAGCTCTAAATCTATGATTTTTTGATCTTATGACTGTTTTAAGAACCTTTTGACTGATCTCCATTATCTCTAGGCTCTCTCCAGTCCACTCTTCACCTAGTTGCTAAGGTAACCATTCTATTATGATTCTTTTGTTCTCCCCCGCCCCCCGGTCAGTAATGTCCTTTTTCCCTTGGCCCTCACATATTATTTTTGTTTCGGGCCTCTCTGATTCACTTATCACTTAATATCATGTATTATGGTCATCTGTATTTATGTCTTATCTCCTCAGTAGAATGTAAGCTCCACAAAGGTAGAGACCTTGTATTAACTAAACTTTGGAACTCTCCAGTGGTTAGGCACAGTGCTTTGTATACAGTTGGTGCTAAATCAATGTTTATTGAATGAAGGTAGGATTTGGAGACCTGCCTCTTGGTGGGAACCCATGAGTTAAGTGAATGTTTTCTGCATGTAGGTAATGAGATATGTTATGTGGCAGATGGTTTGCTTTGACCGGATACCGTTCCCTAGTTTGAAGCATTTGAGATTATAGTTTGGGAGTTTCAGTTTGAAGTTTCATGGTTGAAGAAAAATGAGCCTCTTTTTGATAAGAAAAATCAAGGATGAGACTTGGGAGAGAAACCAAACCTTGTCATCCAATCTGGACAATTTGCTTTTGTGGTGTCCAAACAAAAACCTGCTATTCTCACAATTGGCTAAACCTTAGAGGCTCACAGTCAAAAAGGTGAGTCCAGGAAGTAGAAAAGTGGAAAAAGCATGGGCTCGGGAAGCAGAAAACCTGGGTTCAAGTCCTGGCTCCACTTTCCATCTGGGTGACCATGGACAAGTCCCAACTTCTCTGGTTCTAGTTTTCCTTATCTATAAAATAAGGGGGTTCACCTAAGGTATCTTCTAGAGGCAGCGAGGTAGCACAGTTAAAAGCTGACCTCAGATAATAGCTCTGTAAGCCTGGGCAAGTCATTTAACCACTATTTGCTTCAGTTTCCTCAGCTGTAAAAGGAAGATAGCAATAGCACCTACCCTCCAGGATTGCTGTGAGGATCACATGTGATAATAAGGTTTGTAAAGCACTTGGCATAATGCCAGGAATATAATGGGCACTATAGAAATATTATATTATCATATCCATCACATACATACCTACATATTTATCTCCCTCATTAGAATATGAGCTCTTTGAAGACAGGAAGTGTATTTTTGCCTTTCTTTATCCTCAGTGCTTAGCACAGTGCCTGGCATATAGTAGGTGCTTAATACATGCTTGTTGACTGACTGAAAACTGCTAGAAGTTATGGATGAGTTTGGCAAAGTATATAGAGCTTGTGCTTGTTTTCAGAGTATCTTAAGGTAGGTTCAATTAATGTCACTTTTTAATCTGTCTTGGGTGATTTCAGCCCTCATGGATAACCTAGGGAACTGCTGGAGATTTTCTTTGCAGTCCAGGGCTCTTTTTACCTGGATCCACCTGGATCACTGGAAGTTTATGAAGGTACCCCATGAGATCTTCCAAGTTAACCTCCAAACCAACTCAGAAGCCCTTTTGACAGGGTCTCTTGTGGATGATCACTTGGATATGTTTGAATTTGTTCATGCAGTCTAGTGATTTTGCAGTTGATCTGTCCTGCTGTGGGTAAGAGATTTGGTGGAAAATGAATGTTATAGCTGGGTCTTATAATAATGTCTTTTACTTTGTTGGCCTAGGAACTGAAAGGTGATAACTATCAAACAATGCCTGTCAACAGTAGGTACTTAATAAAGGCTTGATTGACTGATTGTCAATATTGTCCAAAGTCTATGCAGTAGAAGATGCTAGTTTTTTGGGCCTGTTCATACAATAGGTGCCTAATAAAGGCTTGATCAACTGATTGCCAATATTGTCCAAAGTCTATGCAGTAGAGGGTGCTAGTTCTTTAGGCCTGTTCATATAGCAGATGCTTAATAAAGGCTTGGTCACCTGATTGTCAATTTTATCTTCAAGGTATTCGATATAGGATGCTAATTTTTACTCCTTCATGGCTTTGTCTCTGAAGATGGTTTAAGCATGGACTAACTCAATGAAGGGATGGGAGTGTGTGATCTCTAAGGTCTTTTACAGACGGAAAATTCTACATACATAATAAATTTAAAGTTAGAAGGAACTTTAGCTGTCATATAGTCCCCTGAATTTTACAGATGAGCAAACTGAGGCCAAGAAAGGCTAAATGACTTAGCTAGGGTCATACAGCTAGTTAGTGCCCCCGAGACGAGATTCAAACTCAGGTCTTCCTGACTCTAAGTCCAGTGTTCTACCTCCTGCGTCATCTCACATAGAACCTATATATAGCCTACGTAGCCAATGGGACTAATTAGGATTTAGAGCAGAGCATGAGCAGAAGGTAGGAATAAAGGTGAGGATGTCATGTCGGAAGAGCAGAAACTATGAGCACATAAAATTGTCAGGTTAGATATTTGGTGGAGAAGGAGTTCAAACTATTAGTTCAAATGAAATGTTTGAGTTTCATGGACTGGGTCACCAAGTAAGACTGTTTACTGAGTGTCTTTCATGTGTAAGGCATCATTTACTCTCCTTGTAGAATGCAAACTCCATAAAGAGCTGAGAAAATGTTCTTCTTTCCCTCCTTTGCAGATGTAGGGGGACCATTGGCATGTGGTATCACATGGATTGTCAAACATGGTCATTCTGTTGTTTGCTTTTGGTGAACTCTTTTGTTATCTAATCTTTGTTTCAAGGAATGCTCCATTGGGTATGTCAGGAAGAGAGAAGGGATTTATTTTTTAAAAACTAAAGGGGTCAATATTTTTTACAAGAAAATAAACTTTTTGAATGTGGGGACTGATTTGGTTTTGTCATTATAATCTCTTCCCCCAGCCCCCCACCCTCACCCTGAGCACAGTGCCTGGCACATTGTAGATGTTTTAAAAAATGCTTGTTGTATTGAGCTCAACTGAACTGAATTATGATTGAAAATCCTCATCTTTTCATGCTCCATTTTGAGGTTCAGTATCAACCTGAGCCAGGAGGTCTCTTTAAAAGTCCATTTCATAGAAATAAGATTTGTATCAGGATTTACGGCAAAGGCATGAGAAACCTCTGAGCCGCTATTTTTTTTCTCTCTGGTTTGCATATTCTTGTACTCTTTTCCTGCTGTTGGTAAAGTTCAAGATTTTCATTGTTGATAAGTAAAAATGTTCTATGTGTTATGTTTCCCTTTCCTCTACACCCCCCCCTTAGGTTGTAAGTCCCTTTAGGGCAGGCACCCTGTTCAATTCACTAAAATGGAACAAACATTTTTAATGCTTTATATCCACTGTACTTTTCCCAGGGCACAGTGCTGGGCGCTTAGTTGATGTTTCATTAATATGGTCTAGAGTTGCTGATGCTCAGAGATGATGCTCAGTGAAAAATCCACTCCCCGCCCCCAGTTTATTGTTGGGCTCTGCCTGCCTCTCTGCAGTAAACATAAATGGGGTACTCACCGTAGACTTCTCTAATCTTTGAACTTTGACCTTGGCTATCCCTAGCCTCGTTTGTTTGGGATGCTCCCCCTCCCCGCAAAGGAGGTTGAAATCATAATAAGAGTCTAGTGCAAAAGGAAAAACTTTCCCACCCAAAAGGGAAATGACGCCGTGTAGCTGAACAGCCAGCCCAAGGAATAATAATCTTAGAAAAATGCAGCTCCCTGGAGGAAAAGAAGCCAGGCCAGCCCCAGGCCCCTTACTGTGAAATCACTGTCGCCTGAATTGCTGCCACTCTCCCGGCCAACTCACAGTCATTCGGGGTGCCTGCCAGGGGCTTTGGGAGATGGAGTGGCTCTACACCCTAAGAATGTCCTGACCACCTCGCCCCTCCCCCTCCCCGACCATCCCTCAGTCAGGGGAGAGAAGACCAGAGAAAGCCTTCCTGGCTTGGATGGGAGTGGGAGCCCCCAAATTGGAAGAGGGGCGTGGTGAAAAGAGCTAATCCATGATGGGCTCTTCCCTTTCGAAAGCCACATCCTTTTAACTTTAAGGACTTTTATTGCTTCCCTCAGCATGTACTGTACAAATGCTGAATTGATATTTTCAGCATCCAGTGCCCAAAGACCGGGGGTGGGGGTTGGGGGTTGGGAGGGAGGTGGGGGAGTTTTTTGGGGGGGGGCTTGGCTTGGTGGGGGAGGAGGAGGGGAGCAGAGAGAAGGAAAGCTGAATGGATTCAGTGCCCAGACTGGGTAATAACTATTTTTTCATAATCTGGAGAGTGGCACAGATGTTTGCCCTCCCAGTGATCCCTTGCCACAAGCACTTTGTTCTCCTTTCTAACAGCTGGGCAGGGCTGGCTGGGAAAGGCTGCCCCTAGGGCCAAGCTTGTGGTTACTCCCGAAGGGCTCAGAAGGAGAAACCAGACCGCAGTCAGACTCCAGAAAGTCAGCCATGAGGCCCCAGGTGCAGATCCCCAGCACCCAGAAACGATTTCCTCCTCCGTCCTTATGGATCTGTCCTAAAATTCTAGGCATCTCTCTGAGAATCTCACAGACTGTGCTATTCGATCCTGTGGATCATAAGACCTGTCTAGAGCTGGGACGTTCCTTAAAGATCATTTAATTTAAAATCCTCACTTGACCGATACTAAGATTCATAGCGTTCTAAGGTTTGCATAGGTTATCCCATTTGAACCTTAAAACCACAGTGTGAGCTAGGTGTTATCATCCTCATTTGACAGAGAAGGAAACTGAGGCTGAGAGGTTAAGTGACTTGTTCAGGGTTACACAGTTGGTACTAGTCAGTAATAAGTGACAGAGATGAGATTTGAATTCCACAAGGTCCAGTGATGCAGAGTTGAAGGCCATTTCTGCATGTGGCATGTTACCTCCATATTCAATTCAAGGAGAGTTTATAAGTGCCTCCAATGAGGAAGGCCCAGTGCCAGGAGCTGGCGATATAAAGCTAAAAGGGAAACAGTATCTGCACTCACAGAGGGTCTACTTGGAGGAAAGCAACTTATATGCAAATAAGTTTTATATATAAAGTATGCACAAAGTTTATACAAAAACATTTCAAGAGGGAGAGGCCACTGGGGGCCAGATCAATCAAAGTCTAATGCAGGAAGTGGCATCACTCTGTGTTGGGCATTGAAGAAAGCTAGAGATTCTGGGAGGCAGGGCTGAGCAGGGTCTGTCTCCCAAGCATGAGGGCATCACCTATACAAAGACTTAGAGTCGGGAGACGGAATGTCCTGCAGCACGTGCCCTGCCTGGGTTTTGGGAGTTTCCAGTCCAAGAGCAGCCAACCTGTGAGGTGTGTGTAAAAGACATAGACAACAAAAAGTGAGTAGGTAGCTTTCAGCAGCGTGGTGGACAGAGCAGTAAAAAAAAAAAAAAAAAAAAAAGGCAATTGAGTTTCTAGTCCTGGCTGCCACATTCTAACTCCTCTTGTAACCTTGAGTGAATCATCCCACTTCTGTAACTCACTTTCTTCATCTGTAGGGGTGAAGGAGGTGGCTAGATGATAATCAAGTATTGAGCTTTAAGTTAGGAGGACCTGAGTTTTCAGATCCTGCCTCACACATATATTAGCCATGTGAGCCTGGGTAACTCTGTGCACCTCAGTTTCCTCATATATAAAATGCAGATATACCTACCCCCCAGTATTGTTACAAGGCTCAAATGGGATAATATATATAAAACCCTGTGCACACTTTAAGTAGACATATAAATGTGATGAAGGAGAAGGAGAAGGAGAAGGAGAAGGAGAAGGAGAAGGAGAAGGAGAAGGAGAAGGAGAAGGAGAAGGAGAAGGAGAAGGAGAAGGAGAAGGAGAAGGAGAAGGAGAAGGAGAAGGAGAAGGAGAAGAAGAAGAAGAAGAAGAAGAAGAAGAAGAAGAAGAAGAAGAAGAAGAAGAAGAAGAAGAAGAAATCACCTCTAGGTTTGATCTCAGCTTTAAAGTTCTAAGATCCTACAAGTTTACGAGTGGAGGAGGCCAGGAAAGGCCGTTTAGAAGTGCCCCTACCCATGTTGGACCTTCTTCCAGTCTAACCCATGTATCTGCAGTGACCTGTTCTCCACCGGGGCAAAATGAGGTCATTGGCGGTGGAAGTTTAGCTCGCCCAGCTGCAGGCCGTACATTAGGCTCCACGGTGCTGACACAAGTCTCGAGAAATAGGCTGAAGTAAATCACTTTGTGGGGCACTCAGGGTGGAATGATGTGGTTAAGCAGATAAATACGGAGTAGTTTAGCAAGTGAATAATGAAGCGGTTCCTTTGGTGTTCCTTCTGGGCTCCGAGCCCCTTGCATTTATTGAAAGGAACAATAACCAGCCCCAAGAGTCTCTGCAGAGTTTGGGGGTGGATTAAGAGAGGGGAAAGAAGGGTGCAGATGACCTCAGCCACTTACAGGCGAGTTCTCAGAAAACAAGGGAAGGGTGATTAAAGACTCTTGGCATTTTTCTAATTAGTGAGTAAGTGCATTTTGGATGGAGTGGTTAATGGAGTTGGAGGGAAGACTCAGAGACGGCAGTGTGTGGGATGGGACAGAGACAGGAATATGGTCTAGGGCAGGGTTTTCCCACTCAGACTGTACAGCAGATGGTTAAAATGTCAAAATTCTCTCCACTCCGCTGCCTTGTCCCCCTGCCCTGTCCCCCAATAGCCTCAACGCAAAACCTGGAGGTGGAAAGAAGAAAGGAGCCCCGGATGACAGGAACCAAGAAGAAATCAGTGGTTTTTAGTGTGTATGTGTGCACGTGTTTGTTTGTGTGTATGTTTGTGTGTATGTATCACAATATAATTCATTAAAATAATATTGGTATAATTAATGTATATATTATTATTAATTATTATCTTTCCCAGTTTACAGTTGAGGAAACTGAGATTAAGTGACTTATGCAAAGTCACACAACTATTAAACATCTGAGGCTAAATTCAAACTCAGATCCTTCTGACTCCAGACCCAGTTGTTCTATACACAGTACCACCTAGTCGCCTTATTATACAGGTAGTAAGTGGAAAAACTTGGAATCAGGAAGGCTCACCTTCATGAGTTCAAATCTAGCCTCAAACACTTACTAGCTGTGTGACCCTGGGCAAGGCACTTTACCCTGTTTGCCTGTTTCCTCCTCTATAAAATGAGCTGGAGAAGGAAAGGGCAAACCACTCCAGTATCTTTGCCAAGAAGACACCAAAATGGGGTCATGGAGAGTCAGACACAGCTGAAATGATAACAATAACTGCAAAACTGGCAAAGCTGAGATTCTAACTGAGACCCTCTCCCTCCAAAGCCTAACACACAGTCTCTAGCCTGAAAGTGGGAAGCACTGGGGGAGATCCCAACTTTAGACTTCTAGTGGGGCTCGTCATTGTTCTTCACCCCGGCCTTTCTCTGGTTCATTATGTATGCCTCTGATACGCTCTTCATTCCTGGTTAGGAATTAATGTTAGAAAGGAATTTGTTGGAGGGATGGAGGGTAGTAGAGGAGGCAGCTTGTCACTCTTTTAACCTGGAAGTTGCCTTAGAAGACAGTATCAATCAGACTGGCACATGTTAACCTGCATATGCTCACATGCAGATTATGGTATGATATGTACATAAATTATTTTACATGATTATCATGTACTGAACTATTTGTGGCTTCTCATCTCTTTTTCTCCCCTGGATATGGCCCTAGCCAAGAGCCCAGAGGTAACAGCTTACATTTGCACAGTGTTTTAAGGTTTGCAGGACATTTCACATATACAAGGTGTCCCAAAAGTCTTAGTGTAGCTGTAAGCTGTTAAGGCTTTTGAAGTTTAGAGGTCAGTTTAAGCTTTAACCTATTAACGCTTAAATCACCTTTTTTCTAGTTTGGTTCATTGGACAACTCAATAAGTTAGGGGTGTGTGTGTGTGTGTGTGTGTGTGTGCACGCGTGCGCGCTTGTGCGTGCATACTAGCATTATAACACAGATGAGGAAACTGAGTCTCAAAGAGAGGTTAAATGACTTGTCCACAGTCACATAGCTAGCAAGTTTCTCAAGCAGGATTCAAACTTAGGATCTTACTGACTCCAAGTTCAGTGCTCTCTTCCCTATGGCACACTTCTCCTCAGCTTTATTATTATAAACCAAGCTGAAAGCAATAGGGCAGATACTTGAGGATTTCCTGGTCCGCTCCTCCTCCTCTGCCTTCTCTCCTCCTGCTCAACAAGGAGCACTAGTTAATAATCTGAATGTATTGTTATAAATACTTTCTCAGTGGGAAGAGAGATTCCATGGCATCCTTGCTAAGTTTTGGTCAGATTGCTTTATTTTTAGCTTTATGGACTGGACTTATTCTAACTCAGCTGTCATGTTTTCCTCCCCTTGCTTTCATTAGCCTCACCTCTGTCCTTAGACCATTTTACTGGCTTTGGAGTCAGAAAATCTGGTTTTGCATCTCATTTCAGCTACTAACTACCATTTGGTCAAGTCGCTACTTCTCTCTTGGTCAGTTTCTGCATCTACATAATGTAAAAATTAAACTAAATTGTCCTTAACCTTCACTCTAGCCTTAAACAACATGATTCTATGATTAGTTCATCAGTCAGTTAACAGTCAATGAACGAGGCAAGCAGGGGTGTGCTGGTAAATGCTTAACAACCAGTTCTCTGAAGAGGCAAGGGGGGAAAAGGTATGATGAACATACTTTTAAGTTTAATCTTCATGATTAAAATATTTTCTCCGTCACTTTCTTAAGTATAGATGATGCACAAAACAATAAATCAACCTTGGATTTGTAGATTTTTTTGATTTTTAGGGTGTAGCTGCTCACACTGAAAATTTAATAGTTGGCTCTGATGAGCCGGTTTGAGCTGGCTCCAGTACACCCCTGCATGCAAGGCATTTTGGTGGGCACTGTGTAGCTACAAAAAAGTATAAGTCGTAATTGCTCCTTTCAAGGAGGTTACAGATTTAGAGCCCAGAGAGGCTGGGATTTGAACCCAGGTAGGTTTTCTTACTCCAAATTCAGCTCTGGTTCTTAACCTTTTTGTTGTTTTTGTTGTTATGGACCCTTCTGGCAGTTTAGTGAAGCTTATGGACTCCCTTTCAAAAATAATATTTTTAAAAGTTTAAAAATATTATTTGGAAAGGGTTTCCATAGACTTTTACTTATTCTGTAAATTTAAATAAATCTAGATTCAAAATAGATTTAAATAAAATAAAATGTATTTTACAAAATAAAATCGATAGTATTACAAAGGAAACCAATTATCTTGGAATACAGTTATCTATTCAGATGTTCAAAACAAATTCCCGGACTTCAGATTAAGAACCTATGTGTCAGACTACGCTGCCTCCTTATACCTTACATGGTAGTCCATAGCATTGTGGGGATGCCTCTAATAGTTTGGAAATTTTTCAATTGAGTTGAACTGTGCCTCTTGGTAACTATCCCTCCCCCGCTCCCCATTGGTCCTAAAAATAAACAGACATTCAGCTGTTTCTAACTGCTTGGAAAGATTTCAGAAGACACGAGGCAAGGTTAGTAAAATGCTCCTAATTTTCCATTAGGCTGTAAGTCTGGCAAAGCTTCATCCTAACATGGGTGGTGGATTTAAAATCCTAACCTTGGGCTGAAGATGAAATGCAGCAGATTCTAGATCACCAGTAGCAAGGACACACTGTTTTCTATGAAAACTGCTGACATAGAGGAGAAGGTGGAGCTGTGCGCCCCATTTCTGGATCTTGTAAGCTTGTGGAAATATAGATGTCTCCATAGACCAGTTGTAGTCACAGAAATGGAGGGCAGGGCAGCTTTTCAGTTTCATCCAGCACTGAAAGACTGGTATGAAAGCCCAGAACTGTGGAATTTCAGAGTTGGAAGTGACTTCAGTAATTAAGATAAAATCCCCAAAGAGTCTCCTATACCAGATCCCCTCCAAATGGTCCTCCAAGCTTTGTTTGAAGACATTTAGTGAGGGAGAAGCGATCACAGTACCTCCCGAAGCATCCTAGGTTGATTTGAGATAGCTCTGATTGTCAGGAAATTTTTGCTGACAACAAACATAAATGTGCCTCTTTTTAACTTTCACCTCTTTCTCCCAGTTCAGCCCTCTAAGGCCAAACAAAACAAGCCTAATCTCTCTTCTAAATGACAGTTGTTTAAATCCTTGAAGACTGCTATCCTGTCCCCCACCCGGAGGCTGTCAGTCAATAAACAGTTATTAGGCACCTACCTTAGCCAGGCACTGCGCTAAGTGCTGGAGTTACAAATAAAAAGAGAGTCAGTTCCGGCTCTCAAGGTGCTTACACTCTAGTGGGGGTAAGACAACACACAAAAGGAAGCTAAAAAGGGAGGTTTATGGAGGGAGAGGAGGAAGAGGAGGTGTGATGAAGAAGGCCAAAGGCCTGATGGGAACTGGAGAGAAGGCTGGCCTGGGTGTCCTCCTTAAATGGAGGTTTGGGGAAGAGTTCCTTGTCCCCAAGTCTTCTCCCATCTGAATATTGCTGGTTCCTTTAACTTCGCCACACGTAACATGAACTTGAGGCCTGGCCCCACCCTGAACAATCTCAAACTTATCAATGTGCTTGTAGTTGGTAGAAATTCATCATTGCATAGGAAATGGGTTACTGGCCTTGGAGTCAGTAAGATATAGATTCAAATCCTACCTCAGATACTTACTGGATAGGTGTCCCTGGACATGTCACTTAACCCCTCTGTGCTTCAGTTTACTTGTCTGTAAAATGAAGAGCTTGGACTTAATTCACTCCAAGGTCTTCTCCAGCTCTAAATCAAGAACCTATGAATAGATGATATTCCAAGCCACGTGGCTCAAAAATTAGGACAAGACTACATGAGATATAAATATATAGGGGGAAAAAGGTTTTGGACAAGATTTATGAATTCATGATATAGGGAACTCCCAGTGAAGAAACTCCCTTTAGTTATGTAGATTGGCACCTTCTCTGCAAATTATAGTCTTAGAGAGTTGGGAGTGAGGGATGGGGTAGAGGCGGGGCGCCTTAGTAAGAGGTAAAGTGACTTGTCACCCTGTCAGTATGTGTCCAAAGAAGGACTTGAAGCTACGCCCACTTGACTCCCAGGTGGACTTTCTATCAATATGCTACACTGCCTCACCTATTAAAGGTCAAATAACACTGGGTTAGTACCACAGGGCTTCCTGCCGCCCACCCCAACCCCCCCCCCCAATGTGTGCACAGTTTCCCACAGCCCAGACTGAAATCCTTCCATGTCTTTGTGTAGAAGGTTTTGTAAGTCACTGAAACCCCAAAATTCCGCAACTGGTGGCCAACTTTCTGGTGATGAGGCTTCTCCTCAGTTAGCCAGCCTAGTCTTCAAGCAGTAGGTGCAGGTAAATCCATACCTGGGCCAGGATTCCAAGCCTTTCCAGGTTGCTTTGACCTGTGCTGAGTCTGCCTGGCCTTCAAGAACTGAGGGTCACCTCCCCGTTACAAAGAGGAATTTAAGAAATAAATACTAATTCAAGAGAGCAATCCAGAACAGCACATGATTAATTACCTAGAGAACGGTGCAGGTATTTGTCTGGCCAAGCTGAAAAAAGACTGGGAGAGCAGAGATTGTTGGATTATGACTTTGCTGTGTTGATCTAGGCAAGGCACTTGGCCCCTTTGGTCTCTAGCTTTGCTATCTGCAAAATGGTGGGTGAAATCAGCATTTCTTACATCGTGGACCCTGTATAATTTTCAGAGAACCAGAAACTGATGGTATTGCTGAAAGGTTAAGTCAGAAATAGAGGTAGTTTTAGGGAAAAAAGAGGTGAGTTGAGCATTTTCATTTTGAGGTGACTTCCTCTTACTCATGAAGCACATCAAAGACTGCGATGTTAGAGTTCAAATGTGGTAGCTCTGCTTTCATTGATGGAGACAAATTTGTTATAAAAATTTTGACAGATCTTTTCCATTTTTCATCTATTCTTCCTTAAATGTCCCTGAGATGACTTGGCTGAATAGCAGCTCTCACTAAGTTGGGTTTTTTCCTTGTAAATTTGTTTTTCTCACTATTGATTTTTGTTTTGTGAGGGTGATACTGCTCACAACTTTCCACTATACACTTGATAAGATTTTACAAATGAGCTTGTAACCACATGGATGAAGAATACCTGCCATCCAGACTATGCTCTGCATTAGATGGATAGCCATAGACTTGATCCCTGAGTACGTGTATCATGGATAGACACAGCAAGTGACCAGTGAATAGGCTGCATGACTGAAGAAGAGGAAGATGACCTAGATGACACTTGGGGAATTGCTTCTAATGACCCTAAACTTCTCTTTGAAATGAAGACCTATATTTTTAACATCAGTATTCTTCTAGGATGTTTTGTAACTGGGAATACTGGAACCCCACAGCCTCTGGAGAATTAGGGTTGCCAAGGGGGCAGTGAAGGGGCACATGATGGACATAAATAAACTGTAGCATATTGTCAAGGAAGGATTATGCACACATTTAAGGGGATGGGAAATGTTTATTGGGTGATATAAAAATAAAAGAACTGGACCTTAGAGCAGAGGTTTGGGCTAACAATAAAATTTAGGAGTCATCCACATAGAGTTTATAATTGGAACCCTAAGAATAGATAAAATATCCCAAAGTAAGAAAAAAAAGAGAAGAGCTAAGGGAATACCCACCTTTAGGGCATGGGAGGAATCCAATCCAATAAACATTTATTAACTGCCGACTATATGCCAGGCACTATGCTAAGTACTGGGGATACAATTAGTAAAAAGGAAGTCCCTGCCCTCAAGAAGCTTACAACCTAATGGGAGAGACAATGCACAAAAGGAGTCCAGAAAGAGGGATATCTGGCATGGAGGCATTTTGTCCCACAGAGTTGAAACCAGGCAAGGAAGCAGATGCAGAGTGGAGTGAGAGGAAGAAGAGCAGCCAAAGGGGGAAGAAATTGAAGAACTAGAATAACGTGGTAGATGGAGGGATCATGGAATTGTGGATTTAGGGCCAGAAAGAAACTTAGAGCCATCAAGTCCACCCCTTTCATTTTATCAAAGAATAGACCAAAGCACAGAGAGATTACATGCCTTACCTGGCATTACATACCAGTAAATTTTGGAGGGAGGATTTGAACCCAAGTCTTCTTGACTTCAAGTCCCTTTCCACCAGGCCGTCCCTTGGTCTACTATAAGGCTGGCTAAGGAGAGCTTTCTAAACCAGGAAGAGCCCTGCAAACAAATCACTTTGTAAATTAAATGCTATATGAATGGGAGCTGTTATTGTTAGTTTTTTAATTTGTCTGTAGTAATGTTCATCATTAGAGATTGCTAGTGGTACAATACAAGGAACAGTAGATTTGGAATCAGAAGACTGTTGACCTCAGACTCTGTCTCTGCTACTTCCTATCTATGCGTCTTTAACTAAATCCCTTTTCCTACCTTAGTTTCTCCTTTTGTAAAAGGAAGGAATTGGACTAGATGAGCTCTAGGCCCCTTTTGCTCCTAAATCCTATGATCTAATTAATCTTCCTTGTTGGAAGATTGGCAGGAAGCAATTAGGAATGTCATCATAAACATCACAGTCATTGATAGTGGAAGAGGTGCTGGGAGGTGATTCGGCAGAGCATTACATAAGCTAAGAAACCTGGCAGGTTCTGGCTGCAGACACACGCAGTCCTCCCCACCACCAGAACCAAGCAAGATAAGAATCAGCTGTTCATCCTCTCTTGCTTAGATGGCAGCAGATACATTATAGGCCACAGGGGCAGATCATATATTAGCAAACTCGCAAAAAAGGGAGGAAACGCAGTGTGCTAGAAAGAGCCAAGAGGCAACATTTTGCTCAGATGTAAAGCTACCGTTGTTTGTTATTCAATCGTTTTTCCCTCGTGTCCAACTCTCGGTGACCCCATTTGGGGTTTCCTCTGCAAAGATACTGGAATGTTTGCCATTTCCTTCTCCAGCTCATTTTACAGATGAGGAAACTGAGGCAAACAGGGTGAAGTGACTTGCCCAGGGTCACGCAGCTAGGAAGTGCCTCAGGTCAAATTTGAACTCAGGAAGATAAGTCTGACTTCAGGCCTGGTACTCTACCCACTGTGCCACCTCTAGCTGCCCCCATGGGGCTGTTACCTTTTCTCTATAAACTGTAGCTCTTTTTTTTCTTTTACAAAGCAATCGGGGGTTGAGTGATTTGCTCAGAGTCACACAGCTAGTAAGTGTCAAGTGTCTGAGTCCTCCTGACTTGAGGTTTGATGCTCTATCCACTGCCCTACCTAGCTGCCCCAAACTGCAGCTCTTTGATGGGAGGTCCTGAGCAGTATACTGTCCCTCTCTTCTTTTTATGGGCAACATTGGATTGTTATTCTAGATTTCCAAGGCCAAATAGCAGGTAAATACAGCTGATAAAGCCATTTTGGAGAATCTCTTAATGCTCGTAAAGCAAACCACAACAACAAAAACACCTTGTTTCCAAAAATAAAGGCAAACATAGTATCCCGTGCATTATTTCTGGTCCCTGTATCAGTCTGGTTGCATTTGAGCCACTGAATGCCCCAGAATGCCACCCAGTACCACTTCCTCCATTATCTTTGGTGTTGGTGTTGGTACTCATGGTAATAATAAATCTCACTCTGTGCTCAAAGACTATTTGCCCCTTCCTCTGGGTCAGGATGAGATGTAGCGTTAGTTACTCAGCAAATAAAGGTACTGCCCAGAGACCAAGGTGGGACTGTTGGAACTCAGTCATTTTCAGGATGGAGCCAGGAACTAGGGTGGGTGTACAAACACAATGAAACTCATTTCAGCAAACTGTAGCCCCAAAGTAAGGTGTGCTGTGCACAACCCACATGTGAATTTGTTGAGAGCACCATGGTGATGGTGATGACAAGGTGATCCTGGGAAGGCAGACTATTATAGTCAAAAGAGGTTGTTTTGGACTCAGAGGACTTGGGTTTCTGCCCTGGCTTTAGCATGTGACCTTGGGCAAGTCATTTAACCTCTGGGACTTGGTTTCCTCACCTGAAAAATGAAGGTGCAGTTAGGTGGTGCAGTGGACATAGTGCTGGGTCTGGAGTCAGGAAGACTCATCTCCCTAAGTTCAAATCTGACCTCTAACACTAGCTGGGTGATCCTGGGTAAGTCACTTAACCCTGTTTGCCTCAGTTTTCTCATCTGTAAAATAAGCTGGAGAAGGAAATGGCAAACTATACCAGTATCTTTGCCTAGAAAACCCCAAAATGGGGTCACCAAGAGTTGGATATAACTGACTGACAACTGACAACTGAGCTAATGCTTGAAATGTTATAAAAACGATCAGTCTTAGGTTGGAGTTCAGAGGGGAAGAGGATCTTGGAGATCATCTAGTCTAACCCTTTCATATTACATATGAGGAAACTGAGGCCCAGGGAGTCAAAATGACTTGCAGGTATAGTAGTAGGTATTAGAGGCGGGATTCTAACTCAGGTCCTCTGACTCCAAAGCCTCATTCCACTCTAGTAGCTGTAAGGAACAAGGGGAGTTTCAGGAAGAAGAGGACAGTGTTAGGTGATTTGGTGTGCCCGAACACGGTGGTGGCACTGCTTGCAAAGATATACTTGTCAGTTCTTCGCCTCCTTGTGGATCACAGCTACCAGACCATGCTCTGCTCATTCCCCTCACCCCACATCCCACTTCCCCATCTCTGGCCCCATTCCTCCACTTAGGCTCTGGAAAGTCCATTACAAAAAGAGAAAAAAGAAACAATCCAGTATATTCTGCGTGCTTTAAATTTAGTTCTAGTTATACCTAAAGACCATGGCACTATTCTGCTCAAACAGAGACCCTCATCTTTCTAGGCTTGGGTTAAGAACAGCATGGTCCCTGTAGAAATATAGCGATAGCCCAGGTGAACAGCAGTAACAATACCCAGCATTTATATAATGTCTTACATGTTATCTCATTTTGTAAGCATGACAACCCTCTAAGGGAGGTGTTTTTATTATCCCTATTTTACAGATGGGGAAACTGAGGTTAAGTGACTTACCAAGCTAGTAGGTGTTTGAGGCCAGATCTGAATTCGAGTCTTCCCAACTCCAAGGCTGGTACTCTGGCTACCACTGCCTAGCTACCTCTGGTGAGCTAGAGACCCTGCCCAGTGAGACCCTTTTGATGGGACAAGGAATAAATTCTGGGGAGAAATGTGGGTTACAAGGAGAGGGTAAGAGATAAAAATATGATTTATTTTAACAGCACCCCTGACTGTCTTTGAATTGTGAGAAGCAGAAAGCAGACAGTAAATATTTATTAAGCACTTACTGTGTGCCAGGCACTGTGCTAAGCACTAGGGATACAAAGAAAGGCAAAAGATGTAGTTCCTGCCCTCGAGGAGCTTACCATCTCATGGGGGAGAAAATGTGCAAGCAACTATGTACAAACAAGCTATGTACAGGATAAATTGGAAAGGATCAGCTGGGGAGAAATTAGAATCAAGGGGCGTCTCCTAGAAGCTGGGGTTTCAGTTGGGACTTGAAGGAAGCCAGGAGGCATAGACGAGAGAGGAAGGGGGCAACCTGAAAGGAGGATTAGGAGCCCAGGAGGGAGGGAGAGAACTGGCTGGTGGTGATCTGGCAGAGAGGTTCACGTCTATGTATGCGTGTGGCTTAGCGATTGTCTCATGTCAGGCTGATACTGAAGAAAGTCACTCACTTGGGCAGGATATTATTAGGTTGTTTTCCTTTCCCCTTTGGACAGGAGGGGATGGAGACTTCAGTGGTTCAGCTTAGGGAAGAGGGACTGCCCGGCCTCCCCCCTGCAGGGCTTCCAGCGGCGTGTGCTGCTGACTGACGGATGGCGAGGTTTTGTTGAGGAAACGGCAACGTGCTCATCTTCATTCTTTGCCAGGATATGGGGGGAAGGGCACCGCCTGTGCCGCCACCACACCTAATCCCAGCTCGGCTTGCCCCGGATCCTGGTGCTTCCCCAGGTCTGTTATTAGAAAGGGCAACAAGTGTCGGAGCTAGTTTTCAAAGGCCTACCTCACACCATTCCAGCCTCGTCTCTTAGTCCTTCCCAAATGGTACCTTCATCATAGCCATATTTAATTTGAAATTTAAAAAATCACCTTCCAGAGCTTAATATGAGTTTGGAATTCTCCCCTGAAGTGGATTATCCAAACTTTTGCCTTTTGTTTTCTTCCCCATAGGGTCATAAATCTGGAGCAAATAGAACCTTCGAAACTAGCTAGTACAACCCCCTTCGCTTTGCAGATAAGGTAAATTGAGGCAACTTTTCTAATACAGGCAGTAAGCATCAGAGGCAGTGTAGAACTATGGAAGGAGCATTGAGATTGTAGTTAGAGGACCTGGATTTAAATTCTGGCTCTGCTACTCAATACCTATGTGACCTTATACAATGTGCTTAATCTCTATGGATCTCAGTTTCCTTATCTGCAAAATATTTGTATTACCTACCTTATTTTTAGAAAGATATTTACCCTAAATGGTTAAAACAAAAAGTTTTGGCACTTGGAATGGTACATTTTTGTTATTTGGAAAATTCTCTTAACCAGCTGACAGTGCCAGATAAATGAGGTGTCTGTAACAAGTAGCTGAGAGGTTACTGAGAAAAGAAATAGGAAGGAAAAAAGGAAAAGATCTCGTAGTGGTCAGTCAGTCAATAAATGTTTCTTAAGAATCAGTTATGTGCCAGGCACTGTGCTAAATGCTTTGGACATATGAAAAAGAAAGATAGTCCCTGCCCTCTAGAAGTTTACAATCTAATGATAGCAGTCAGAACTGGTTCAAAGAAACAACTTATTAATTCCGTGGTTATCAAAGATATGGATTAGCTAGACTTTTGCTTCAATTCAGTTCGATTCAGTTATCTGCCATGACCAGCAGCATGGGACTGGGGGGAGCCATTGGGTATCAGTGGAAACATCACTTAACTCCGAGTCAGTCACTAAGCATTTATTAAACATTTTAAACATATTTAAACATATTAAACATTAAACATTTTCTATGTGCCACTTGGGATATAAAAATAGGTAAAAATAATCCCTTCCCTCAGGGAGCTCACATTCTAATGGCGGTGAGGGGCAACATGAAGACAACAAGATATATACAAAGTAGATGGAAGGTAGATGAAGACGGACCTGTAGATCCCTTTTAGTCCTATATTTAGAATTCTTTGGGCCCAGAAATATATGCCAGGTGCTGCAGGAGATTAAAAAAAATTATATGGCATCTCCTCTCCCTTTAGAATAGAGAGATAATATTCCCTCACATGAAACATAGAGGGATTGTAGTATAGGGGAAAGACTGATGGATTTGGAATCAAAGGACATGGGTTAAATCCTGCCTTTGCTACTTAACACTTGCAGGACCTTGGTAAATCACTTAGACTCCTAGGCCCTCCATTTCTCTTGTGTAAAAGGAGGGACTTGGGTCAGATCACCTCTGGATACTAATCTATGATCTAGTAATAAAACTGAATATAAAGACTTGCCAAATGATGCCATAATTGAACATTAATACTTCTTGTTCAGTCATTTCCGAATCTTCACGATCCCATTTGGGGTTTTAAGATGCTGGAGTGGTTTGCCATTTCCTTCTCCAGCAAATTTTACAAATGAGGACACTGAGGCAAACAAGGTTAAGTGACTTGCCCAGGGTCACACAGCTAGTGTCTGAGGCTAGATTTGGACTTGAGAAGATGAGTGTTCTTGACACCAGGTTTAGCACTCATATCCCCTGTGCCACCTAGCTCTCCAACATTAGTACTAGTAATACATTATTTGAAGCTTTGCTTGTGTTTTTTGGAGTCGTTCTCTTCCTCTGGGTTTGTATTTTGGGCATCTCTATCACCCTAATAGCTCTTCAATATTCTTATTTGTTCAATCTTCCAGTCTAATTCTTGACTTTGAACTTTATGTTAGAGCTCTGCTCAGCACATTTCTGGGAGGTAATGTCTGAAATGATTTTTTGTCTTTCTTTTGAGGTATTGCCAGGATCTCAGGCACAGCTTAATGTGGGAACCTATAAGCTTTCAGTGCTACCAAAGTGGTGTGATACGAGGTAAAGTCTAATCGCTGCTTACTTGGTCTGAGCTTAGCAAGCCCCTGACCTGGGTTTGGTTCTAAGCAATACTCCTTTGGGCTTGCCCCTGGTTGGAGGAAGTTCCAGTAGACTGCTTCTGGACTCAGATACTATCAGCCAGCTGGGAAGCTCTGCAGGTTGAGAATGACAGAATCGTTAATCTGATATTCCTGCCCTGGTTATTCCACTGCAGGCTTCAGATTGAACCGAGGCCATGCTCTACTCCTGGGGACAGTTACCCTACTCAGTCGGCCCTGGAACTGTGACCAAAACCAGGTAGTAGCAAAGTTGCTAGTTGGCACTTTTCCCTCACATCCTGCACGAGGTCTTGGTGCCCCAGTGTGGTTGTGGGACCTTGCTTTGCCCTAGTGTATAGCCTTGGTTTTCTTTTAGTCCCTGGGTGCTAGAGTGCTATGCACAGTGTGCTCCCCACCAGACTCCATCCCTGCTATCGGAAGACCTCACTGTCTATCTCATTATGCTCGCCTGGGCTGAAAAAAATGATACTCCGATTTTTGTCTTGGATTTCCTGATCACGATTCAATCTTTGTAGAGGGTTTTTTGGGGGTGGGGTGGGGTGGGGACTGCTAAGCAGCAGGCTGTTTTCAACTAATTTGCCATCTTGCCTCTGCCCTCACTTTTATACAGTGTTTAAGGTTTATAAGCAACCCTGTAGCAGAGGCAAAATGCCTTTGAGTGGCCAAGAGGTGGAGATAGAACATGGGCCAGAATTGTTGGAGAAGGCTCCATGGAGATGGCGGGACTGTCAATAGATAGTGCTCTATCAATTCTAAATGTACAAATAGTTCTGTGACTTCATGGATTTGCATATTCCTTCCAGTGACAACAGATCACAACCTATGCATTTCTGTTTATTCTTTGCTGCTTTTATCTATGTCCTCCCGTTGATTCTCTTTCCTCCAATAACACAAGGATATCGGGGAGCAGTAAGCTCCTCTACCCCCCATTTCTCTCTCTCTCTCTCTCTCTCTCTCTCTCTCTCTCTCTCTCTCTCTCCCCCACACACACACTCTTGCTTTCTCTCCCTTTCTCTCTCTTTTTCTCTCCCTCTTCTCTATTTTTTCTCTTTCTCCTCTCCTCTCCTTCCTCTCCCTCCTCTCTGTCCATCTCTGTTTCTCTCTTTTTGTCTATCTCTGTCTCTCTGTCTCTGTTTCTCTCCAGTATATTTCCCTAATGGCATCCTTTATTCTGTGTCTTTCTCAAAGTTCTTTGTCAAATGCCACAACACTTTTCCTATATATAGTTCTGTGCACCTCACTCTTCATCAGTTCATACAAGTCTTCCTAGGATTATTTGAATCTGACACTTAATACTTATTAATTAAAAAATTAATTAATTGAAATTAATCAGAAAAATTAATTAACTGAAAAATTAATTCCAATTAATTAATTGGAATGAATTAAAATTGAAAAAATAATTTTAAAAAATTAATTTGCATTTTAATAATTTTAAAATTAAATTAATTAAAAGTAAAATAATATGTTAGGAGCCTTCTATACCAATAAACAGTACTTAATGAGCACCTGTTATATGCCCAGTACTGTGAGTAATACAAAAGAAATACACTCAAGCCCTACTGAGCATTCATCCCAGAAATCTCCACAGAAAAATCTGTCATTACAATAGTCCATGCATTAAATGGGGCTTTAAGGCACTATTTTAAGGGACTTTACATAGAGTATTTAATCTGATCTTCATCACAATCTTATGAGGTCAATCAACAAGCATTTATTAGGTACTTATTAGGTACCAGGCACTGTGCTAAGTGCTCAGAAAACAAAAGAAAATGTGATAATACTCCCTGCCCTCAAGGAGCTTACATTCTAATGAAGGAGATAACATGTACATTTTATAAGATACATATGAAGTGGATACAAAGTAACCTTAGAGGGGAAGGAACTAGCTGCTTGGGGAAGAACGGTCTCCTGCTGAAGATGGTGCTTGAACTTAGTCTTGAAAGAAACCATGGAGTATGAGTATCTTAGAATGTGGTTTACACATATTAGGTGTTCAGTCAATATTTGAATGGGTGGATAGATGGTTGGATGAATGGATGGATGGATAGATGGATGACCACAGACTAAGACTTGGCAGAACACATGAAGGATATTCAAAACCAGGAACTGGGATTTTCCTTTATTAAATAGCACCCTTACCACCCTATAATTTGTAGCTAGTTTGAAGAGATAATATGATGAGTTTCCTTTGCTATCTTTTGTGTTTTATTTTATGCATTAAAGTCATTATTCTGAAAAGAGGTCCATAATCTTCAGCAGATAGCCAAATGGGAGGGGGTGTCTGTGACATACAGAAAAAAATTAAAAAAAAAATCTTCTGTCTTACATTCATTTTCCCTGTGCATCAGATACTGTTGCTAGTCTTTCCCTAGTAGAGAATTAGTGGCAGACCCAGGAATTTTTGCTCCCATTGGTTTTTTCCGACCAGTAGGCCCTTGAAACCTTTAAGCTGCACCTCCGTTCCATTATGTACATTTTTGACAACCATAAACTTTCTAGACAAATTGTGTTTCTATTATTCCCTTACAGTTACTGGGCCACTATGAAGAGGTCTGTGGAATAAATTAGCTTCAGAGTTTATAAAAGTCTCCTGCCAGAGCTGTTCAAATGTTTAAAGCCCAGACTACATTTCATTAAGTTCAACCTGCAGCTGCCGGATCTTTCTTTCTGTCTCCCTCTCCCTCTTCCCCCCTCCCCCCATCCCTTCGTTCCCCTCTCTCCCCTCTCTCCTCCTCTTCCTTCTCAGAACCAGGATGTTTTTTCTTGCCTTTTTATTGTTTCACTAACCTAGTAGGTCTCCTTTGGTGGATTGCTGCCAACCAACTTCCTCTCTTTGGGATGTGAGCTCAAGTTGAAATGACAACACAGGCGATAGTGGGAGGACTGCTCCCCTCCCTGCCGTCCCCTGACAGCTCCTGGGGTTGAAGGGTCCAGTGAGTGCTTTCTTCCAGGTTAAAGAAGGAACTGCCAGCATTTTCTCCTTTTTCAGAAAGCCGCAGGAGAGAATGCCTGAGGAGAGAATGCCTGGCGGCTTGCTAGGGAACTTTATCTTCTTTTTTGGCAGCCCCCCGGGGTATTTGCAAGTGTTACTCCCCAGCTCCAAGGACCTCAGCAGGTGTTAACTCGGGGCCAGGACAGGACTGAGCCAGTAAAGATAAGGACCCAGTATACTTTCTTTAAAAAAAATATTTTATTTTTAATTTATAGAATAAAACAAGCATTTCCATAACAGTGCAATAAAAAAGATGATTGCATATGAAATTGCAAATCTGCTATGCACAACTTGCTGTTCCTTTCAAATATACCACAAAATTATCACGGAAATTTATTTTTCCCCCATTTTTTTCTCCTCCTTCCCAGATGGCTACCATTGGACACAAATAGGTTTATATATATATATATGTATATATGTTACACACACACAAATATTATATACATGTATATATATATTATTCTATACATACCTTTATCAGTTCTTTCTCTAGATGCAGATAAGACCTGGAATCATAAAGACCTGGATTTGAATCTTTCCTCAGACACTTACTAGCTGTGTGACCTAGGCATGTTACTTAACTTCTGTGAGCCTCAGTTTCCTTAACTGTAAAATGAAATCCATGTTCTCTGACTCTCTTCTTTCCTTCCTTCCTTCCTTCCTTCCTTCCTTCCTTCCTTCCTTTTTTCCTTCCATCTCACCTAGGCTGGAAGTTTCCCAGCCACCCATGGCCTCATCCCATTGCCAATCACCATGGAAACTTTAACCTATTCTGTTTTTCCAACCGGGACTAGTTCACTTCTCCATAGGCAGCCTGGTGACCCTCTTCTCCAGGGGGCTCGTCATGTAAGTGCTGGACTTCCCTTAGAGACTCAATCAGCTTTATCCCTACTGCTTTAGAATTTCCAAACCCACGTGATCTATCAGCCTCAACCTACCCCAATTACAAGGATTACAGACATTGTTTCTTGAAAAATAATCCTCTCTCCCCCCCGCCTCTCTATATATAATATATGTATATATATAATATATGTATATATATAATATATGTATATATATGTGTGTGTGTGTATAAAACTCTATACACATCTCTATATATACACATATATAAGTTCTAAGAAACTCTCTTTCACTCTCTCAAATTCTCTCTCTACACATATATAAGTTCTAAGAAACCGATATCACATTAAGCATAAATACTTGAGCTCTCCTTTCTGTAGCTAACATCTATACAGTCATTCCTTCCTCATCATTCAAGCAGCCTCAGAAGAGAAGAGCTAAGTGCTTCTGATTACTCTTGGTAACTCCCTTGACAGACACTTGGGATCAAAGGAGTTGTTAGCCCTGGAAGGGACATTTGGAGGTCACCTAGTTTAACTTCCATCTTTTATAGATGAGGCTTTTGAGGCCCACAGAGGTAAAATGATTCATTCAAGGTCACACAGCTAACCCAACAGTTGGCAAAGTTTGGATTCTAACCCAGGTCAAAGGATCATGGGATCACAGCTTCAGAGCTGGAAGGGACCTTAGAATTCACCTACTCCAACTCCTTCCCTTTACAGAGGAGGGCCAGAGAGATAAAATAATGTGCTGGTGGTCTCACATAATAAGTGACAGTAAGTAAGGCAGTAATTAGAGCCGTAATTCTAAGCCAGGTCCTCAGACTTCCAACCAAGGGCTCTTTCCACGTGACCCTCCAGATAGAATGTTGTCTTAATCTAGCCCTTTTCCCCTACTCCAGCTCAGTTTTAAAAAGCTGGAAAAGAGCCCCTAATTTTTGGCAAGATGTTCATTCCTCCCCAGGAACAATACAGTAGCAGGCACTCCAAGATGGAGAGAGGACACAGGGTGAGAGCAAAGTGGGCACGCAGTAGGATTTAATAAATGCTTGTTGCTTGATTGATAAAGCCTCCTAGTACAGTTTATACTTTATGTTTTCAGAAGCTGCTCCAGGGGCATATGTATTTTTTTCCAATCAGAGAATAAAGCCCCAAGTCTCAACTCTTTTCACATTCTTGACTTTTCACAGCATTGCTTCTTTGTGGGGGTAAAGAACAAGGAAGGAAACTAGAATCCCAGAGAGCCCTGGACAGTCCAGATTGAGGGCCGAGGCTTTTGTTCACACAAACTCACTTGGCTCCCAAACGTTCTCCACCCAGAATCATTACATCCGCAGCGGAGTTTCAAAACACACCAGAGCAGTGGAGCCGAGTAGGCGGCCGCCTGCACAGTGTGATTTGAGGGGCCCCGGCAAGGCCCTGGCTGACCAGAAATATTCCACCAGTTCACCACCGTGCCTAAAATTCCCAGTATTTAGGGAGATGCTAATTTAGCCACGGCCGGACCAGAAGGCTCCCAGTATAACAAGAAGGGAGATAGTAGCATCCTTAACACATTGGGGGGGATTCGTTTATCAGATCTGTCAGTTTTTTCTCTGGAAAGCAGAAAATAGGACCTCGTGGGAATGGAATATGGGATACAGGGTGGGGAGGCTCTTCTCTAACTGGCCCTCAGGAAGTTACCTCTCCCATCTGTGCCTCACTGTCTTCATCTGGAAAATGAAGAAGCTGGATTAGAGAGGAATTCTTAACCTGGGGCCCTTGTATGGGGGCGCAGTGTCTATTAGATGGGGGAACCTGTGAACGTGGTTGGGGGAAAATTTACATTTTTATTTTTGTTGACCTCTAACTGAAGTTTAGCATTTCCTTTAATTAAATTTCATTAAGTGAAATTTAGCCAACTACCATAGAATTAGTAGTACCTGAGATCTGGTACCAATAGAAATCACAGATATTTTTATTTTATATCATAGTTGTTGTAGATACTTTCAAATATCATTTATGTTCATCACGACTTCAGAGTAACTATAGTCTTTAGTCCCACCACTAGCTATATTGCTATATCAAATTTTAAATATTATTATGACAGTTGTATTTCAATACAATCAGTTTTCTCTGTGCTCCTATGTATTTTATTTTATGAATTTAAAAATATGATTCTAAGTAGGCATCCAGAGGCTTTCCCCAACGGCTCTATGACATACACAAAAAGGTTAATAAACCCTAAATCCTATAATAAACCCTAAAGCTCTGTCTAGATTTGTGATTCTAGCTTTGATTCTAGGTAAGATTTGATGGGAAGCTATAGGAAAGGTGAAATGCAAGTAAGATGTGGCAACTGGCTGGAGTGAGGCGCGTAACTCCCCAGGCCTTTTCTATCTCTTGTTCTTGCTCTGGGAACAGTAATTAAATCACTACCACTATTGCTATTACCGCTAAGATTATATTGTTACTACTTCTTCTTCCATTACTACTACTGCTACCACTGCTACAACTCTAATCCTAGCTACTACAACTACTACCACATTTCCACTACCACCACCACTCCTACTAAGATTATATTATTACTACTTCTACTTCCACTGCTACTACTACCACTACTACAACTCTAATCCTAACCATTACAACTGCTACCAGATTTACTATTAGCGCCACCACCCCTGCCACTGCCACCACCACCACCACTCCTACTGCTATGGCAGCTATGATAGAGATATGATCTGTGTCAGGAAGATCTGGGTTCCAATCCTTCCTCAGACACTTAGTAGCTCTGCAAGTCACTTAACTCCACCCAGCCATAGTTTCCTCATCTGTAACATAGGAATAAAAATACCGTGTGCCTTACAGGATTGCTCTGAGGATCCGTCGCGATCACATAGACCAAGGGCTTTGAAAACCTTAAAGTGCTGTATTAATACTTGCTGTTCTTAACAGTGCTGATAGGGGATGAAAGAAGGTTCTTTTCTCAGCCTTCCCCCTCTCCCCGCACCAAACATTAGCTCATTAATTGGCAGCACTTGGTGTGTTTTTCAGCCACAAAATTTGATTGACTCCTTGTTACGCCGTAGGGGTGGGGGCGGGCCCTCTGGGAGGAAATTGTCTCTTTGGATGACACCATGCGCTCCCCGTACACACCCACTCCGCAGCTCAAAAACAATGCAAGCTAAAAACCCCCAAATCATTGGGAGGTGGCAAGGAGGTTGTCTCTGAGCAGCTGCTCATTAGGACACCCTATTCCCAGTCTGTGCTAACATCCCCGATAATGCTGGTGTACAAACAGATGTCTTGGCACGTTAAATGCTGCAGACGTGGAAATTGTCAACTTGAAAAAAAAGAAAGAATCCATACTCAAACTGCACTGTTAATTTAATCTGCATTCACCATGTGAGGGGAAGTGAGGGGCTGACACAAAAGGCTGAGAGCTCCTAGGGAGGGATGAGATTTTCCAGCTCCAAAGATACCTGCGAAATGGGACCTTTCTGGAGTCATTCTGGAGCCTTGGATTGGAATTCATGAGACAGTCAGGTTTAAATCATAGTGGCTGGTTCCCTTTGAGGGATGGGACCCACATGAACAGAAAGAGTAATTTTTGCAGTGGGGAGCACCTGCAGTCTGAGGGGCAGGAAAGAGTCAATTTGGGGGGCCCTATTTCAAATACCCTAGTGGGGATCCTCTGTCCAGGAGCTTCTTTTCTCTGTCTCATTTCCCTCTTCTCCCCACTGTTTTTCTCATTTCCATCTTTCCTCTTAGAAGAGGGCACACCTGTTCTTGTTTGTGTCCCATCCTTCTAGACTGAAAACATTGGAAGAATAGGAATATGGCGCCCCTAAACTTAATCCTCAGCTCCTAGCCCAATGCTCTGTATGCAGTAGGCATTTAATCATGGCATTGTGGAAGGCTGGAAGGGACCTCAGGGGCCAACTAGTCTATTCCTAAACTGAGGCTCAGAAAATTAAAGTGATTTGTCCAAGGTCACCCAGGTAGTATCAAAGGGAGGATGTGAAAGTAGAGAAATCCCTTCTATAACATTAATGTTGTTGGAAGACATAATTCAGAGGGACTCGCTACTAATTAGATTTGTCACTCAGTAGCCTCAGTAAAGTCACTTAACCTTTTAGGACCAAAGTGCCTTTATTTGTGAAATATGGGTGCTGGGCTAGGTGACCTCTAATGGCCTTTCTAGCTCTAAATCTGTGATCTATGGTCCTCGACATATGGTCATGCAAACTCTTGCTTAAATACTTCCATTGATGGGGTGCTCATCACTCCCCAAAAAGCAGTCCATTCCATTTTGAGAATGCACTAGTTGTTAGGTCCTCATTATATTGAGCTAAAACTGCATCTTTATAATTTGAGTCCATTGATCCTCAGTCTGCTCCGTGGAGCACCACAGAATAAATCAAGTCAACTTCCTCTCTCTAGGGCCTTCTGTTGCATCATCTGTAGAAAGAAGGGGTCATACCAGATGGCCTCTTAAAGCCCCTTCTGGCCCAGCTCTATGATCCTATGTTTTTATAGTCTCTTCTACTTGATAGTCCTTCAAATTTGTGAAATCATGTATTCTATTTCTCCTGCATCATCTCCTTTAAAGGCCAAAGAGCTTTTGGGATAGGATAATATTTTGGGGCAGGGAAGGCTTCTTTACCTTTTTTGTGTCCTGGACTCCCTTTGGCAGTCTGTTGAATGAGCCTATGGGCCCCTTCTGGGAATTCTGTTGTTTAATGCATAATCCAAGATACACAGGGTTACTACAGAAGTCCTTCTGTTGAAATGTGGATATCAAAATATTAAATAAATAAGTTTACAAGCCCCAAGTTTCAAGAATCCCTGATTTAGAGAGTCCTTCTATAGTCCTTTGCCTTTCTCTGTATATGCCCGGGCATGTCAGGAACCCAAATATAATATCATGTGCAAAACTGAACACCGATGCCCGAGATGGGGTCCGACCAGGTCAGTGTACATTGGGACTCTGAGAAGATCAAAGAGGGCAACAAACAGAGCCTGAGATTACAGTGGGAATTCTGACTGCCAGTTCAACTTGCAGACTTGGCAGTCGATTTCTGCTCCCCCCCTCCCCCACCCCAGGCTTTTTCCCTTGATTTTTAAAATTAAGACAGTTTTGGGTACAGCTGCTCAATCAGTGCTGAATTCACTGAGTTATACTGTCATCCAAAACACATTCTTCTATCTTTGCTGTCAGGGGAATTAATATCAGATGGTTGAGGTTTCTTTAGGTTTTTTATTGAACTCATGGAGGAATGATCTCTTCATCTCTTCTCCTCCCCCACAGTCTTCATAGACCACGTTTTATGCTCCATTTTTGACATCAGAATGCAGGCTTATACAATATCCAATCTTGACCCTGGAGAACTCTCAGGAGAGAGGTGGTGGATTACAGGAGCAGAATAGGGCATCCACCATCAGACATGGTCAAGGGGTTGGCTTGTTTTGCTTAACTTTGCATTACATGGGATGGTTCTGTTATGGTAGCTGGTATTGGGAAATGACAGCAATGGGGAAAAGCACTGATAGAACGGTTTTTTGGGGTGGTTGTTTTTAAGAAAAACATGGGATCATTGATTTGGAATTAGAATGGACTTTAGAGTCAAGAACCCTCAAATCCAACCTCTTCACTGAGTAATGAGCAACCTGAAGGTTAAGAGCAAGCTGAGAGGTAAAGTGACTTGCATACAGTCACACAGCTTGCAAAGATAGATTGGAGCTCAGGTCTTTGGGATTCCACCCCAGTATCCTGTCCACTGCACCAAGAGGTCATTGGTAGTGGAGATGTTCCCATTTTTTTTTCCATTTTCAAAGTCCCTCTCCAGGTTGAGATTGAGCCTTTCTTACAGAATAAAAGTTGGATCCCCCTCAGAATGAGTAGTAATACTTTCTGAAAGATTTCTGGGAATTTCCTGAAGTTCAACATTTCTGGAATCTGCCTTTTTCCCCTTTTTGAAAATTGGGACAACATTTGCCCCACTCTGGTCTCTGGCAACTCTCCTTTTCTTCAGAATTCCACAACTATTAATTATTATTAACAGTAGTTTCATGGTTAATCTGAAAGTCCTTTCAGTGCCCTGGTCCTTGAGATTTGGAACATATTACAGGTCTGTCTAGGAACTATTTATCTTTTCCAAGAAGCCAGAGTGAAAAGAAGCATTCCTGAAGCAGAAAGATCAGCTTAAATTTATATCATTTACATTTAAGGATTGCCCTGGGCAGTAGTACAAACATTGCTCATGCCCTATAAGCTCTCCTGGCAAAATTCCCTTGGTGCCCTCCTTTTCTCAATACTTTGTGGCTGCCTCTCATATCTTGCTAAGTAAAACTGCTTGTTTGTTGCTGGCCTCCTAAGAACACTAGCTTCTGGCAGTTCTTTCCTTCCCCAGAAGGCTTTGTTTCTTTCTTTTTCTCTTGACTTTTTACATTATTTCATTTTTATTTTTTCCAGTAACTCAATTTTAATTCATTTTCAGTTCTGAATTCTCTCCCTCCCCTTTACTCTTCACTCATCATTGAGCCCAAAAACAAAAGCAAAGCAAAACAAAAAATATGTATAGTCATGCAAAGCAAACTTCTACATCAATCATATCCAAAAATAGAAAGAAAGAGAAAGAAAAGAAAATATGCTTCTGTCTGCACTCTGAGTCCATCAGCTTAAAATCTGGAAGTATGTAGGATGTTTCATTTTGTATCCTTTAGCTTTGTGGGCTAGTAATTGTATTGACCGGAGCTCCTAAGTCTTTCAAAGTTATCTTTACAATTTTCTTTATAATATCTTTATCTTTACAGTATCTTTACAATATTTTAATCTTTACAATATTGTATCTTTATAATCTTATCTTTACAATATTGCTGTTCCTGCGTAAACTGTTCTGGTTCTGCCAGTTCATTCTTCCTCAGTTTATAAAAGTTTCCAGAATTGTTCCTTTTCATTATAATATTGATGGTATAATATAAATTGTTCTCCTGGTTCTGCTCAGTTCATTCTGCCTGTGTTCACATGTCTTTCCGTGTTTCTTTGAAATCATCTATTTCCTCATTTCTAACAGTACAGTAGTATTCTGTCATACTCATATGCTACAGCTTACTCAACTATTCCTCCGATGATGGGCACACTTTTAATTTTCAGGTTTTTGTGGCCATAAAAAGAGCTGCCATAAATATTTTTGTACATATAAAACCTTTCCTTCTTTCTTTGATCTCTTGGGTATAGGCCTAGCAGTGGTATAGCAGGGTCAAAGGTTATGTACTAGTCGGTAACTTTTTTGTGTATAATTCCAAATTTCTTTCCAGAACTGTTTGTACCTATTCACATGTCCACCTATAATGCATCAATGTGCCTGTCTTCCCACAGCCCCTCCAGCCTTTATCATTGTCTTTTTTGTTGGTTATCTTTACCGATATGAAGGGCCATAAGGTGGAATCTCAGAATTTCTCTTCAGAATTCCCAGTAGGGAGGGAGAGTACAGACAACAAATCTCTTCTCTGATGCTGACTAGGGACTTTGATGTGAGCGCTCTTCTTTTCTTCTCCCCTCCCCACCCCAACAATGGAGACCGTGGGGGTCATAGAAGCCTGGCTGAACACCAAAGCTCTTGCCCTACTTTGCTAGGTTCAGCAAGGTTACCTTCATATAACAAAAGAACAGCTTACATATGTATTTACAATTGGCTCTTATTATGAGATTGCATACAAAAAATTTCACCCTGATCCCAGGGTTGCCTGGAAGTAGCAGATCAAGTAACTGCAAAAATCCCCTGGAATTTTAGGTTTATTGTGGACCCAGATCCTGTAACTGTGCTACAGCTAAGTAGCAGATTTTTCTTTCTCAGAAAAAACAGAACAAAACCCCCAAACCCTCCCCTAATACTCATTATTGCCTCATTAACATTAACGTTAACTAACATTAACAGAGTAGAACATAGGCAGAATCACTCCTATTTATCCTGTACATAGCTTGCTTCCTATGCATTTGTTTGCATGGTGTTTCCCCTGTTAGATTGTAAGTGCCCTGAGGGCAGGGATTGTCTTTTGCCTCTTTTTGTATCCCCAGTACTTAGCACAGGGCCTGGTATGTAATAGATGCTTAAAAAATGTTTATTGAATTCTAGACTAAGGAGCATAAAGGGAGAACTGGAAAGGACCTCAAAGTCCATCTAGACCAACACCTTCTCTCCCTACTTAAAACTGAATAAACTTAGGTCCAGAAAGGTAAAGCCAGTAGCCCAAGGTCACACAGTTAATATATGATACAGCTGGATTTGCACCTACCTCCTGTGCCACTTTTCGCACTGCACACCCTCCGTGTTTCTATTGAAGGACCCAGGGCTTTATGAGGGTGCTGGGTGCTTTGGGAAGAGGAGCCCCTGAAAGGAAAATAGTTGGAAAATAGTAGCTTTCACCTACTTAATCTTTCTGCCCAAGGTTGGATGGATGGTCCAGCTTGGGGACCACGAGAGCACTGCCTAGTGCACCTTGAAGCTGTGGATCACAAACAGTGTTTTGAGAGGGACTATTCCTCCCCAAGGGGTCTCCCTGATCCTAGAGTCCAGACTGCCTTATCACAGTGACTTGGTTGGCTTAGAGCCAGATTTGTAGACATGGCCCTTGACTTTGTTCACCTGTCTCTTTTTGGTTTGTGCATTTTGAGTAGATGGCTATCTATGTTCTGTCCACCAAAGTCCTTTCGCTCTGTACTCAGGTAGCATTGTCTCTTCCCAGGCTTATCTCATGCAGTCTCCTATCCAGTACCATAAACCATATTTATCTGTATAGACCGTGCAGTTTCTACCTCCTTGCCCCCCCCACCCTTTTTTCGTGTTATTTCCTATGCTCAAAACGTCTTCACTATTTTTGCCTCTTTCTGAATTCTTACCCATTCGTAAGCAAAACCACATAACAAGTGTGATTGCCTAGTGATAGCACGCGCCAGTTTTTACTCTTGCAATTTACTGAATGCCATGTCCTTGAACTGGATCATATGGTACCAGTTCTGATGACTGCGTTTGATACAAGTTTTGCTCAGACCCTTCATGTTAGGTTTATTTCAGTCAATTAGCAAACATTTATTAAGCGCCTACTTTGTATCTCAGACCCTGTGCTAAGCCTGGGGATACATTTGTTGATGTTGTTAAGTGGTTTCAGTCGTGTCCAATTCTTCATGACACCACGGGGAGTTTTCTTGGCAAAGAGACTGGAGTAGTTTGCCGTTTCCTTCTTCAGTTCATTTTACAGATGAGGAACTGAGATAAACAGGGTTAAGTGACTGGCTCTGGGTCACCCAGCTAGTAAGTGTCTGAGGCTGGATTTGAATTCAGGTCTTCCTGACTTCAGGCCCAGTGTTCTATCCACTGTTGGACCAAGCTGTTATGATGCCACATTGTCAAAAAAAAAAAAAACACCAACCCAAAAAACTAAAGCATTTTTAGATGACGTTAAGAAGAAACTTCTTTTTGTGTCCCCCAAGCACAGTGCCTGGAACAGAGTAGGTGCTTTAATAAATGTTAATTATTGAATTGAGGGGCATAGTGCCAAGAGTAAAGGATTAAGGAAGGGGAGAGTTCTTTCAATACTCTGCTCTGACTAGACATTTTGTGGATGCCGGAGAACACTTAGTTCAATCCAACAGATATTTATTAAGCGCCTACTATGTGCCAGGCACTGCGTTAAGCACTGGGGATACAAAAAGAAGCAAATGATTGCCCCTGCCCTCAAGGAGCTGCCAATCTAACGGAGGCGGGCAGTGAGGAACCGCATGCAAACAAATACATACAAAGCAAGCTAGATGTTGTACAGGATAAATAGGAAATAATTAACAGAAGAAGGCACTGGAGTTAAGAAGGGTTGGATAAGTCACCTTGCCTAGACCTGCTGACTAGACAGTTTCATAAGGAGAGGAGGGAGGCTGAATTTCCCCAGGCTGAAGCTAAGGGCTGCTGTATCTTTGCTAACATCTTACCTGTGCAATAGTTAAAATAGCCTTCTGTTAACTGGACCTAGGAGCCTGACAACTTGTCCGTTAGATTGGCGACTCCTTGAGAGCAGGGATTATTTTGTTTCTGCATTTGGCTTTTCTTTGTATCTTCCAGTGCTTAGCTCAGTGCCTGGCACATAGTAGACTCTTAATAAATATTGACTGACAGATGTCCTCTGAGCTTCCTTCAGACTCTGAGGTTCTATGATGTCCACACTAATTCCACAGGCCTTCCTTTCCTGACAAAAGGGGTTTCACTTCAGATGCAACCCACAATGGGCATATCATTGTAAATGGCAGGCCTTCTGTGACAGAAAAACACCAGAGCTCACCACATTTACAAGCATTTACATGTACAAACACATCTACAAGTATACCAGTGTACGTCCCCCCACATTTTATAGAATGAAAGTGTTGTGATAAAATTTTACGTAAACTACGTTTTTGTCAATTGAATCATATTTTAAATTTATTAGAGAAGGTTGTTTAAGGAATCCTATTATAAACCACTTTGAAAATTGAAAATACTTTTTGCAAAGTGAACAATAGTTCCTGATAACGTGTGTGGAGGGGGAGGTGTTGTGGGGTGTGTGTGTGTGTGTGTGTGTGTGCGCGCGCGCGCGTGCGCGTGTGCGTGTGCGTTTATAAATCTAGATTTTCCTACACTGGATTTGCTTTGAGTCCCAGGATTAGGTATATGTGTATATTCAAGGTGTGTTGATTTCACCTTTGCAATGTCTCTCCAATATGCCCCATCCTCTCCTCTGACACTGCCACCACTCTGGTGCAGGCCCTCATCACCTCATGCCTGGATTATATCAGTAGCCTGCTGGTGGGACTGCCTGCCTGAAGTCTCTCCCACTCCAATGCATTCTTCACTCAGCCAACAGTGATTTTCCTAAAGCTCAGGTCTGACCATGCTAAACTTCGGTGACTTCCTATCACCTCTAGGATAAAATACAAAATTCTCTGGTATTCAGAACCCTTCATAATGACCCTCTCCTTTCCGCACCCCGCCCTCCCCCCCCACAAGGCTTTCAGTCTTCTCATACCTTACTCCCAGACACATATTTTTCAATCCAGTAACATTGACTTTCTAGCTGTTCCCACAAACAAGTCTTCTCTGGGCATTCTCTCTGATTGACCCTTATTCCTGGAATTCTTTCTTCCTGCTGGCATCTTTTTCCTCTCAACTAAAGCCCCATCTTCTACCAGAAGCCTTTCCTAATCTCTCTTAATTCTTGTGCCTTCCCTTTTTCATTATTTCCTATTTAACCTATCTCCACCCCCAGTTTCAGTGATCGAAATTTATATTCCTTTGGGCAGGGCTTATGAGCGAGATTTCTTCCTTAAGGACCTTGCCTTAAACTGAAATCACTCTGACTCTCATGTTTTGGCGGGAAACCAGGAGGATTGAATTTTTTTTATGACTAGGTAAAAAAGGCCACTCTCTGCCTCATTTCTTACCTGGCCTTAAAGTGATGAGGTCAGGGAACCATATGTTTTTAGGGGTGATTGAGACCCCAGAATACCAACATGCCAGGCCCTGCTCGAATGAACTCAACCCAAGCCTTCTCACAGCCAGAAAAACCCAAAGTTTATTACAGATTCACCATATTGGGTTCTCTTAAGAAATCTCACAATTTGTGATGCTCGTTTTCACAAATGGTCCTGATTAATCTGAGCTGAGGTAGATTGAATCTGAGCACTTTTATGGAGGTAAGATGAAACTTATATACACAAAGATTGTGGGAGGGATCTAGGGTAGTCCTGGGGTGATGGGAGGAGGGGTTTAGGGAAGGTCTTGAGGAGGAGTCTAAGGAGGAGGGACCGGGGTGAGGTCAGACTCCAGGAACTGAGAATGGAATTAAGGGTGGGAAGTAGCTGAAGGCTACCTGGAGATAACCGACAATGCGGGGCTAGGCTAGTTTAAGGGTAACAGATTTGGGCATAGACACTTTGATAGGATCAAGGGTAGAAACTAGCCAGACAGCGGAGGGCCAGGCTAGGTTAAGAGTAACCTAGCCTAGAGACTTGGGCCTAGCAATAATGAAAGGCTTATGGCCTCAGGCAAACGCCTCATCTACTGGGAAGATTCAAGGAGAGTTCAAGGGGGCTCCCAGAGTCTCAACTCCATCAAAAGGACATTGCCTCAGTCAAACTGAGACCTGTTAAATACCTTAGCTTAAAAGGCCAAGGTCTCCCACTTCATCCTGGGCTATCTCCAGTCATCCTGATCTATATCTTGTCACCGGACCCAGATGGCTCCAGAGGAGAAAGTGAGGCTGGTGACAGCCCTACCTCACTTAAATTCAACTCACTTGTATGTCATGGCAGCACCTCCCTGAGAGCAGAGGACAAACAACAACTTTTGACCTGTATATATGTTTGTACATATTTGTTTTCTTGTCTCCTCCTGTAGATGGTGAGATCCCTGAGGGCAGGGCCTATCTTTGGCCTATTTGTACTTTGAATGCTTAGCACAATAGCACAGTAGTACTTAATAAATATTTATGACTGATTATTGAAAATGTTGAAAGGGATATTGTACTTTTACACTACTGTCCATGTGTTGGCTTGGCTGGGGACAAATGATAAAAGCTCATAGAATCTGGAGATAATCTTTTTTCTTTCTGTTCTTGCTAACACTTGCTAATCTGCAAGTGTGGTAGGTTGGTACTGGCAAATGACGCAGAGTTATAGAGCTGGCAGGGGCCTCAGAGAATATCTAGTTGCTTGCTGCATCGCCCTGCTCCCTTGTAATGGCCCCAGAAAATGAGCATCTAGTCTTTACTGGAAGACCTCCAACACCTTACAAGGGAGGTAGCATTTCATTTTTAGACAAGCTTTAACTATCAGGAAATTTTTTCTGCAGGTTAAGCTAAAATCTATCTCCCTGGTTTGTTCTTGAGTGTTTACATTATTTTAAAATTTGATTAATTTCTTTCGGTATGATGGAGCTAAAGATAGTAATGAGATCATATTGGGCTCATCCATATGAAATATGATATTTAGCTAAGTCACTCTGTGAGGCAAGGCCTGTGTTCTAGAATGGCTTGATTCTCCAGTCTAAGCTTTTCCTTCATCCTGTATCTGCATGAAGTTCAGGAGAGCAGAGATTTGATAGTTCTTTGATTAATTGACTAACCGCGTAGAATCAGCTAGATATCCAACAAAGGAGACTTTGGTTTGCTTTTCTAATAGTGTGGGCGGTTTTCATCCTAACGTCTAGCTTACCCAGTTCCCCTTACGACAAATAGGACAAATGTGCAAGGTCACTGCATGGATGGGGAAGTAAAGTCTGTTGCTGTAGAACTAACTCAGTGTCTCATTTTGGAGTTGACAGGGGGTCGACACAGGGATTGAACCATGTTAGATCTGTACCAGCCGACTGGACACAAGCATTAGACAGTAAATAGTATGGTGGCACAGCTCTGTACATTGACCAGATTAACTGTATAGTTGCCAGATCTTTGTTTTCCTTCTTGCTGCTTAGACACAACCTTATGGTCAGAGACTGCTGGAAATATGGTTATCAGGCCCTGTGCAGAAGAAATCCAGAGATGGGCCTTGGGCTGTATCAAAGGCATTCTTCACTGTTCTGAATAGACAATGGGTCCTTATGGTCATGGCTCCCTTCTTCCTTCTCCATTTTCTTAAAATCTTTGTAAACTCACATTTCCCCCCCCAGAGAGTGCTCTTATTTTGTTCTTACTTTTATTTATTTTTAAATAAACATTTATTTTCTTTCCCTCTCAAATGTACAATTAAAAAAAGGAAAAAAGAAAGCACTCATAAGAAATGTACATAGTCAAGCAAAATAAATTCCTACATTAGACATGTATAAAAATCTGTATCTTATTGTGCATTTTATGTTCATCAACTCCAGGAGGAGGGTATCAGGTTTCATCTTTATAGAGTTGTGGCTTTTTAGTCAACAAGCATTTATTAAGTGCTTATGGTATACTAGGAACTATGCTAGGCAATGGGGATACAAATACAAGCAAAATGAACAACAGCTCCTGCCCTGAAGGAGCTTAAATTCGAATGGGAAAAGACTCTCTCTCTTTGTGTGTGTGTGTGTGTGTGTGTGTGTGTGTGAGCTGGGGAAGCACAAGGGAGAGAGGGATTGGGATAGGGCCCAAGTGGCCCCTGTAATTGCATTGATCAAAGCTTCTAAGTCTTTCAAATTTGAAATTTTGAAATTGTTCCATAAATTGACCTCTTGGTTCCACTCACTTCCCTTTGCATCAAGTCACAGAAGCCGTCTCAATTTCCTCTTAACTACCCATCTCATTATTTCTTATTGATACAATGATATTTGGTTACATTCCTATCCCACAGTTTGTTTAGCCACTTCCCAAAAGGTGAGCATAGCCTTCTTTTCTAGTTTTTGTGCTAGCTAGTAGAAAAGAGCAGCTGTTGATATTTTTGTGCAGATGGCCCCTTTTCCTTTGACTTCTTTGAGGTCTAGGTCCCCAAACAGAAGTATTCCTGGGTCGAGAAGGATCCACAGTTTAGTTAGTTTGGGGACATAGTTCCAGACTTTTAGCATTACCAATAGTGCCTTAGGGTTCCTGTTTTCTGCAGGGGAGGATTTTTGATGTTTATGAGTCCCCAGTAAGACTCAGGGCTTCACAGTATCTTACTGGTTTGTTGTGCTGAGTAGTGTCCATTTTCCATCACAAATAGATGGGATCTTTGTTTTCTTAAACCCAAGTTGATGATGCCAGTGTGTCCCTTTGGCAGGACAATAAACAAGAGGAAACCTGAGTCATCTTTGACCCTTCCCTCACCTCCTTTACCCATTATTTCTAATCAGTCAATAAATCCTATTGATCCTCCCTTCAAAATGTCTCTTCTCTATTACCTCTTAAAGGCTCACAATATCTTAAGATCCTAGATTTAGAGCTGGAAGGGACCTTAAAGACAATCTAGTCCAATACCGTCATTTTACAGATGAGGACACTGAGGCCCAGAGAGGGTAGGTGGCTTGGCCAAGGTCACCCAGGTAGTAAGAGACAATAGCAAGATTTCAATTCTGATCTTCTGATTGCCAAACCACAGCCATCCCATTATTGTAGTCAGGGTGTCAGGTGCAGCAACCTCCTAACTGTTTTCCACGCATCTATTTTCCTACTCTCCCTGTCAGTCCTACGCACTTCCACCAAATAAGTCTTCCTACAACACAGATTTCATTGTAGACTCACAGAATGCTAGAGCTGGAAGCCAATTGATTGGAGAAGAGAATCTTGTACAACCCCTTCATTTGACAGATTGAGAAAATTAGTTCTGAGCTGATCTTCATCGAATTTCTTTCTGCTGCTGAATGTCTCCACCGCCATTCTCCCTGTGAGAGTCAGAAGTATATGAATGACCTCTTCCTCCTCCCATTATACACACTAGGAGGGACTTTGGTGCACTGTTTTTGCAAGATGGCAGCCCTTTGGTCCATAGAAGAGTTAAGCCTAACCTTCAACCCCCCACCCCCATCAGGATAGAACCTAGCTGTCCACGATTGTATCCTACTTCTCCCCTGACATGAAATTCCCTTTCCCCACTCTCTCCAAATGTGAACATTCTACAAATCCCATCTTTTCCATGAATCCCATGTCAATTTTCCCTTTTTTGAACTCCTCTTGTATGTAACCAATCTCTTTGGTATTTGATCATATCCCACCTCCCATTGTTACTTAAACAATGTCATGTGTATTTGTTTTGATAGAACTTTTTGCCTTTCCAAGATTTTTATAGTGGGAAGAGAGTTGGATGTGGTGGTAGGAGACCTGGGCTCAAATCCTCACTCTCTTCAGTTTCTTCACCTGCAAAATGCTCTATCCACCTCACAGAAGTGTTGTGACGGAAATATTTTGTAAACCCTTAGAGAGCTGAGGACAGGAGCTTATGATCCATCTGATACTTTTGTCTCTCATCCAGTATCTAGCACAGTGCCAGATACTCAATAAATATTTTAAAATGAATGACGTGACAGCTAGAGGGAATGGACCCTTGATTTGAATACTATAGACAACGACCGGCTGAAAAAATTCTACCAATGCAGATGGGCACTTTCTCTGCAATTTAGACTCTTGATAGGTTAGGTGACTTGCCTAAGGTCACATAGCCAGAATGTAACAGAGGCAGGATTTGAACACAGGTCTTTCCAGCTCTGAAGCCAGCTCTTAATCTACTGTGCCACTTGTAGCATTGAATGTAAGATGGAATTATTTCACATGTAGCCAATGCTTGTGAGCAGAGTTTCCTTTCAGTCATCTTTCTGAAGGCTCATGTTATTAGCTTTATGGAAAGCAGAAAGTCCTCACTTGATTATTTTCTTATTCTTTCAGCTGCCGTGAAAAGTCACAAGCCAGATAAAAGTTCTGAGCTCCAAAGAGAAAATTTCACAACTCCTTCTCTCAATTACAAAAACATTTCGACTGTGGTCCTTGAAGGTCTTGAGACATTTCAGAATTCCAGCAACAACAGGACCACACTGGATGCCCCGGGAAGCGTCACTGTAGCATTCGAAACATCAAAATCCAGAGGGAGTACCACCAGTAGGATGAGTGATACTCCATCGCTTGGGCATTCTTCAGAGATACCCTCTGTCCCGTCCTCTCGGAAAAACCCCTCAGGTATGTTCATGGTGCTCATGTTTGAGCTATGTGAAAAATGGTACTTGGAGTAAGCGGGGTGGGGGGCGGGGGGGAGGCGGGCAGTGGGGTTGGGGAAGGGCAGGGGAAGATGCTACAGGTTTAGGGCCATGAAACAGTGAAGTGAACTGGCTTAAACTTAGGTGAGTCTGTGATCTTATATCGGTTCTCCCTCTACCAGAGCTGATTGTAATCCCTTCCTTCCTTCCTCTCCTGCGTAACCTCATTCATTGACATTCACTCTGAGCCAGGAGCTTCATAGTGAAATGGGTGAGAAAGGAAGAAAGAAAAAAAAAAGAAAGGAAGGAAGGAAGAAAAGGAGGGAGGAAGTGAGGAAGAGAGGGAGGGAGGAAGGAAGGAAGGAAAAGAACGAAAGGAAGAAAGAGAAAGAAAGGAAAGAGAAAAGAAAGACAGGAAGGCAGGAATCTAGCTAGTAAACCCCAAGTTAACTGGGGGGCTTTTGGCCATCAAAATTTACCTTCCTTTGGAGAGGAGAGGGAGAAGACAAGCTGAGCTACACAACTGCCTGAGTCCCCATTCAGGCAGCTCCGAATACTCACAGGTTGTGTTTGTCCTTCATTTTTGAAGAGGATCATGACATTGGGAAAATGATGACATGACTTGCAGTTGACTTTGATTTGAGTGAGGGAGAGATGTGCACAGTCAACAGCCTCACTTTCTTCTCCAGAGCCATCTGGGCCCAGTGGCCTGATATTCTCTTTTGACTAGAAACCCTGAGGGTCTTCCCCTCTCAGTTTGATTTTTTTTCTTTTTACTTCTTTTATTTTAAAAATTTATTTATTTATTTATTTAGTTTTCAGCATTGATTTTCACAAAAGTTTGAATTACAAATTTTTTCCCCATTTCTACCCTCCCCCCACTCCAAGATGGCGTATATTCTGGTTGCTCCATTCCCCAGTCAGCCCTCCCATCTGTCACCCCACCCATCACCCTTTCCCTTCTTCTCTTGTAGGGCAAGATAAATTTCTATGCCCCATTGCCTGTGTGTCTTATTTCCTAGTTGCATGAAAAAACTTTTTTTGTTTTGTTGTTGTTTTTGAACATCTGTTTTTAAAACTTTGAGTTCCAAATTCACTCCCCTCTTCCCTCCCCACCCACCCTCCCTAGGAAGGCAAGCAGTTCAACATAGGCTACATGCGTATCATTATGTAAAACCCTTCCACAATACTCATGTTGTGAAAGATTAACTATGTTTTGCTCTTTCCTAACCTATCCCCCTTTATTGAATTTTCTCCCTTGACCCTGTGCCTTTTTGAAAGTGTTTGTTTTTGGTTACCTCCTCCCCCCGTCTGCCCTCCCTTCTATCAAGCCCCCTTTTTTATCTTCTTCCTCCTTCTTTCCTGTGGGGTAAGATGCCCAATTGAGTGTGTATGGTATTCCCTCCTCAGGTCAAATCAGATTTACTGATTCCCCCTCACCTGCCCCCTCTTCCCTTCCTACAGAACCACTTTTTCTTGCCACTTTTATGCGAGATAATTTACCCCATTCTATCTCTCCCTTTCTCCCTCTTTCAATATATTCCTCTCTTATCCCTTAAATTGATTTTATTTTTTTAGATATCATCCCTTCATATTCAACTCACCCTGTGCCCTTTGTGTGTGTGCGTGTATATATGTATATATATATATATATGCATATATATATTTTATATATACCTACATATATACATACATAGACACACACATATGTATATATATGTATACACACACACACACATATATATATATATATGTATATATACGCACATTCCTTTCAACTGCTATGATATTGAGGTCTCATGAATCATACACATCATCTTTCTATGTAGGAATGTAAACAAAACAGTTCAACTTTAGCAAGTCCCTTATGATTTCTCTTTCTTGTTTACCTTTTCATGCTTCTCTTGATTCTTGTGTTTGAAAGTCAAATTTTCTATTCAGCTCTGGTCTTTTCACTGAGAAAGTTTGAAAGTCCTCTATTTTATTCAAAGTCCATATTTTGCCTTGGAGCATGATACTCAGTTTTGCTGGGTAGGTGACTCTTGGTTTTAATCCTAGCTCCATTGACCTCCAGAATATCATATTCCAAGCCCTTTGGTCCCTTAATGTGGAAGCTGCCAGATCCTGTGTTATCCTGATTGTTTTCCCACAATATTCAAATTGTTTCTTTCTGGCTGCTTGCAGTATTTTCTCCTTGACCTGGGAGCTCTGGAATTTGGCGACAATGCTCCTAGGAGTTTTCTTTTAGGGATCTATTTGAGGAGGTGATCTGTGGATTCTTTCAATTTCTATTTTACCCTCTGGCTCTAGAATGTCAGGGCAATTCTCCTTGATAATTTCTTGAAAGATGATATCTAGGCTCTTTTTTTGATCATGGCTTTCAGGTAGTCCAATAATTTTTAAATTATCTCTCCTGGATCTATTTTCTAGGTCAGTGGTTTTTCCAATGAGATATTTCACATTGTCTTCCATTTTTTCATTCTTTTGGTTCTGTTTTATAATATCTTGATTTCTCATAAAGTCACTAGCTTCCACTTGCTCCAGTCTCATTTTTAAGGTAGTATCTTCTTCAGTGGTCTTTTGGACCTCCTTTTCCATTTGGCTAATTCTGCCTTTCAAGGCATTCTGTTCCTTATTGGTTTTTTGGAACTCTTTTGACATTTGAGTTAGTCTATTTTTTAAAGTGTTGTTTTCTTCAGTGTATTTTTCAGTATTTTTTTGGGTCTCCTTTAGCAAGTCATTGACTTGTTTTTCATGGTTTTCTTGCATCATTCTCATTTCTCGTCCCAATTTTTCCTCTACTTCTCTAACTTGCTTTTCCAACTCCTTTTTGAGCTCTTCCATGGCCTGAGACTAGTTCATGTTTTTCTTGGAGGCTTTTGGTGTAGGCTCTTGGACTTTGTTGACTTCTTCAGGCAGTATGTTTTGGTCTGCTTTGTCACCAAAGAAAGATTCCAAAGTCTGAGACTGAATCTGGGTGTGTTTTCGCTGCCTGGCCATGTTCCCAGGCAACTTACTTGACCCTTGAGTTTTTTGTCGGGGTGTGACTGCTTGTAGAGCAAAGGGTACTTTGTTCCAGGCTTGAGGGGATGCACCGTTGATTTCAGAGCTATTTCTATACAGCCAGCTCTGCCACTCCAGCACTCCTCCTTCCTCAAGAACCACCAACCTGCACCTGATGCAAATCTTCAGCAGGCTCTGCACTCCTGCTCTGATCCACCACGTGGGCCTGGGGCTGGAAGTAACTGCAGCTGCAGTTCTGTAGCTGCACCTCCCCTGCTGCCCCTGGGGTGGTGGCAGAACCATGAACTCTGTCCCCTGCAGCTTTTCCCACTAACCTTCTCTGTTGTCTTTGGTGTTTGTGGGTTGAGAAGTCTGGTAACTGCCACAGCTCACTGATTCAGGGTGCTAGGGCCTGTCCTTCCCGGCTCCTGGTCTGGTTGGTCCTGCTGCCTCCCACGCTGAGCTCTGCTCCCCTCCACTCCATGCACCAAAGACCTCATCCAGCGACCATCCAGGCTGTCCTGGGCTTAATCCCTGCTTCCCTCTGCTATTTTGTGGGTTCTGAAGTTCTAGAATTTGTTCAGAGCCATTTTTTATAGGTTTTTGGAGGGACATGGTGGGGAGCTCACGCAAGTCCCTGCTTTCCAGCTGCCATCTTGGCTCTACCCCCGGAAGTCTCAATTTTTTTTTCTTTTTTCTAATTAAAGGGGGCATCCCTTGATTGACTTCTTTAAAAGGCCTATTCACTAAATGGGCATTACCTCACTAAAGTGAGAATCTGAAAAGGCCTTAGCATAAAGGGGCCAGGGTCTCCCATTGCATCCTGGGCCATCTCCAGATATCCTGATGAATATCTGGTCACTGGATCCAGATGGTTCTGGAGGAGAAAGTGAGGCTGGTGACCTTGCACAGCCCTCCTTCACTCTAATCAAAGCCAATTGCAAGTCATGTCATCATTTCCCTGATGCTGTGATCCTCTTTGAAAACGAAGGACAAACACAACAAGGGCAATCCTCATTCATATTCTTAAATTGTCAAGAGAACCCTCCCCTCCCAACATGTTGGGTGGATCCCCTTTGGAGAGGCTTGGATGGGTTGTGATCTGCATTGCTGCTGAGAATATCCACAGTCATAGGACCATTGGGCTATTTGAATCCTTTCTTCCTTCTGCTCAGTGTGTTAGGAACCATTTGTTTGTTCTTTCAATAACTTGAGCATACCATTGCTGAGTGCAAGAAGTCCATTGTCATCATTCTTGATACACTTTCTTTTTTGGTCATGCTTGTCCTTAATGATGTCCTTCATGCCACCTCTCATGTGACAGTCATCATAAATGATGCTCTGTAAGCCTGCTTACAGACTGTCTTTTCCCCCTGTCCTTTGGGTCACTTGCAGTTTTGGTGGGCATTTTTTGGAGGTTGCGATGTTTCATGGCTCACAACCACATCCTTATAGTAACACCAATAGCAATATTAATGATAACATAATAATGTCTCACATTTCAGTAAGGCTTGAAAAATGCTTTATATACTTTATCTCATTTGATCCTTAAAATGACCTTGTGAAGTAGGTGCTATTTTACAGATGAGAAACTGAGGTTGATTGTTTAAGTGATCTGCCCAGGGTCACACAGCTGTTAAGTGACAGAAGCAAGATTCTTTTGTTAAAGAGAATGGTTTTTGTAGGATGGGATCATTGAAGGCCCTGTACCATTTCTGAAATGTGATCCCAACTGATTTTCTTCATTCACCTTTGGATCCAACTCTTTGTCTACTTGAAATATTTCAGATATGTACATGGAGAGATGAACTCAATGGGCTGCATGTCCAGTTTCATGTCGTGATTACAGTAATGTGCCCTCTTCATCTACTTCGTTTTTTAAATATTAATAATTAAACTGATCTCTTTTGAATATTGGCTCAAATAGGATAAAATCTATGACTCTGGCTCCCTTTTATCCATGCGCTACTTAACTGAACCAGCTATTCCAAACTGATGAAGCCCTCATACATAGAGGGCCTAGGCCTTAGGGACTCACTAGTCCACAGACAGTATATAACCATAACCACATCGAGACATCTAGCCACATGTTCTTTTGGTCTCAGAGGGACCAGATGGGAGAATGTGGACAATCTGGGAAAGCTTCCAAGAATGTTCATTTGATTTTTGTGTGATTGTGTTTTGTGATTTTTTTTTCTCCCCTTAAAGACAGCTTAAATGTTAGCTGCTGGGAACGCTGCCACAAAGATCTGTGACCTACACAGCTTGATGGATGGTAGTTTTTTAACAAAGAGTTTTGTCAAGAAAGCACTGAATGATGGGTAGGATTTGCACAGGCACAGAGGAATGGGGAATGACAGTAGAGGTGGGAGGAGGGGACAAATAAATAAAGGCACAGAAGTGGTAATGAAGAGTTGTTATTGTTGTTGGTCTTTTGTTCTCAAAGAGGAATGTGACAATGTTTGTAGGAAAGTGAGGAGAGTAATCTGATGACAAGGGCATGGCTTAGAAAGGACATTTATAAATTGGAGAGTATCCAGAAGAACACAGTCAGGATGGTGAAGGTCTTTGATTTCATGCCCTGTGAGAATCAGTTGAAGGAATTAGAGATGTTTATCCTAGAGAAAAGATTTGGGGAAAGGGATAAGGGGTGGGGGCATGATACCCATATTTGAAAGTCTAGGCTCTGTCTTTTTCTGTCTTGTTCTCTTTCCACATATATGAATATATATATATATACACACATATGTGTATATGCACATATACACATATACATTGTTCAATACATTTATGTATACATATATTGTGCACACATATATATGGAAAGAGAGGGAGAGACAGAGAAACTTAGACAGATACAAAGAGAGGAAGAGAGACAGAGAGACAGAGAGAAAAAGGGAGAGAAAGACAAAGAGAGAGAGGAGAGGGGAGGAGGGAGAGAAGAAGAGACAGACAGAGACAGAGAGAGGGAGGGGGAGAGACAGAGACACACACAGGGGGAGGGATGGAGGGAAGGAGAGAGAGAGAGAGAAAGAGAGAGAGACAAAAGGAGAGAAAGACAGAGAGAGAAGGAAGAGAGAGAGAGGGAGAGGGAGAAGAAGAGAGAGACAGGAAGACAGAGACACACACAGGGGTGGGGAGAGAGAGGGACAGAGAAATAGAGACAGAGACAGAGAGACAGAGGGAGAGAAAGACAAAGAGAGAGAGAAGGAAGGGAGAGAAGAAGAGAGACAGAAAGACAGAGAGAGGGAAGGGAGAGACAGAGGCATACACAGGGAGGGAGGGGGAGAGAGAGAGAGAGAGAGAGAGAGAGAGAGAGAGAGAGAGAGAGAGAGAGAGAGAGAGAGAGAGAGAGAGAATTCATTTCACTTGGCCCTAGACAGGACTAGAAACACTGGGTAATCATTGAAAAAGAGGCACATTTATGCTTGATGTAAGGAACCTCTTTGAAACAATGAATGTTCTCCTGAAGTACCTGGGGCTGCTTTAGAATACAGTGTACTCCTTCCTCTCTTGTGGTCCTCAGGTGAGTCCTAGATGCCCGCTTAGGCAGTTGTAGCGTGGCAGGAGCTGGCTGGATGGTGATCAGCACTCTTAATGCACATTTGGACAGCGCTAAAGGTTTACAGAGCAATTTTCTCACAACCTCATAGAACCTGCTTGTGTCATGAGTCCCTTTGTTAGTCTGGTGAAGCCTATAGACCCCTTCCCAGAATTGTTTTTAAATGTATAAAGTAGAATACATAGGATTTACAAATGAAGATCAATTATAGTGAAATACAGTTATCAAGATATTAATAGTTCACAAACTCCAGGTTACGAACCCCTGATATCAGTCAAGGATTAGGAAACTAAAATCCTGGAACATACAACTGAGTATGAGACAGGTAGTTTATTCCTATACAGGAAGAAATGCTAGACATAGAAGAATCATAGTCCATATTAGTAGACTTAAGGAGAGGAACAGAATCCAGTAAAATTTTTTCACGATGCTTGCAATCATCCGGGAGGCTAGTATTTAAACCTCACCAGGATATAAGGCAGCATTTATATTCTGATGAGCTCCCAATATTTTGTGTGGAGAGCAGTAGCAGGGTCTCCAAGATGCTGAGATAGCACAGGACCATCCTCCACCCCTTGCATGATATCACCTGGAGAGCTGCAGCTGAGAGAGCCAAGCCAAAAGCTCTCTCCTCCTTTTAAAAGACCCACTGAGTCATCAACAACTCTCTCCTCTTTTTAAAAGTCCCACTGAGTCATCAACAACTCTCTCCTCTTTTTAAAAGAACCATCGAGTCATCAACTTTTCTGGATCAGAAACCACTTTGGGGCTCTTTGTTATTTCAGATTTTTGAATCCTGTAGCCTCGAATCATACCTGCCTGGAAGCCAGTTAATGAAAAAAAGAAAAGAGAAATTAAAATACATAGAAGAAAACAAAATGAAATTCAGAAGGAATACAAAAAGACAATTTTGTTACTACTTTGTTAATAAATACACTTTAAAAAATATGTAACAGAAATTTATTGTTTCTTATGCAGTCCTCTTTTTTTGTTCTTCTTTGTATATGTTTGCGCTTGGTGGTGATTATTAAGTTCATAATAAAAACATTTCCAAAAAAACCAATTATGACATTTATGGAGTTGTGGTAAGCCGCTGAAATTTTCATTTTTCCTTATCTGATTTCAGCCCTGGAAAGCTTCCATCAGGCATCGAGCAGTTTAGAGTCAGAAGGAAGGACTGCCACCATCTCAGACTTCCTAACAAGGGGAAAAGAGAGGACATTCAGGTCTTTAACCAATATCACTCCGTCCACGGAAGCTGGAGAAGGAGCTATTCCTTCTACAGAAACATCCACTCCTTCCAGTTTGATGCATCCTTTGACTTCTGCATTGGAGACTGAAGGACCAAAAATCTTCTCTCCTGGGAGAAATCACACAAAACAGCCATGGCCACATTTCTCCAGGACATCAACTCACCCATCTCCTTCAACCAAGTCTTCATGTGAGTATTTACTGTAGTCACAGAGTACCCTCACTGCTTCTCCATACCCAGTGCATAGACTCCATTTAAGAGCCCATGAAGCCTTCCTGGACTACTCAAACCCCCAATAAGTTTAATATATATTATTGACAATTTTCTCCATCACTTCAACAAAACAACAAAACAGTCAGTCTAACCATTATTGATAACGTTGGTTGATTTCCCAGATGTGGATGCTAACACTAAAATTTAGCGATTGTTTCTGTGTAAGCCAATTTGAGTTGGCTCCAGCTTACTCCTGGTTGCAAAGCAGTATTGATGACAAAGCATTAGTGTGTTTCATTTTAAGAGGGGTGGCAGGGTTGGATTGGATCTAGGTTCACATCCTTTGCACCTACTGCAATACCTTGCACACAGTCAGTCTTTTATAAATAGGATCTTAGAGTTAGAGATAAAGAGGACCTCAGTTGGAAGGGACCTTGGAATTCGTACAACCCAACCTCCTCACTATACAGATGAGGAAACTGAGACCCAGAGAAATGAGGGACTTGCCCAAGGTCATAAAAGTTACAAGTACAAGATCGGGACTTTGAACCCAGGCCAAGAGGTTCCAAATTTTGTCTTCTTTCCATTGTACCTGCTGTTATTTCAGTCGTGAAAGTACAGGTGCAGTAGAGTCTAGAATAAAACCTATAGAAGTCGCAACACTCTGGCTCCCCTGTGTTTGCTGAATAAACGAGCCTCTGTTTTGTAGAAGAGATTTAGTGACTTGCCCAAGGTCTTACAGTTAGTGTCTGGGACTTGAATCCAGGGCTCCCGAGTCCAAATCCATTCCTTCCCCCCCCATTCCTGGTTTTTGTTTTTGCGCAAGTTATTGCTAGGTGCCAAAGTGGATAGTGAGCCAGGTCTGCAGTCAGGAAGATCTAACCTCAAACACTCAGTAGCTGTGTGATCCTGAGCAAGTTGCTTTAATTTCTATCTGCCTCAGTTTCCTCATCTGTAAAATAGGGGTAATAAGAGCATGTACCTCCCAGAGTTTGAGGATATTTGTAAAGCCCTTTGCAAACCTTAAAGTGTTATATAAATGCTGTTATTATTGTTAATAAGCTACTAGTATAGTTTATTATAGCCATTTAATATAGCTGTTATTATTATTAATAAACATGTTCATAGGCTCTCAAAGGGCAGCTCAGGCAATGAGCATAAAAAAAATCTTTGATGCTTCTCTTTTTTATAGGTGAGGAAATAGGCATACATGGTTAAGTGACTTGCCCAGGGTCACACAGCTAATAAGTGTCTGAGGCCAGATTTGAACACAGGAAGATGAGTCTTCCTGACTTCAGGTCTGGTGTTCTATCCACTCCGCCACCTAGCTCAATAAGTGCTTACTATGGGCCAAACACTGTTTTAGGAGAATGCCTTTATAAATTATTAATAAGTATCTTTTGGACTAGATGACGTCCAAGGTTCTTTCCTATGCTCTGGTTGTTTTGATTCCATAATTTAAAAACCAACCTTATTATTATTAAACTCTGGAAGGGAGGCGTTTGTTTATTAAGCCATACTTGGATTCTGCTTCAGTTCACAAATCCTGGGATCATCATTTCTGTTTGCCTTTAGCCCATTCATTTGGCATGTTTTAAGATAATTTTTACTGTGTATTCAGACAAAGCTCATAACTCCACTGGATATTATTCTAGATTTCTTCTGTACCTTTTGGGATTTCACACACACACACACACACACACACACACACACAGACACACAGACACACAGACACACACACACACACACACAAACTCCCCAGCTTAGTGTAATGAATCCACATTTGGAGTCAGTACCTAAGTTTGAATCCTGCCTCTTTATAGCTGGCATTTCTATAGCATTTGAAGTTTGGTAAAGCACTTTGCATATATGATCTCATTTTATTCTCCTACCAGCTTTGGAAGGTAAGTTCTCTTATCATCCCCGGTTTACAGATGAGAAAACTGAGGCAAGCAGGGCTAAGTGACTTGCCCAGGGTCACAAAGCTAGTAAGTGTCTGAGGCTGGATTTGAACTCAGGTCTTTCTGACTTCAGGGCTGGTGCTCCGTTTACTGAGCCCCTAGCTGCCCCTCAACCACATTTTCAAAATGTTTTTGTGTTTGAAATGATGGGATGCTTTCTATTTCTCATACCCATCCTGAATTTGGTTAGAAGTTTTGTCCACAATTGTTGGTTGTATTGATGTTGTCTAGAAATAGTATAGATTCCTTTCCTTCTAAGCCAGGGTTGGGGAGGCCACATGTGGCCTCAAGGCCACAGGTTCCCTACCCCTTACCCTAAGCTATTATAGAGGGCAGCTAAGTGGTACAGTGGATAGAAAGAGCACTGGGCTTGGCATCAGGAACATTCATCTTCCTGAGTTCAAATGTGACCTCAGACACTTACTAGCTGTGTGACCCTGGGCAAGTCCCTTAACCCTGTTTGCCTCAGTTTCCTTATCTATAAAATGAGCTGGAGAAGGAAATGGCATACTACTGCAGTACCTCTACCAAGAAACCCCCAAATGGGGTCATGTAGAGTCAGATGCGACTGAAGGGGAGTGACATGATGAGATTTGTACTTAAGGAAAATCACTTGGAAGCTCTGTGGAAGACAGGTTGGAACAGGGAGAGACTTGAGATGTGGGAGACCAGTTAGGTAGGAGGGTGTTGCAGTGATGTAGATGAAAGGAACTGAGGGCCCCGCCTAAAGTGGCTGCTGTATGGGAAAAGGGTCAAAGGGAAGGATGCTGTGGAAGTAGAAACATCAAGATTGGCAATTGCTTGGCTATGTGGTCTGAGTGGGAATGAGCAGCTGAGGTTGATACTGAGATTTCAAAGTTCCTCTTATCTAGGAAGGTTCTATAACAGGACCGTAGTCTAGAACAAGAAGGGGTTTTAGCGCCCAAGGCAGCTCTCTAAGACTAGAAGGCATCCATGAGCCTTCTGCTTGCCCTGGAGGAGGGCATCCTCCACACTGAAGAAAATACCAGGTGGGACAAAAAAAAAAGTAACCCAATGACTTTTAAGTTTAAAATGACCTTGAAGTTTCACTACAATTTTTGGGGAAAAAAATCAGCATTTCTACAAGTTATGCTTAATTTATGATCTAGAAAAAGCATTGAGAATTTTTGATCAGCAGTTTTTAAGATGGTATTTAGGTAAGGAAGCCAAAAGAGAAGACCAGAGTAAACATAGCACCTTCAAATCATAGTGTATAAAGGTGAATGGAGAAGGACTGCTTAGAGGGGACTCAGAGAGAGTAGCTAACGGGGAGGCACAGCTACATACTACCTGTGTGAACTGAAGAAGGCCCCTTGTCTCTCTGGGTCTCAGTAAAATATAGGAGTGCACTTGTTGACCTCTATGTTCTCATCTTGCTCTGAAATGAGCCATCATCCAAAGTTATTATAGGCATGTTATATACTGAAATTCATGTATTTGTATGTAAAAACCTATAATGGTGTTCAATTTTGTTATTTAAAATTAAGTTTATGATATATTATAAAAAATTATAGCCAGATTTCTTTTCTTTAGTATCTTTAAAACATTTATATATATATATTATTTTTTCCAGTTACATGTAAAAAAATTTTTAACATTCTTTCTTAAAAACTTTGAGTTCTAAATTCTCTCCTACCCTCCCTCCCTCCTTTATCCCCTCACTGAGAAGGCAAGCAATTTAGTATAGGCTATACATATGCTGTCATGTAAATGTCATGTAAAAAATCATACAAAAATTTCCATATTAGTCATGTTGTGAAAGAAAACACACACACACACACAAATAAAAACAGTATGCTTTGATCTTCATTAAGATTCCATCAGTTCTTTCTCTGGAAGTGGAGAGCATTTTTCATCATAAATCCTTTGGAATTATCTTGGGTCAGTGTATTGTGAGAATAGCTAAGTCATTCACAGTTGATCATCACACAGTATTTCTGTTACTATGTACAATGTTCTCCTGGTTATGCTCACTTCATTTTGCATCACTTCATGTAAATCTTTGCAGGTTTTTCTGGAAGCATCCTGCTCATCATTTCTTATAGCACAACAGTATTCCATCACAGTCATATATCACAGCTTGTTCATCCATTCCCCAATTGTTGCTCACCCCATCAATTTCCAATTCTTAGCCACCACAAAGAGAGCTGCTATAAGAATGTACATATGAGTCCTTTTTCTTTTTTAAAAATCTCTTTGGTATACAGATCTAGTAGTGGTATTGCTGGGTCAAAGGGTATGCACAGTTTTATAGCCCTTAGGGTATAGTTCCAAATTGCTCTCCAGAATAGTTGAATCAGTTCACAACTCCACCAGCAGTGCATGACTATTCCAACTTTCCCAAATTTCTTCCAACATTTATCATTTTTCTTTTCTGTAACATTAGGTGATAGGCATGAGGTGGTAGCTCAGAGTTGTTTTAATATGTATTTCTCTAACCAGTAGCGATTGATAGCATTTTTTAATATGGCTTTAGGTAGCTTTGATTTCTTTGTCGGAAAACTGCCTGTTCATATCCCTTGCCCATTTACCATTTGGAGAATGACACATATTCTTATAAATTTGACTCAATTTTCTATATATTTGAGAAAAGAGGCCTTTATCAGAGAAACTCACTGTAATTTTTTTTTCTCAGTTTTCTGCTCTCCTTATAATCTGGGGCTGCATTGAAAAGGTTTGTGCAAAACCTTTTAAACTTAGTATAATCAAAATTATCCATTTATATCTTGTAATGTTCTCTATCTCTTGTTTGGCCATAAATTCTTCCTTTACCCATAGATCTGATAGGTCAACTATTTACATATTCCCCTAATCTGCTTATGTATCACCCTTTATGTCTAAATCTTGTACTCATTTTGCCCTTATCTTGGTATACTTTATAAGATGCTTTCCAGGTTTCTCAGAATTTTTTGTCAAATAGTGAGTTCTTGTTTCAAAAGCTGGGATCTTTACATTTATCAAACACTAGATTAGTATGGTTATTACCTATGTGGTATGCATCTTGATGCTTTTTAGTAGCTTAAATAATTTTGATGAGGTGGTAGTTTCTGAAAGAAAAATTATTTCTTTGTTTTTTGTTTTCAGCCTTCAATTTTATAAGATTTTGTGTTCTAACTTTTCTCCATTTTTCCCTCCCCCAAGACAGCATGCAATCTGATATAAGCTATACATATACAATCATATTAAACCTATTTCTACATTAGTAGAACCAAAGGGAAAAACCATGAAAAAGACACAAAAAAGAGAGAGACAATAGTATGCTTTGATCTGCATTCAGACTCCATAGTTCTTTGTCTGTATGCGGACAGCATTTTCCATCATGAATCTTTTGGAATTGCCTTAGATGCTCGTATTGCTGAGAAAAATTAGGTCTATCAAAGTTGGTCATTGCACAATGTTGCTGTTACAGTTCTGTGTACAGTATTCTGGTTTGTACAATGTTCTCCTGTTTGGTACAATATTCTCCTGGTTTGTACAATGTTCTTCTGGTTATTACAATGTTCTTCTGATTAGTACAATGTTCTCCTGGTTGGTACAATGTTCTCCTGGCTTGTATAATATTCTCCTGGTTTGTACAATGTTCTTCTGGTTATTACAATGTTCTCCTGATTAGTACAGTGTTCTCTTGGTTATGAAGTGGTAATTTTGAGAAAACCAAAGAAAGAAGCATGTGTGAATATAATGTGTGCAGATCTGGGGGCATTGGGCTGGATGATTCCTAAGATCTATTCAGGCTCCAGCATTCTGTGATTCTCCATCAGGCCCAGACCTGAAATGGAACCCAGGTCCTCTGACTCCAGAGCTAGTGCTCTTTCTACCATGCTGAACCCCTGATTTTATTGAAACTTTAAAAAGTTTTATTGGGGCAGCTAGGTGGCGCAGTGGATAGAGTTCTAGGCCTGGAGTCAGGAAGACTCATTTTCCTAAGTTCAAATCTGGCCTCAGACCAGATTTGTGACCTTGTGACCCTGGGAAGTTACTTAACCCTGTTTGCCTCAGTTTCCTCATCTGTAAAATGAGCTGGAGAAGGAAATGGAAAACTACTGCAGGGGCTTTGCCAAGAAAACACCAAATGGGGTCACAAAGAGCCAGATGTGACTGAACAACAACAGATTTATATCTTATTATCTTTTGTATTATGGTCATTAACTGGAGAGGTCTTGTTTCTTCCTGTTAGATTGTATACTCTTTGTCCAGACACAGGGTCTTGGATTTATTGAAATGCTTCAAGAGATTTTTTTATTTCTTTGGTGTGGCTAGTCCCTTCAGTGGCACAGATATCAACCCCTCCAACCGTGTTGATAGGAGGAAGCCAGTACCTTTTGGTGATGGGCCCCTGCGTTTGGCAAGGCTGGGCTTTGGAGGAGTGTTCATTGTCAAGCCCTACTCAGAGCCCTGCCATCTTGGGAAGACCTGCCAGCGTTTGTGTTCACTAGCATGTCCTGTGAGAACTCAGTCTCTACACTACAATGAACTCTCTGAATATGGTTACACACAGTAGATGCTTCATAAATATTTGATGAATGAATGAGGCAGTTAGGTGGTACAGTGAGAAGATTGTTGCACTTGGAGTCAGGAAGATGTGAGTTCAAATCCAGCCTGGCGCTTACTAGCTGTATGACCCTGGCCAAGTCACTTAACCACTGTTTGCCTTTGTTTCCTCATCTGTAAAATGCGAATGATAAGAACACCTACCTCCCAGGGTTGTTGTGAGTATCAAATGAGATAATACATGGAAAGTGCTTTGCAAATTGTAAAGAGTCAAATAAATGGTAGCTATTATTATTCAGTGAATTTTTCTTCTTCTATTTTAGCCCCTGAAACTAGGACAGAATCAAGGAACTCAACTACTTCAAATACTTTGGCCAGTCAGACAGACAGGACAGACATTTCTACCACATTCATCCAAGATGCCTCAAGGACTCTTCAGTCTTCAACTAATACAAGTTGGTTGGTAAATGGAACAGAAGGCTCAACGAAGCATTCTGGAATGGCCAGCTCTTCAGCGTCGACCCATGCCTCATCTTCCTTAGGGGAGGCCAGAAGAAAAAGTCCAGTGACAAGGCATCCGAGTGATGCAAAATCCATAGAGCCCTCAACAGATGACAGTTTGGGACACCCTTCTTCCGGGACCTCCACTCTGTCTTTACAAAATGATTCCTCAAGTGAGTTCCTGACTCACCCCATGTTGTAGAGCAAAGTCAAATCCAACTGAATTGATATTTTGGTAATAGATAGGATGAGGTATCTCCATGGTCCTGCAGCTGATCTGTGTCAGAGACAGCACTTGAGCCCAGGACTTCTTCGGCCAGCTTTCTATTCAGTAGTGTGTGTGTGTGTGTGTACACACACATGCATACATATGTATGCACATACACACACGTATCTACATATATGTGCATATATTCACACATACATATCTCTACATATATATGCTTATACACACATAAATACATATGTATAATGTATATACATATCCTATGGATTATTTTTTAGAAATTTATCTTATTTTCAGTTCATGGAATAAAACAAGCATTTCTATAACACAATACAATAAATACAATAAGAAAGATGATTGCACATGAAACTGCAAATCTACCATGTACAACTTGATATTCTCTCCAAATATACAATAAAGTTATCATAAAATTTCATAATATATAACATAATAAAATATCATAAAATTTCTTTTTTCCCCATTTTTTTCTTCCTTTCCCCCTCATGCCACCCTAGAGACAGTGTGGGTAGAAGTATGGACAGTAGATAGAAGTGTGGATAGTAGATAGAAAGCAAGCCCTGCAGTCAGCGGAGCAGCGTTCAAGCCTTGCCTCTGACACATACTAACTGTGTGACCATGGACAAATCTAACCTTTCAGTGCCCAGAAAACTAAGATTATAAATAACACTAAGTGTCATTAATATAACTCGTTGAGGATTGCTGAGTGCTTTACAAATATTATCTCATTCGATTCGCATAGAAATTCTGGGAGATAAATGCTATTATTAGCCCCAATTTACAGTAGATGAAGAAACACAGAAAGTAAGTGACCTGTCCAGGGTCACAGAGCCATTAAGTGTCCAAAGCTGGATTTGAATTTAGGTCTTCCTGACTCTAGCTAGGTCCAGTGCTTAATTCACCAAGTTACCTACTTTTCAGCCTCCATCAATGAAGGGAGTTTCTATACCAGGAGTTTCTCACAGTGATAAAAAAAGTAAAATAAAATCACAGGTCCAGAACCTCTTTGCCCCTAATGAATGGGCAAACTTATTTATCTATATGAGAAGCAGTATGGAGTAGTGGCTAGATGGCTCTCCTGGAAGACGGAAGAGCTGGGTTGGTATTACTTCTGACAGCTACTGGTTGTGTGACCAGTCAATGCCTTAGGGAGCTTTTGTTTATGTTTCAATGAGGATGGCAACCTGCATTGGTAGAGGGAGTTTCATCACCCGGGAATTCCCCATTGTGATGGAATCATAGGTCTGGTCCTTATCCCTGTATACATATATATTGCGAGCGACAGAAGTTATTTCTAAGGAAACCTTAGCGAGTGCTAATTTTTCATACACCCAGGTGATACTGCTGAATAAGACCCAATGAGATATGCTGATTTTTGCAGGCAGGATTTATCTGTTCCCTGTATTTTCTTGCAGTCTTTGAAGGAGACCATCAGCTGCCCGTTACTGATGCCGATGCTGGGGATGACAATTCTAGGACTCAGACCGAGGCTGGGTTCAATTTTGAGACTTTCACCAGAGGTGGGAAGGACGCGTCCCATTGGTTCATGACCAACCAAAGAGCTTCTGTGTATGTGAACGAAAACTCTACTTTGTATCCTGAGATGGTGAACCCTTTAGTCCTGACCCAGCTCTCCAAGCAGTGGGCAGGAAGTCGTACAGATCCAGATGATACGCATCTCCTTGAGCCTTCTACAGGATCATCAGCATCTTCCTCAGAGATGTTGGACTCTTCGTCACAGAGTCATCCTTTATGTGAGTTTTCATTTCCCAAAACTTGGTTTTCCTTAGCTGCACACTTAAAGAAAGCTGAGCTTGTTTTATTCCAAATAACTCTGATCTCTGTAAAGTCTAGCTCTTTCTACAAAATCAGTCTATCTATCTACCCTTCCCTCTCTCCCTCCCTCTCTCCTTCACTCCATTCTTAGCCCTCTTTTCCTGGCCTTATCTTCCATCTCTGGGATCTCTCACATAAGGTTGTCTAACAGTTTTAATTCATCATGAAATTAGGGCAGCACTTCTCAAAGTGTGATCTGGGGCTCCCTGAGACTCTTTCAGGGCGTCCATGAGGTCAAAACAATTTTCATAATAATGCTGAGACATTTTAACCTAATACGGTCAATATCAATAATTAAGCACCCATTCTTTGCCAGGCACTGTACTAGAAGCTGGGGATAAAAACACCAACTCAACACCGAGTTCAAATCCCACCATTCTGAGAAGGCCTTTCCAGGTCCTCCCAGTAGCTAGTGCCTTCTACCTGATATTACTTTCATCTGTGCTGTATTCATCTTGTGTGCACCTGATTATTTACATCTTGTCTCCCCAGCTAGAATGTAGGCTATTTGAGGACAGGAACTGTTTTTGCCTTTCTCTGTACCTGGTACATAGGAAGCACTTAATAAATGCTTGTTGGTTGATTAATGAAATGAAATGATTCCCTGCTCACAAGGAGCTTTCAGTACTCCCGCCGATTGGCCAGTCATCTGATTGTCTCTCGGTCAGTGATTCCCACCTGTACAAGACAATCCTCTAGTAAATACCTTGTTTGGTAGATCTCTAGCAAGGTTCCTCTTGCTGGGCCCTCTCTCTACCACCTTCTCTATGTCACAGTGCCCCCAGCCCTGCTTGGTCAGGGTCTTTATAGGTAGTGTTCCTCCTCACCTGAGACCCCTTCTCTGTGATCTCCAGGTTTTGGGTAGTGAAAAGCAGCCCCACTTAACAAAAAAGTTGAAGACTTCTAATCATTTCTCAATAAACACCCTTACAACCAACGCTGACATTTTTTTTCTCTTCCTTTTCATTTTTACGGCAACCAGACTGTTTCCTAGCATGCTCACCGTACAAATCAGTGTATAGGGCATCATATTGAACTTGTGATCTCACTCGTATGGGGAGCTCCCAGGTGAGGAAAGCCTCTCTACCGATGCAGGTTGGCACCTTCTCTGCAAACTTATAAAAATTGCGTAGAGCACTTAGAGGTAAGGTAACTTTCAAAAAGTCAGAGGGTTAGTAAGAGAAGCAGGATTTGAACTCGAGTCTTCTGACTTTAAAGTTAGCACCCTTTACCGTGATGCCTTGAGGGATTGCTTAATCCCCAGCATCTAGCTCAGTGCCTGGCACATAGTAGGTCCTTACTAAATGCCAGCTTGTTGATCGGTGATTGACTGAAAGTAGCTTTGCCAGAGGTTAGCTCAAAGCCCTGCCATGTACATCTGTTTTGCCCCTGACACTGGCTTGTTCACTTCTTGTGCCCATTCTTGCCCTTTGGGGGCAGAAGTTTCAGACCCATGACCTCTGTTTCAGGTCAAAGCTGTTACCTCTCCAGACTCCTAAACCCACGCTGGTGGTTCTCTTGGATTCTGCCCAGCACTGCAGAGTCAAATCTCAGCTCCCCAGGCCCTTGTTCTGTACCTGCAGAAATCTGCTGAGTGGTTGTTTTCTGCTACTAAGGCTTTTTTCACTGTCCTCCCACTGGTCAGCTAGTTGGCATTGCAGCCACCCTTCAACCTGATTCAATCATTCTTTTTTATGACCTTTGAATCTCTCCAAAATAGCTTTTATGTGTCTCCTCTCTCCCTCCCTCTCCCTCCCTCCCTCCCTTCCTCCCTCCCTCCCTCCTCTCTCCCTACTTCTCTGTCTCTCTCCCCCTCTCTCTCTCCCTCTCTCTCCATCTCTCTCCCTCTCCCTCTCTCTCTCTCTCCCTCTCCCCTCCCTCCCCTTCCCATTCTTTCCCCTCTCCCTCCCTCTCTCTCCTTCACTTCATTCCCAGCCCTCTTCCCCTGGCCTTATCTTCTGTCTCTGAGGATCTGTCACATAAAGTTGCCTTTCAGTTTTAATTCGTCATGAAATTAGGGCAGCACTTCTCAAAGTGTGATCTGGGGCTCCCTGAGACCCTTTAAGGCCATCCATAAGGTCAAAACTATTTTCATAATAATGCTGAGACATTTTAACCTCTAATATGGTCAGAATCAATAGATACAACCCACTTAAACAAAAGCTCTTTGGAAAGAGGCTTCAATAATTTTTAAGAATATAAAGGGGTCCTCAGACCAAAAAGTTTGAGGACTAGGACTCCCTGAGACTTTTTCAGGGTGTCCATGAGGACTGGGGCTCCCTGAGACTTTTTCAGGGTGTCTATTATTTTCATAATAATGCTGGGACATTTTGATTTCCACTATGGTCAATATCAAGAGATTATAACCCACCTAAACCATAGCTTTTTGAGGATAAGAGTCCTTAGTAATTTTTTAAGAATATAAAGGGGTCATCAGCCCATTAATTAACATATCCAAAGTCTGCCCTAGGAGGCAGCTTGGTAGAGTAGATAAAGAGCCAGCCTTGGCATCAAGCAGACTTGGGATCAAGTCAGCCTAGGCAGCTTGGCTGATGGAATGCTGGACCTCAAGTCAAGAAGAGCTGAGTCCAAATCTTGCTTCAGACCCTTGTAGCTATGGGGGTCACATAGGTCCTGGGCAGGTCTGCCTCAGTTTTCTTACCCTTTAAATGAGGATAGTAATCACACCTACCTAACTGTAAGGATCAAATGAGATAAAGCACTTTGTAAACCCTTAAACACTGCATAAATGTTGTTTCTTATTGTTAGCTCTGATCCATCCTAGCTTGAGTCCCTGGGTGAGCATTTTATTTTACCACCGAACAAATATAATCAATCAATCGATTAACACGCATTCATTAAACACCTACTATATGCCAGGCTCTGTATAAGGCAGTGGGAATAAAAAGATAGAAATGAAACTTTCATTGCCCTCAAGAAACATAGATTCTATATAATTTAACTGGGCAGCCCTGACCCACATCAGTTGGACTGTGTCTTAACATAGCGAACATAGGTGTAATTTTAAGTAGAATGGGAACATTCATTTAGACATAAATGTTGAAAATAAAAATCTGCATTTTTATAATAAAAGTAGTATTTATAAAAAAAATAGTGTATGATAAAAATAGCATTTCAAGCTGTACAATCACCATTATCAAATTCCTCATTTATCTAAAATTCCTCATTCTCAAAAATTCACAGGAATTACATGTAAGACCTCTAGTGTTCTGTGCCTCGTCTGTTTTTGGTATCTTCATTTCCTGTATGGTTATTTCCACACATATCCATCCTTCTTAGACCCTCAGGCAAGACTCTTGCTGACCTGTTTTGGAAGACAGGTTTCCTCCCTGAGAGTTCCCTAGACCGGTGAAATCACAGCTCCAGAATTGTGGTTGCAGGTCATGCCCACCAAAAGAAGCCTACCTTCATATTTGATAAATTTTCATCTCTCTGGATGCGATAGCTACTATTTTGTTGTTGCTCAGTTGTGTCTGATTCTTCGTGACCCCATTTGGGGTTTTCTTGGCGAAGATACTGGAGTGGTTTGCCATTTCCCTTTCCTGCTCGTTTTACAGATGAAGAAACTGAGGCAAACAGGGTTAAGTGACTTGCTCAGGGTCACACAGCTAGTATGTGTCTGAGGCCAGATTTGAACTCAGGAAGGTGAGTCTTCCTGACTCTAGGTCTGGTGCTCTAGCCACTGTGCCACCTAGCTGCCAGCTACTATACAAATTGGGGAGGGGGATATTTGTTTGCAACATTTCCCTGCCCTTATTCTCACACGTACCTCTCAAACCTTAGCACCTTTAGCATAACCAATCCCAAGCCAGTACCCATTCCTTGCTGAAGTGTTGAAGAAAATGAATAATGATTTCCAGAGAGATAATCAGCCATGAAAAGGTGATTTCATAAATTGCCAGCCCCACCAGGAGGTGACTTCCCTGCTTCTTCTTAATAAATTGTGTCTTCACACTGAACTATGTTAGTATTTCTTGAAAAAAAAAAACCATTTTTTCCAATTACAGAGATACGGTATTGATCAGCTCCCTAAAATAGTAAGATTTCTTAAGCCACAAATACAGAATGGAGGATGATAGAGCTGGAAGGCACCATAGGAGTCATTTAGTCCAACCTAGGATTTTAGAAATGAGGAAGCTGAAATTCAGAGGTTAAGTAATTTGCCCAAGATCGCAGAGGTAGCAAGTGTCAGAGCCAGGTAAGAAACCTAGTCCTCTGACTCCTGAGCTGGCTTTTCCTCTTGTACTGGGAGGTAGATTTCTGGAGCCCCAAGGGACCCCAAAAGCCATCTAGTCCAGGGGGTCTTGACATGTTTTGTGCCATGGTCCCCTTTGGCCATTTAGTGAAGCCTAATACATGTGGATCGTTGCCTACATTAATAATTAAAGAAAACACTAAATTTTTTCCCGATTACATATAAAAACCATTTTTAGCATTCATTTTTTAAAAATCTGAGTTCCAAATTCTTTTCCTTCATCCTTGAGAAGGCAAGCAATTTGTTACAGATTATACATATGTAGTTATGCAAAACATATGTTCATATTAGCCATATTGTAGAAGAAAACAAGCAAAAAACTCCAAGAAAAATAAAGAAAGTAAAACAAGTATGCTTCAATCTTCATTCAGACTCCATCAATTCTTTCCCTGGAGGTAGATAGCACTTTTATCATGAGTCCTTTGGAATTGTGTTAGATCATTGTATTGCTGAGAACAGCAAGTTATTCTCACTTGTGCAATATTGCTGTTACTGTGTATGATGGTCTCCTGGTTCTGTTCCCCTCACTTTGCATCAGTTCTTGTAAGTCTTCCCAGGTTTTTCTGAAACATCCTGTTTGTCATTTCTTATAACACTATAGTATTCCATCACAATCATATACTACAACTTGTTCAGCTATTTCCCAATTGATGCCCATCCCCTCAATTTTCAATTCTTTGCCACCACAAAAAAGCTGCTATAAATATTTTTGTACATATAAGTCCTTTTCCTTTTTTTCTCTTTGGCATACAGATCTAGCAGTCATATTGCTGGGTCAAAGGGTATGCATAGTTGTATAGCCCTTTGGGCATAGTTCAAATTGCTCTGTTGAATAGTTGGATCAGTTCACAACTCCACCAACAGTGCATTAGGGTCCCAATTGGAAACACTAACTTTGATCAGAGGTTAGTGAAAATAGGATGTGATTTTTTCCCCATCCAAGTTTCATGGATCCCTTGCAGTCTATCCACAGATCCTTTGGGGATCTGTGGACTCTGGTTAAGAACCCCTGATCTAGTTCAATTCGAATCTTTCAAGCCTACAAACCTATTAACTTTAAAGGTTTTGACTACTGATTTCTCCTTTGCAACTGCAATGTTCATTTTGGTTTTTCACATAGCTAACCTCCAACAAAAACCCCATGTAAATACTTAGAACTCCCCACACAAGGGGATTCATTGCCTGCTTTCAGAGTTAGATACTATTGTCTCCTAAGTTTATCTCACTGGTCTCTCTTTGATTCCCTTTCCAGACACTGAAGGGAGCCACGAGCTGGGGAGAAGGTCAGGTTCAGAAGAAAGCACTTCCAGTTTTCTTCATCCCAGTCCAGACATCTCAGCTACTTCATCTAGAAATGGAGAGAGGACGTTGCGATCTCTTACCAATAGCAGCCTGCCTTCTGGTGGAGGGGAGCACTCCACAGTGCTCATCCGTGGCACCGAGGGCACCATTCCTCACCTGGGAGTCACAGACACCACAGGCTCGCTCTCAGCTTCATCAGACCCATTGCAGACCCAAGACGGTAAACTCTCTTCTCCAGGATCATCGTCTCCACATTTCTCTGCCCTGCTTGGTTTGCCGGGGTTCTAGAATAACTAACACTTACTTAACATTGTAATGATTGCAAAGCACTTTTACACATATTATTTCATTTTGACCTTTACACCAAACTTCTGAGATAAGGGCTCTCACTGTTCCCATTTTACATATGAGGAAATTGAGGCACAGAGAAGTTAAAGGATTTCCCCGGCATCATACAACTAGGAAGGGGCTGATGGTGGATTCAAACTCAGGTTTTCCTGCCTTATGTTAGTTTTTGATTCAGAAAGGACTCTTATAAGTTTTGTGTGAATAACCTCTCAGGGTATGCCCTACCTAAGGAATATGTGATTGTGATAGTGATGTCAAGAATTTATGCCAAGACATTAATAACTTTAACCATTAGCTTTCATACATATTCTTTTTACCCATGAATGATTGGCATCGACTTCCTCTCCACTTGTCAGGTCATGAGGTCAGAGATTTAGAGATGGAAGAGATCTCAGAGGCCGCTGAGTCAAACTTCTCATTTTATAGATTAGGGAACTGAGGCACAGAGTAGCTAAATGACTTGCCCAGAGTCACACAGCTAAGTAAGTATTTGAATTAGGATTTGAAACTTGGTCCAGTGCCTTCTAGGCCAACTACAAAACTCTTGAGCGTAGCCTCAGCCCTATTTAAATGTAATTGGGAAATATTTAACAAATAAAAATACAGTAGAATATAGAAAATGCTAACATGTGGTTTTTCTAAGTCTATATATGGCCTGTAAGGATTCTTATGGAAGGTTTAGTAGTCCATGTTTCTATTTGAGTCTGACACTATTGCTTTAGATAAAGTTACCTTTGGGTGACACCTGCCAAGAATCCTACCATCTTTTTTTCTTTTTTAAAAAATTTATTTATTTTTAGTTCCCAACATTCACTTTTATAAGATTTTGAATTCTAAAAATTTCCCCCTACCTCCCCAAGACAGCATGTAGTCTGATATAGGCTATACATGTAGAATCATGTTAAACACATTTCCACGTTAGTCATGTTGTGAAAGAAGGGTCAGAACAAAAGGGAAAAACCAAGAGAAAGAAAAAAAGAAAAGAAAATAGTCTGCTTTGATCTGCATTCGTACTCTGTAGTTCTCTCTCTGGATGTGGAGAGTGTTTTCCATCACGAGTCTTGTGGAATCATAAGCATCCTACAGTCTTAAGAGATACTTGCTCAAAGATCGTGTCCTAGGACCAGTTTTATTGGTTGAGAAATAAATCACAGCATGTCTAGGGGAAGTAGAGACTGTGTTGTCTTTTATATTTAAACGCAGCAGCTATAGTATTTTGTGTGTATGTGCTTCGAGGTTGAAGTTTCTAGCCGCTCTTGTACCTTTGACCAAAAAGGAGAGGCTCCCTAGGAGAAGAGTTTGGCCCTGGGCACTTCTTTGCAAATACCTGGCGCCGATTCACTGTCATCACCATTTCTTCTGCTGCCACCAGGGTTTAGGAAAGAAGCTGGAGTTGGAAGTCTGAGGAGGGACTCAGGATGGCTAGAGTAGGGGGCAGCTAGGTGCGCATTTAGTGGTCAGCACCAGCCCTGAAGTTAGGAGGACCTGAGTTCAAACTTGACCTCAAATACTTGACTCCCAAGTCTCGAACTCCCAAGCTTACGCCATCAAACATCAAACTTACTAGCTGTGTGACCCTAGGCAAGTCACTTAACCCCAATTTTCTTGAAAAAGAAAAATAAATAAATAAAAAAGATGGCTAGAGTAGGCCCTGTCTTGCCCTTCCCAAATGTCCCTGGTTCAGAACATTTTGCTATTCATTAGTGATCAATTGGCTAAAAACATGTTGAGCTCCACCTGACTATTAATCATTTTTCATATATGTATATATATATATATCTGGTTTGCATATAATTTATTTCATAGAATTATAGATTTAGAGCTGGAAGAGACCTTAAACACCCTCAACCCCTTCTCCTTCTTCCTCCTCCTCCTTCTTCCTCCTTCTCCTTCTCCTCCTCCTCTTCCTTCTTCTTTCTCTCCTCAGATTAGAACAGGACTAATTCCACTGCTGATTGACATGTAAGCTTTGACTTGCTCCTTTTCTGGACTGGACCAGTTTGTCCCTCCTTAGGCTGCCTGTTGTTTCCACTGCTCTTAGAGGTTCAATACGTGGGTACAGGACCATGTCTCAGATCAGTCTGCTTTAGGCCAGAACTCCCAAGCTCACTCTACCCACCAACCTCAGCCTCCTCAGTAGCAGGGATTACAGGCATGTGTCACCAAATCCAGCACCAGTTCTTTCTTTTAACAGATGAGGAAACTGAGTCCCAGAGAGGTTAAGTAAGTTGCCCAGAGTCACACAGCTAGTATCTGAGGAAGGATTTAAGCCCAGGTCTTTCTTGACTCTAGGTCCATTTTGGGGGGCTTTTCACTTTTTTTAAATCTCACCTTCATTTCCAAATATATCCTTCCCCTTCCTCTACCCAATGAGCAATCCATTATGACAGAGAATTAGTAAAAAAAAACCACATACACACAAAACTAAATATGATAGTATATGCATTATATATGCATGTCCTGAATATCACCATTGAAGCTAGCAGAGTTGAGACAGAGGCTACTACCAAATTGATCTCCACCACTGGTATATTCACACCTATGCACAAACTGAGTATATCCCCATCTCTATATAGAAGAGAGAGAGGTATATCTTCTAAATCTGGGTGGTGATATTTTAAAATCAGACCCATGGGAGGTTCCGACTTGTTTGGTTGACCTAATTTCTATTCTTACCGTTTTAGCTACTGGAAGTAACCATGGACCAATGGGCAGCACACATGTAGGAAAAAGGACACCCAGCTACCATACAGACAGCACCTATATTTCATCAACCTCCACCAAAGTAAAAGACAGGACACTGTTGTCTATTACAAATAACAGCACATCTCCAGACACCATTGAGACCTCGACCGCACACAACAGAACTTCTAGCTCCTCAGCTTTGGAACAGGCTTCTTCTTCTTCTCTTCCCAAAGGAAACAACATCTCATCAAGTGAAGGGGAATTTGTCCTTCCTTCCACTGAGCCATTGGTTGTGAGTTCTTCTGATTTACCAGCATACACGTCTACGGTCAGTGTTCCCCCCAACACATTGCTACTTCAAGCCTCTGAATCTGTGTCCGCTGATCACTCCTCTTCATCTTCGTCATTGTCACCTTTGCCATCCCCCTCAGTGTCACAGCTAAGTCAACCATTTTCCTCAACCCCATGGCCAACACTGGCTTCTTCCCCACTCTTGTCTTCCGTGGCTGAATCCTCCGAGACCATGTCGTCCTCACTGCCTCCTTTATCAACCCACTTGATAGAAACCACCCCATCCCCGATGATATTCCAACAGTCGTCTTTACCGCACTTGTCTTCTACCTCAGTCCTCCCCAGTGATGATCCTTGGGCAAGAGAGTCCTCTGTAACTTCGACTGATACGCTGACAGATTTATTCACTACTGTGGTTCACAGTAGCCCATCAGCAGATCAGAAGAATCAGAGTGTCCCCTACCAGGAGCAAACTAGTATGGGGTCAAAGTCACCACCTCCAAATCTTCCACCCACAGAATCAACAGAAGTGCTAAATAATACTTCTACAGCCAAGGTCCCTTTACCTCCAGTCCCAACAGAGTCCTTCAGAGAGCTAACCCTCCCAGCTACCAGCACCACTTCAGCCCAACCATTACCAGTTATGACAACCACAACTCATGCAACCACTCAGCCTTCAACAATTTCGACTGATCTCCCACCTCCAATAAGTGTTATTACGACCGTGAAAACAACAACAGAGAAGACCATTTTGCCCATTAGACCCAAGAATATGACGTCTCAGAGAACCACCGACAGTCCTGCCACCACTGAAGCTAGCAGAGTTGAGACCAGGGCCACCACCAAATCGATCCCCACCACTGGTATATTCACACCTGTGCATGAACTGAGCTCGAGGGGAGGAACTCAAGAAGAGGCCACTCCCACTGCCCATTTTCACATGGTATCATCTCTTTCCCCACAAACTACAAAGGCTTCTACTCCTACACCGTTGACTCTTAAGCCAACCACTGTAGTCCCACTGAGCAGCGTGAGACCAGTGATGACATCGCCCTCAACATCAGGTAAAATTCATTCTCAGGCATCAGTAACCGGCAAGTACACAGCTAGTGTGCATTCTGTGCTTGGTCCTAGGTTCATGAGAAGTGAAGAGTTGATGGTCTCTGGTACATGGGAAACGGAAAGACTTGATGGTATCTAAAGTCTCTGACAGCTCTTAATTCATGAGCCTATCTATCTGCAATTTTTACCTGTGGCCTACATAATTCTAGGGCTGTATAAAGCAATTTTTTTTTGGGGGGGGAAGGAGTCATTGAATTGTTAATTCATTTAATGTTAGGGGTTGATTGGGTGGCAGGCTTTTATAAAAGATTTTTGGGGGAGTGCTTATTGGGAATCATCTGTCTTAGCAAAATAAAATATAGCAAAAAGTTATGAAAATAATTTTTACACCTATTTGGAAGAATTGAGCATTAGAGTTGGAGGTCAAGAAAAGGTCACCCAGTTATTTATTTTCTCAGGACATCATCTCCTTCCTTCAAACTACAAAGGCTTCTTCTACTAATCATTGGCTCTTGTCAAGTTACTAATTCAATTATTCCTTCCCCCCCCACCCAAATAACTGAATTATATAGCCCCAGAATTTACAGGCCAGAAGTAAAAGATGAGGACTGATAGGTTCATAGATTTAGAGCTGTCAAGAACCTTAGAGACCAAATGAGTTCATCTTCCTTTTTTATAGAGTTCTTCCATTTCCCATGTTCTGACCTATCAATATATAAAATCATGTAATAAGGCAGAGAGGGGTTTAAATTTGCATTGGTGTTGCTTAAAGTATGTCGTAGTGATTAAAATGACCTCCTGTTCATAGGGCCATAGGGGTCATAGACTTAGAACTGAAAGGACCTCAGAGGTCATCTGGTCTGATCTCCTCATTTTACATTTGAAGAAACCGAGGCCCAGAGAGGGTAAGTAACCAAAGTCACACAACCAATAAGTGGGAAAGCCAGAATTTGAACACAGGTCTTCTGACTTCAAAATCTGGTGCTCTTTCAATTGAAGCATTTTAAAATTTTATTTTGTAGTTTTTTAAATCTATACGAGTCTTTTCTCTTTAGAAGGCATAATTATTTTTGCTTTAAAATTATTTAATAATTTAAATCAATATATTTTATTTTGCTACGACAGATAATTCCCAATATTCTACCACTCCCCCATCCATTTAAAAAAATCAATGACCTCCATAAATATATGCCTAGCAATGGAATATCTGAATCAAAATGGACATTTTAGTTATTTTATTTGCACAATTCCAAATTGTTTTCCATAACGGTTGTAATAATCTGTAGCTCCACTAACAATGCATTAGTATGCTAAAACAAAACAAACCAAAAAACCCTTTCTAAAGTGGTCACCACCATATTGATCCCATCACTAATTGAATAATTAATTATTAGCAGAAAGGAAAAATGAGTCCTTTTCCTTTTATGATATGCTACTAATATTGACTAATGTAATTGACCTGAGTTTTGTTTGTCCTATATCGTTCTTACTAGTGGGAGTTGTTTGTATTCACAGTGAGAATCGGGACAGGGATTTATCAAGAGACAATAACTTCGCTGCATCCTTTGGTAGCTACATTGGCAACATACTCTTTAATCATTTAACCCTTTTAATAAGCTGTATCCTATATCCCTGTCTCCATTCCATCCGCTTGCCTTCCAGCTTCCATGATCTGATCCATGTGGGTGTTCTGACCTATTATAAAAAGTTCATTAACCAATTCTGACCATCATAGAATTAGCTTATCTGTGTTGTAACCTCTTTTTCCTAGAGTGAGAATTATACAGTCTGGAGGCAAAAGATGTGGATGGATAGGCTCCTAGATTTAGAGAGGAGACTTTGGGGACCATCAAGTCCAACCCCCTATTTTACAGATGGGGAAATTAAGGCACAGAGGAAGTTAAGTGGCTTGCTTAGTGTTACACACCAAAGTGGGATTCGAACTCAGATCCTCTTGACTCCAAGTTCAGAGCCCTGTCTACCATCCTGTGTGTGGCTTCTCTGATAAGAGTTTTTATTTTGTAGGTTACTGATATTAGCTAATACTGTTATTATTAATTATTAATATTAATGTTATTAACGGGATCAACTAGGTGGTTCCATGGATAAAGGGCTGGGCCTGAATTCAAGAAGACTTATCTCCCTGACTTCAAATCCAGTCTCAGGCCCTTCCTAGCTGTGTGACCCTGGGCACATCACTTAACCCTGTGTGCCTCAGTTTCTTTGTTTATAAAATGAGCCAGAGAAGGAAATGGGAAACCATTCCGGTATTTTTCCCAAGAAAACTTCCAAAGGGGTTATGATGAGTTGGAAATGACAATATTATTAATTATTAGTTGTCGTTTAGTTGTTTCCTACTCTTTGTGACCCCTGTTGAGATTTTCTTGACAAAGATACTGGAGTGGTTTGCCATTTCCTTCTCCATCTCATTTTACAGATGAGGAAACTGAGGCAGACAGGGTTGCGGGACCTGCCCAGGGTCACACAGCTAGTAAATGTCTCAGGCTGGATTTGAACTCAGGAAGATGAGTCTTCTGATTCCAGGCCCTGTGCTCGATCTACTGCTCTACCCAAAAGGAGGCAATTTTACTCATTTTGAGGATCCATGTCTTTAATCGTGTCACTGCCTCCTCACTCCAGCAGTGTGGCGCCCACACTGTCGTACATGCCCTAGGCAATGTCTTCATTCCTGTGATGTCTAGCCCTCTGAGGGTGAACTGATCTCTGAACTCACCCAGGGCTCTCCTGGGGTGGAATGATCCATGACCTCAGGGTCCCTTCTGGTCCTAAATCCTATGATTCAGGTATTCCAATTTCCAAAGTCAGCATTCTGTCCACTTTCCTCTATCTATCCCATGGTGCCTTGCAGGGAACTTACCCTTCTCCTGGGCTGCCTCTGCAGTTAGAAGTGGGATAAAGCCAATCATATTATTTTTATTGAGAAAAGGGGTGGGGCAAGAGAGATATTTTGGCACTATGTCTGAGATATGCTTTGACTTGGTTTACCACACTGTCTTCAGTAAAGGACACGTGTTCAAAGAAAATGACTAAAATGGCATTTTAGATGCTTGTGGATCAGTAGGATGGAGGGAGGTTGAAAGAGAAACCCTTCACAATACTAAATTAAAGAGCTTAAATGCTCTTTTTATGCTGGAGCTGCCCTGGCAACTGAAGACGCTTGATGGGTCAGTTGTCTTAAAGCCTGACTTACTCTCTAAGGGGTTTGCAGCTGCTGCCACACCCCACTAATCATGGGCATTTTCTGCAAAGAGTAGGATGTGCCACCCCACTCTATGGCCTTCCCCCCAACCCCCAGCCCAGATGGTGATTTTTCTATTCTTCAGAGAAATGAAAAGCAAATCTCCTAAAAGTTTTAGAGACTTATGCTTTAGGACCAATACAATTCACTTTCCCAGAGTCATTAGCAGCTAGCATTTATACAGTGCTTTAAGATTTGCAGATATCATCTCGTTTTATTCCTGGGAGATAGGTGCCATTATTACCCTCCCCCTCATTTTACAGATGAGGAAACTGAGGCACAGTGAAGTTAAGTGACTTACCTGGGGTCACACAGCTAGTCAGTGTCTAAAGCTGGATTTGTATTCAGGTCATCCTGATTCTAGGTCTAGCATCCTAACCACCGTGCCACGTAGCTGCACGGAGGCCAAGGGAATTTGTATTTATGTTAGAACAAAATGGAATTCACAAGCCTAGCCCAAAACCGATGAATCATAAATTTAGAGCCATAAAGAACCTTAGAGATTTCTTATCCAACTCTTTCATTAGATTTGAAAGCCGAGGCCTGTTACAGTTACTTGGTTTGCCCAAAGATCACACGTGAAGTAAAGTTGGCAAAGCCAGAATCCGAACCTCTATCTTTCCTGTTTTGCATCTGAAGCTGGTCATTTCACTGAGTCAAGTTAGGCATTTCCATTCTCCTGATCATTTGCCAGTTACCTTTATTAAGCAGCCTCCTGGGCTCAGAGCTGTGCCCGGTGGCCTACAGAGAACAACAGAGGGGGTCTGTGATCGCTGGGGATGGGTTACAGTCATGTACACATATATGTTAAAGGCCCATATGATACATGGGTAGCTGAAAATTTTTTTAACTCCAATAATCCTGGTATTTACATGACATCAATCGTGAATGCAAGGAGAGGGGTGGAGTTCTAGCTCGTTTTCAGAACTCGTCACAGAGTTGAGAAATCATTAATTTCTGGAAACTTATTTGTGGGTAGAGGGCACTATGGTTATTGATAAGGGCCCCAAGAAAGGGAAAGCATGAAGTGACAGAAAAAGATGGACAACTGCAGGTTATAATTCTTTCTCCTGCTCCAAATTTCCCTGTTTCTATTGAGGATGCCAGCATCTTTCTGTATCCTGTTTACTTAGGTTCAAAACTCCAGAGCCATCCTCAACACTTCCTTCTCCTTCTCCCTCTCTCCATTTTTGCATCCATCCTTTTCTCTTTACTCACACGACTGACGCCCAAGTTCAGGTCTTCATCAGCCGGACCGTTGCAATTGCCCCTGGATTGGTCTCTCTACCTCGGCCTCTCTTTTCTCCAGTCTATGATCTGCTACGAAAATAATCTTCCTAAGATGTGTCACTTCCCTTCTCAAAAGCCATATGTAGCCGGCTGTTAGCACTAGGATAAAATACATACTCCTCAACCTCATACTTAAGGTTCCCCACAATCAGGTTTCAACACGCCTTTCTGGACTTATTTCACATTATCCTCTTTTATGCGCTCTAGACTCCAGCCAACGAGGCTCTTCTGTGAATTCAACATTTCATCTTCCACCTGTGGGCACTATCATGAGTGGCCTTCCCTCAACCCCATCTCCCACCCCCATAGCTGGAGTGTACTCTCTCTTCCCCTCTGTCTCATAATCCCTCATCTTCCCCCAAGGCTCTGCTTAGCTGTTACCTCCATCATGGAGTGTCCATCAAGGACTGTCTCTTTGTGTTCCCAATGACTAGCACATTGGAACTATTGAATAAATATGTCTTGAATAGAATCTACTTAATATAATCAAATATAGTATTATATATAATAAATGTAGTATAAATATAATCAAATAATAAAATCGAACCTAATATACTTAATTGTGTACATTTTGTGTTCTCCCAGTTGAACATAAACTCTCTTGAGGCCCAGCGTAGGGCCATATACAAGATAAACTTTTACCAAGTGTTTGTTGAATTAAATAATTCTGAGGAATAAATTCTCTCTGTGGTATATTTTAATTAATTTATTTTTAAAAGAATATTTTTTCATTTAAACTTAATTTAAAAGAATATTTTTATTTTATTTTTTCTCAATTACATGTAAAAACAACATTCGTTTTTAATAATTTTTAGTTCCAAATTCCCCCCCTCCCTTGAGAAGGTGAAAACTTTGATATAAATCATTCATGTGCTGACAGTTATGCGAAACATAATTCCATATTAGCCATGTTGCAAAAGAGAACACAGACCAAAAAGAAAAGAAAAGAAAAAACTAAGAAAAATAAAGAAAGTAAAAAATAGTATGCTTTGATCTGCAGTCAGACTCCATCAGTTCTTTCTCTGGTGGAAGATAGCATTTTTTTTTCCTTAAGACCTTTGGACTTGTCTTGAATCATTGTATTTCTGAGAATAGCCAAGTCATTCACAGTTGTTCATCATACAATATTGCTGTTACTGTGTACAATGTTCTCCTGGTTCTGCTCACATTACTTTGCATCAGTTCATGTGAGTCTTCCTAGGTTTTTGTGAAAGCTTCTTGTTTATCATTTCTTATAGCACAATAGTATTCCATTACCATCTTTTACCATAACTTGTTCAGCCATTCCCCAATTGATGGGTATCCCTTCATATTCCAATTCTGTGCCACCACAGAAAAAGCTGCTATAAATAGTTTTGTACATATAGAACCTTTTCTTTTTTCTTTGATCTCTTTGGAATACAGACCCAGTAGTGATATTGCTATGTCAAAGGGTATACAAGGTTTTATAGCCCTTTGGGCATAGTTCCCAATTGCTCTCCAAAATGGTGGATCAATTCACAACTCCAGCAACAATGCATCAGTGTCTCAATTTTTTTCTGTGGTATATTAAAAAAATTTTTTGTGCCTTTTTTTTCCACCACTTGACATATGTTATTAATCCACACTGATCCTAACAGGATTCTCCAGGTATTACAAAGGCATTAACCTCAGCCTGAATATAATTGTCATCAACAAGCCTTAGCTGAGAGATCTTGAAGTAGATAGTAGGTGATGTAGAAATGCTTATTCCCCCATCCCCACCATCCACAGAAGCCCCACCTCTAGTTTTGCCTGTGTAACTCTTGGGAGCCCACTCCATCCTAGTGTGTCCCTTATGAATAAGGGAACAGAGGCAGGTACTACTGCTTGGGAGAACTGAATATTTCTATTAGCAAACACCTCAATTGTTCATCCTGTTTGATTCTCAAAACTTGGTTTTAGTCAACAGATGTGTTGCAAACCCTTGTCTTCATGATGGGAAATGCTTTGTGGATTCTACTGCTCGTGGATATCGGTGTGTCTGTACCCCTTCGTGGCAAGGCGATGACTGCAGTGTGGGTAAGAGCCACGGCAGGGTCCTTCCTTCCTTCCTTCCTTTCTTCCTTCCTTCCTTTCTTCCTTCCTTTCCTCCCTCACTTCCTCCTTTCTTCCCTTCCTCCTTCCCTTCCTCCCTCCCTTCTTTAGTTTCTCCCTCCCTCCTTTCCTTTCTCCCTTCCTTCTTTCCTTCCTCTCTCCCTCCCTTCTTTTCTCCCTCCCTCCTTCCCTCCCTTTCTTCTTTCCTTCCTTCCTCCCTCCTTCCCTTTCTCCCTTCCTTCCTCCCTCCCTCCCTTCCTTCCTTTCTTCCTTCCTTCCTTTCTTCCTTCTTCCTTCCTTTCCTCCCTCCCTTCCTCCTCCCTCCCTTCCTCCTTCCCTTCCTCCCTCCCTTCTTTCCTTTCTCCCTCCCTCCTTTCCTTTCTCCCTTCCTTCTTTCCTTCCTCCCTCCCTCCCTTCTTTTCTCCCTCCCTCCTTCCCTCCCTCCCTTCTTTCCTTCCTTCCTTCCTTCCTTCCTTCCTTCCTTCCTTCCTTCCTTCCTTCCTTCCTTCCTTCCTTCCTTCCTTCCTTCCTTCCTTCCTTCCTTCCTTCCTCTCTTTATGTCTTGGTCTCTCTTTCCCTCTCTCTTCTCTCTCTGTCCCTGCCTCTCTGACTCTCTCTTCATATCCTTGTACTTCTGCCTGCCTGTATGTTTTTCTTTCACGTGACCCTTCCCCCCCCCAATAACCCCTAGAAGAACATCAGGAGGCTGGGACAACATGAGTTAAAGTCCTACCTTTGACACATACCAGCTGTGTGAGCCAGGACAAATTATTTAATATCTCAGTGCCCTAGGCAATTGTCTTAAGATTATTATTGCATAACAGCTGTTAATCTGTATGGTTAGAGGGAGTTTTCTTACTGGAAAGCTTTCTATGAGAGGACCAATGAAATCACAAGTGTGTGTGTGTGTGTGTGTGTGTGTGTGTGTGTGTTCATGCACATGTGTGCTCGTGAGGGTGCACGAACACACACACACACACACACACACACGATTAGAAATACAGCGGTTGGAGAGTCTAGCTCAAATACCAGTGGGTTTTTTGTTATTGGTTTTTTTTGTTTTGATAGAATGGCAGGATTGAAGCTGTTGTTTAGATTTGCTTTTGAACATTGTCCTTAGGTTCTTAGATGAAAACAAGGACTGACCTTGATAAGACAGCCTACACCAACACTGTAAGTGGGCATCTGCTTCATGCCATCATTTCACTTCCCACCCTCCAGCTAACATGCTATTCCTGCCTTTTCTCTTCAGATGTGAATGAATGCCTGTCGAACCCCTGCCCACCTCTGGCCATATGCAACAACACCCAGGGATCCTTTGTCTGCAGATGTCCTGTTGGGCACCAATTAGAAAAAGGAATCTGTAACTTGGGTAAGAGAGTTAGCAGCACTTGTTCATATCTTTACCCTGATTTGTTCTCTGGGGTGGCCAGGTGGTGTGGAGTTGAGTAGAGCACTGGACCTTGAGACAGGAAAACCCAAGTTCAAGTCCTGTCTCAGATACTTCCTAGCCAGTGGTGGGATTCAGCCAGTTTGCACTTGTTCAGGGGAAACTGGTACCTAATTTTAGGTTGAGTTCCGCAAACTGGTTGTTAGCAGGGGCGGGGCCTGTGCCTGCCATGTTGGTGGTGGCAGTAGCGCCTTGACTCGGTTCCGTGGAGAACCGGTTGTTAATTTATTTGCATCCCACCACTGTTCCTAGTTGTGTGACCCTAAGCAAGTCACTTACCCTCTTGGTGCTGTTTTAGGCCACTCTCTTAAGACTATAAATTCCAAAGAAAGGACCGACCTGCATTGGTATAAGGAATTTCTGTACCCTCTAGTGTCTATATTAATCAAACCATAGGTCTAGTTCCTGTTGGCATTCCCTTTGGGAAAAAGAAATTAACTTTGGAAATAAGAAAGAGTCAGATGCTCTTAAAACCAAATTGAGCTTTTATAATTATAAGCATAGGGGCAACTAGATGGCGCAGTGAATAGAATGCCAGTCCTAGAGTCCGGAAGACTCATCTTTCTGAGTTCAAATCTGGCCTCAGACACTTACTAGGTGTATGATCCTGAGCAAGTCACTTAACCTTGTTTGCCTCAGTTTCCTCATCTGTAAAATGAGCCGGGGAAGGAAATGGCAAACCGTTCAAGTATCTTTGTCAAAGAAACCCCAAATGGGATCACAAAGAGTCAGATATGACTGAAAGACAACTGAAATCCTGAAGTAATTGTAAAGACATATGGGTAAGCGGATCTGTGGGTAGGAGATAAAATATCACATAATCACAGAATATCAGTATCAGAAGGGACCTCATCAGCAATCCAGTGCAGCCCACACCTGAAAAAAAGAATCGTCGCTAACATATACACAAGAAATGGTCATCCAGCCTTTGCTTAAAGAGCTCCAAGGAAGGGGAGCCCCCTCTCTCCCTCCTAAATCTGTTTGTTCCACTCAGGGATAACTGTTATTGTTAGAAAGTATTTTTTTTTACCTCAAGCCAAAATCTGCCCCATTGTCATTCTGCCCATTATTCCTGGTTTGGCCCTTTGGGACCAAACATCCGATCCCTTGTTCATATGATAGATAACCTTTCAAATACATGAGCATAGTTTTCATCTTCACTGATGAGTCTTTTCTTCTTGGTGCTAAACAACCCCAGTTTCTTCCGCCACTCCTTTTATGACACGAGCTAATGGCCCTTCACCGTCCTGATTGCGCTTCTCTAAGGCTTCCAGATAGAAGAGGCCAAAGGGCCCTATTGGTATTATCTCTGAAGGCATATTCAAAATCTGAGGCCCTACGAATTTCGGAGCCCTTCTCTGATTTAAAGAGAGATTTGAACACTTAGTGTTTGATCATACATGTTTTTCTACGATTGGCCTCTCGGCCAGAAACATGCATTTCCTTTGTGATCCCAAGGATGGGGATGGGTGTGGGGGAGAATAAATGCAGCTGACGATTGTTCCCGAGTTATGTATAATGGATGTACCACTGGTAACAATGGAATCTTAGGAGAGCTGCCCTATTACATTAGCAATCATCTTTCCATTTTCAAGTCATTTAACTCCATTGTTCTTAAACACAGCAGAGAAACATGCAAATTAGTGTGTGCCAAAGCGGGCTCGTTTGGTGGAGATTGTTTTCAGAGAGCTCCCTGCTGCTTGGAAAGCTGGGTCTGCTGAGCTGTAGGACAACCAGAGAGAGGAGGGATGCCTTAAAGAAGGATTAAGGGCTTCAGTCATTAAATATAAGATGTAAAATATTTTCCTGTCTAATTCCGGAGCCCTTCATTTTAGCTCAGCCCACGTGTTTTCCATGCAAGAGCAGCGGTATAGGTTTCTGCCTATTTCCTCCCCTCCCCCCTTTTTTTTCTCATTTAGACAGATATTTATAGCATGGCCTAATATCAAATGTTATCGCACTGATACTCTGTCACTTGTTTATAAGTAAGAGGACGCTAACCAGAATTGTATTTCATGGGCAAAAGGTAATTGAGAACCATTCAATATATTGGCATTTCCCACCTGTTCTACATGTTCATCTTCCCTCTTTCCAAGAAATTATGGGATCATAGATTTTAGAGCTGGAAAGGACCTCAGGGGCCAGCTAGGCCAAGCTCCTTCATTTTACAGAGAAGGAAACTGAGAATCAGAGATATTGACTTGCCCAGAATCAGTAATGAGGCAGTATTTGAACCCAGGACTTTCTGACTCTAAATGCAGTACTCTATCTACTAAAATGATATTCCCTTGCTCCAACCCCCCAAAATAGTAAGTCTTTTCTATGGATTGTTTGCATGATAAAGCTGATTTAACTGGAGACAGTAGCAACACAGAAGGCTCTACCAGAATTATTTAACATCTCTGTATAGCCCTTGCTTTTCCCAAAGCATACTAGCAAGGATGATGACCTAGTAATCCCTTTTTGCATGGCTGAAATTCCAGTACAGACTTAATGCTCGTTGAAAGGTGCATGGGATTAGAAGAAGAATTGGAAAAATCCAGAAGGACTCATTGCCTAGTCAGAGAGATAAGGAATTTATTACCTTAAATACTCAAGTTGGATTTTTATAAGGGCTTTCAGAGAAATACAGCTCTCCCCTCTGAAAAATAAAAAAATGAAAACCCCCAAAACAACATGGAAAGCCTTTTTTTTAAACTAGTCTCGGGTTTACCCTGTTACCTATTCAGCATCTTCTTTTTCTTTCACATAAAGACTTTACTCTCATTTATCTTCCTGATTTAATTTCAATAGGGGAAAAAATGAGTGCCTATTCTGTGATAGGGTACCATTCTAGGGTCAAAAGAGTTTTTTCTTTTTCTGTTTTTCCCTGATGCTCCAGCCGTACGTTGCATTTTCTTATAGCTCTTCCATGTAGGTAGTCACCTAGCTATATGACTTAAGAATGGAACAGGATGGGGCAGCTTGGTAGCATAGTGGATAGAGCCAGGAGGACCTGAGTTCAAATGCAGCCTCAGACACTTATGAGCTCTGTGACCCTGGGAAAGTCACCTCAATTGCTATCCCCCACCCCAAAAATAAAAAGAGTGGGACAGGACTGTTATAAGTCGAACTGTACCAATACTAGGCCTATATACAAAAAAAATCAAAGAAAGAGGAAAAGATCCTTTATGTACAAAAAATATTTAAAGCAGCTCTGTTTGTCGGGGCAAAAAACTAGAAACTAAAGAGACCTCCATCAATTAAGGGGATGGTTGAATAAGTTGTAGTATGTGGATATGATGGAATGCTATTGTCCTGTAAGAATTGAGGAAATAGATAATTTCAGATAATACATGGAAAGACGTATGTGAACTCGTGCAAATTGAAGTGAGAACCAGAGAAGCAATTTATGCTGTAATATCACTGTTATAAAAGTGAAGAGTTTTGAGGATTTTTATAAATTGATGAAATATGAAATGAGCAGAACCAGGAGAAGAATTTATACTCTAATAACAATAATGTAAAGACAAACAACTTTGAAAGCTGTGAGAACTATGATCAATGCAGTGGCCATTCCTGATTGTAGAGGATCAATGATGAAACATATTGTCCATAACAGAGAGGCATGGATTTAAGACGCAGAATGATAAATCTCTTTGCATTCAGCCACTGAGAAAATTTGTTTTGCTTGACGATGCATATTTGCCAGAAGAAATTTGTTTTTCTCTTCTTCCCAATGGGATGGGAAGGGAGGAAGGAAAAATAGATTTCTGTTAATTTTTTTTTAATGGAGAGGTTATGGATGTGCTGCAGATGCCACATGGCACAGTGGATAGAATGCAGGGTCTGTTACCAGAAGGACTCATTTCCCTGAGTTCAAATCTGGTCTCAGATACTTAGTAGCTATGTGACCCTGGACAAGTCACTTAATCCTATTTGCCTCAGTTTCCCCATCTGTAAAATGAGCTGGAGAAGGAAATGTCAGATCTCGCCAGTATCTTTGCCAAAGAATAAAACAAAACAAAACCACCCAATGACAACCAAAATGGGGTCACAAAAAATCAGACACGACTGAAAAATGAGTGAACAACACATGTGAAATGCTGCATGTTCTTTCAGATGTGGTCAAAGTGTTATTATTAAGTTTGTTTATTTGTTTATTTATTTTACAAATAACCTCTCACAAAGTGAGAGTAATCTGTGTATGTATGTAATATAAAACACATCAATTAAGCCTAAAGAAATAGGATAGGGCTGTTCGTAAGTTGGGCTAATGGCTAACTTTCATTCTTTCATTTTCAGTTAGAACATTTGTGACAGAAACTAAGTTAAGAAAAACTTTTGCGAATGCTACTGTTGAAAAGCATTCAGAACTGCGTCAAGTTGAGGACGAGATCATCAAAATGGTGAGTTTCCCAAGGGAGATCCCAGCAGTCTTGTCTGTGTCAGTCTTGAAACTGGAAGGGACTGGAGGGGTCATCTAGTGAATCAATCCCCAGATCCCCTCGTTTTACAGATGAGGAAGGTGAGACACAGAGAAATGAAGTGTTTTGCCCAGGGTCACACACTTAGTAAGTATTTGAGGTGGGGTTGCGAACTCAGGTCTTCCAGACTCCAAGCCCGTGGCCCTATTCGCTCTGCCATGCTGCCTCTCTGCCAAAAGAACACATTTATCTTTGACCAGGAATCATCCCAGTGACCAAGAGTTTGATTAGCCATGGCCCTTGCAGGTACCTTTGCCTGTTACATGTTGAAAACAAACTTGTCGATAAATATGGACCCCATTTGAAATGTGAGGTTGGAATTTGGGATGAGCATCAGAGTCACAGTTCACTTAGAAGAGTGTCTGTGTGCCTCTGTCTTCTCTAGCTGGTCCTCCCCTGCCCCTCTGGGCTGTGCTTCCTACAAAGGGCAGAAATACAGTCACAGGGATGTGTCCCTCACAGATGCATTCAGAGGGGTGAAATGTGCCAGTAAAAACTATCATTAAAGCAAGAATGGAAACCAGAACATTCTAATCTTGGTTCTGTCATTGACTGCTTGCCTTGTCTCGCCTCTGCTTGCTGTGGTGTCTTCATTACGAAGAGATAGTACACCACTTCAGAGGGATGCTGCTAGGAATTATGAGGTCACCCTTGATTGGGAGGGAGAGAGAGGGGCTAACTATTCATTGTCTAGATTGTCCAGAATAGTTTGCTTCCTCTCTCTCTGCCTACTCTGTGGCTATTTTTTTCTCCTTATAATTTAATTCATGCACATCTAATATTTTATAGTTTACAAAGTACTTTTCCAGTGTGGTGTAATGAATATAGAGGGCTAGGTTTGGAGTCAGGACCAAACCTAGGTTCAAATTTTGCCTTTGATACATACTAGCTCTGTGACCCTGTTTCCTTTTCTGTAAAAATGAAGATATTAATACATGTAGTGCCTACTTCATAGTGTCATTGTAAAAATATATTTAAAATGTATAAAAATGTATAAATTTATAAATAAATATAAATAAAACATATAAAAATATAAGTATATAAAAATAAAAAGCTGTGTAAATGTCAGCTCTCATCTCTACTGTTATTATCATCCCCTTTTGTGGCTGGGTGAACTGACCATTGGAGCAGCTGGTCTTTTGACTCCATGTCTAGCCATCTCCTCCCTATACCATGAGACCTTTTTGTGTTAGCCAAAAGAAGGTATAGAGAGATGAGAAAAAGGCACTTGGTTTGATGGAAAAAGTAGTTGAAGTTGTATCAATTAAAATGGGTTATAAGAACTATCGCTAGTTTCCAGTTATCTGTATTGTCATGTCATGATAGAAGAGCAAGAATTGATTTCATTTTATGAATTAGAAGCATGTTGGGTTTAATATGACTTGATGGTTTTGTAAAGCCATGAGTAAATGTTTACTTCAAAGGCAGCAAAATTTCGTTGTTGAATTCTGGGCTCCAAAGAGTTTCGTATTTCTTTAAAATCCTGAAAGAGTTTTACCCCTCATGAATCTTAGAATGTTGGGCCTAGAATGAATTTTAGAGATCATTCAGTACAACCCTCATTATTTTCTAGACTGAAGAAACTACAGCTTTGTACCAAATTTTGATGTGTTGTTGACTGAGACGAGGCCCAGCTTTCTGTCAGGATCCCTAGCTTCTGCCTCCATCTCTCAGTGGTCTACCATGAGTACTAGCTTCATCCCCATCTCTGTCTCCTCCTCCTGTCTCTGATTAGGGGTTGGTTCTGTCAGTTTGCTGTGATGGGCTGTCATTGGATATTGGAGCCTTTTGGAAGGTCCTCCGCCGCACAGGCTACCTGAGTACCGCATTGGCTCTGTCTACTGCAACAATTTAGGGTCTCTTCAAATTCCCTGGGCCATATATTCCTGCCCAGTGACCTCTCAGGGGCTATTAGTTCCACCACTGATGCTCCAACAAGATCCCAGTAGTGTGAGGTCCTGTTTACTAGAGCTTATATAGGCTTCCGCCTCTGCAGTCTCATCCCTTTCCAAGCACCCATAGACTACCAGACCGCTTCTTATAGAACTGTGGGATAGATGGAGGAGCTCAATTGTGTTTCTCTTTGGCCTCCTTGATCATCATTCCATTACTATTAATACAATTTAGGATTTATATAGCACTTGAAGGTTTGCCAAGTGCTTTACAAACGTGATCTCATTTTATCCATGCAACAACTGGGAGGTCAGTGCTATCATTACATCCATTTTATAGATGAGGAAGAAGCTGAGGCAGACGGAGCTTAAGCGACTTGCCCAGGATCACACGGCTTGTATGTAAGTGTCTGAGGTAGCATTTGTACTTAGGTCTTCCTGACTCCAGGTCAAGCCCTCTGCCTACTGTCTCACCCAGCTGCTCGAGCATTTGTGGGACATCTGGGCTTCCATAGGACCTTTCACATTGCCATGTTGACTGAAGGTCTTCAGAATCATATAGCCTTTCACTAGACCATCAACTTGTTGTAAAAAGAGCTAGACTGATAGAAAAAAGGAGTTCTCTTTATCTAACAAAACAAAAAGATGTCCTCTGCCCATGCTGCATGGCCTGGAAGTGACATTGGCCTGAGAAACTGGCTTAACCATTAAGAGATTCTGCACTGGCAAAGATGCCAGAAGAGCTTCCTCTTTGAATGGAAATAGCCTCTCTGGGAATTTCTTTGAACTTAGTCTTGTGTGTGTGTGTGTGTGTGTGTGTGCTTTCTCTCTCATGTGTTATTTTAAAGCTTCAAAGGACTTGAATCCTGCCCTCTCTCAGAGCTCCAGGTAAACCTGAGGATGTTCACTCTTCCCTTGGATCTAACAAAAACCCATTAATCCAAACGTAATGTAATTTTCCATGAAATACTTGTGAAAAGGACTTCAAGTCCACCCACCCATGCATTTCTTTGTTAGGAGTGGGGCTAATTTGGTACCATTTGCAATGACTCTCATTTCCCCAGTAGGGCACAACCTCTAATCAGGCAGGAGAAGCCGTCAGAAAGCCCATAATCTCCATGAAGATACTTTACTATGGATAACCCAAATAAACAGCTGATTCCAAGTCTTTTGAAACTTGGGGGCTTAGGAGCCTGCCACTCCTTTGAAGATGTCCGGCATCTCAGGGTGCACCACTGAGCATTGTTTCCTGCTGAGATATTCCCCATTGATGTACTCTCTGCTTTTCTCTTTTGTACTCCGGGAAGAATAGGGCAAGAGTTGAAAAAACTCATTTGAAAGGAAGAAAAACAAAACAAAAATAAAGATTTTTCTTCTGTGCAAAGCTGCCTTGACCTATGATAGCACTGAATAGGAAACTGATGATGGGTTTTAAAGCTTTTGCCATTTGCAAATGATTAAGAGCTTACCTACATCCATTCTCTTTTCCAGCTAAACATATCTCTTTCGACATTACCTGGTTATGCCAGATCCACCGTCCAAGCCGTCAGGTAAGTACAACGCTTAAAACTAGCTTAAGAGTCAGCCCCTAGAGAAGGAGAAGACACCCTTAACCCACCCCCTTGTGGAGGTGGGAGGTCCACAAGAAGTACACATTTTTCTTATATTTTTTTCAATTATTGACCCATAATTTTTTTTCCTTTCCAAAAAAAAATACTATTTGTTATATTGGATGGCTCTATGGGAGGGGGAAGAGGAAGGATACTGGGGATAATTATGATGATATAAGAAATAGAAGACATTAACACAAACTTATTTTTTTTAAATCAATTTCCACAAAGAGGGAAGGAAGAGCCATAGGGTAACCCATGGCCAATTCACTTATGGTTATGGCTCTACATTTCCCTCTATGTGAAACAAAATGATGAATCTTTTTGGCAATCCCAACCATCCTTAAATAGCAATGGCCAAGCATTGCTTCTGAGCCCCTGTTAAGTCTATGAAGTGTCCCTTTGTCTCCAGGGATTCTGGCACTGTGGTCGTCTCGCTGCAGACCACCTTCTCCTTGGCATCAAATGTGACGGTGTTTGATTTGGCAGAGAGGGTACAGAAATACACCAGCACCTGCACATCCCCAGTGGAGACCTGCCAATTCTTGAAGTCTCTGGGAAGGCTCTTTAGAGGTAAGTGTGAGATTGTTGTTTGACCCCGGGGGAAGTCTCTGTCCACTTGTTTGAATTCCACAGCTGTTTAATAAACATCTACTATGTGTAGGGCAGTGTGCCAGATACTAGCGATACCAGGATGAAGTAGTACATAGACCCTACCCTCAAGCTAGGTGGTACAGTAGATAGAGCACTGGGCCTGGAATTAGGAGAGACCTGAGTTCAAATGTGGCCTGAGACACTTGGTAGCCGTGTGACCTTAACCAAGTCATCTAACTTGTGTTTGTCTCAGTTTATTTTGTAAAATGATGATATAATAATAGCACCTACTTCCCAGGATTGCTTTGAGAATCAAATGAGATGCTATTTGTAAGGCTCCAATGCCTAGCACACAGTAGGTGCTGTGTAAATGTTAGCTCTTGTCCTTGTTATTATGATGGAGCTTACAATGTGTTAGAGGGAGATAAGAGCAAAGTACAGATAACCATAATCGAAATCATAATAGGAGAAGGATTTGGAGAATTACAAGGCTTCTATGAACCGATGTTAACTGAAATACATGGACCCAGGAAAACAGTATACATGATGACTTCAACTGTGTAAATCAGAAGAGCAACACCAACAAAAGAAATAGGAAACTGAATTCTAGGTAACTCTACTGACCAAGCTTGTATCTGAAGAAGGGAAGAGGAAATTCATCTCCTTCCCTTTGTTACAAAGGTGGGGGACCATGGATGTGTCAGTGTCAGTAGACATTTTGGTTAGTTTTTTGGAATTTCTTTTTTCTCTTTCTTTTTCATTCCTTATGACAAAGGTAGGGAAAGACATAAGTATATATTTGGAAGTAAAACTAATATAAGAAATAAAAATGAACTTTAAAAAATTGTAATAAGATAAGGACAGGCTTTTATCTTTGAGTTATGGAATGAAATAAATTCCAGAATATTGTTCCCCACCCCCATCCCCACTCAGATAAAAGGGACTCATTCCCATGACTTGCTTCTCAATGTTCAAAGTGGTTTTTGTTCAGTTCACTTTACCACAGAATTGGAGTGAGCTAAGGGGATGAAAACCACCCCTTTATCTTCCCATCTGGTTCCCAGATGCAAGAGATAAATTATGGGTATCAGCCTTCAGTGGTCCATATGTTAGTAGTTCTGGGAAATCTCAGGCGGGTCGGTTGATATCTGACTCCTGAGTCTGCAAAGGTTCCTTATTTGTGGACCTGGGGAACTGGTTATGTTCTGGGACAAACAGGGATGATTTGGCTCATTTGGCAAGGCACAAACACTTTTCCAAATTGAGTGCTGATGACATGCAGCCTGACTGGGAATGAGTAAGACTCAGACCTCATCTTGTGTTCTAACTTTAGAGGACAGGGATGACACTCTTATTTTTACCCTGCTTGTCAAGGATTAGAAAGTTAACCTTTAAAAAAAACCATACTGATTCTCTCTCCTGAATTTGCTAATGGTGGGTACATTGCAATTGGCTGTCTCTCTCTCTCTCTCTCTCTCTCTCTCTCTCTCTCTCTGTCTCTCTCTTTTTCATTAGCGCAATGCCTGGTACGTGCTAGGTACTTAATGAATGTTTGTCGATTGACTGACCGATTATGTAATATGTCCCGTTCATTCATGCCTTGCAAAGAAAGTCCCCAGATATCTGGATCTGTGAGAACTTACCCCACTGAGATAGCTTGGTACAGAAGACAGAACATGGGCTCTATAGTTAGAAGACCTCCATTCAGGTTCTACTTCTGATGTTTGTGACCTGGATGACCTTAGGCCAATTACTTGACCTTTCTGGGCTATATTTTCCTCATTTTTAATATGAGGGCCTTGGACTAGAAACCTCTAAGTTGTCTTCCAGCTCTAAATCTGTGTTCCTTCCTCTGCTTCCCTAATAATCTCTACTTTTCTCAAGTACTCTTGAGAATAGGGCATTTCTTTCCCTCAGTTAGCATGATATTCAAAGCTTACCTTCCAGGAAATTGCAGGGACTTTGACCAAAGTCTTGGGCCTGTGGGAAGCCCTTCTGGTATTATCTAGTCTTTGCTTTATATTTGGTTTTGTCTTCCGGACATTCTATACATGCTCTTTTATATATACTCATGTGTCTGCATGTTGTCTCCCCTAATAGAATGTAATCTCCCTGAGAGCAGTGACTAATTCTGCTGTTTCGAATTTAAAGTCCTTTCCCAGCTGTCCCCAGCCTATTTTTCTAGGTTTATTGTGTATTTTACTCTTCTTTATCCACTCTTTCTTTGTAAAATATGAATAATACAGCTAGGTCCTGATTAGTGTTGTAAGTCAGTCCCCTGAAGTGGCTACCTGTATTTAAATTCATATTATTAATTATGTAATTAAATAAAAATATGGTTCCAGCCCAATGGAAACATGCAGTGGGAATGAACTCAGATGAGACCACTTCAGTACATTCGCAGGTGCTTTTGTGCCCACTACTGTTGATATTATGAGGCTCTTTGGGCTTGTCTCCTAGGGGCTCCTAAGGACCCTACATTGGTCTCTGGTGGTTATAACCCATGACTCCCTTGCTAAGTCTCCTACCTCCTCTGCCTCATCTCCCCGTCCCACACACATAGCTTGTGGCTCATCCTCATCCCAAAGGCCATGCAGGTTCTCCTGCTTGGCATATCCTGGACCTGTTCCCCTGGGTGAGACACAACACTGTGACTAAGATCATGGAGAGTGTACTCATATCAAGAAGTCATCAATGAAAAGTTGGTTTCCACTTGATTCCACGGGACATTTTCTTGTTTGCATCTGTCTCATCTCTCTTCTTTGCCCCACTGGCAAACCGGGTTTCTCTTTTTCCCACATGTGACTATACATGTCAGCACATTACCGGGTTAAGGACATTAATGCAGGATATGAAACACTTTCTCATGAGCTGCTTTAAGAGGCAAACAAGAAAGAGTCTGTTTCCGATCACATCTTCTGACTCTGAGCGACTGGTCAATGAGCCCCCACTAGGGTGTGTGAACAGCTACTGGTCATGGTTTATCCCATAAGACTAGAGGAGAGGATTGAAAACTTCTTCCAAAGGATATTTATGCATGGCTATTTAGATTAGCAATCATATAGGCGTGTTCATCTCCCTGGTGCCAGCTCCATGGTGTTTGTGTGCAAAGATTCTTTTTCTCCACTTAATGTAGCCTTCTCCAAGTAAACAAAGGAAATTCCATCACACACACACACACACACACACACACACACACACACACACACACACGCGCACACACACACACACATTTTCTGACTTAGAAATCCAACTTCCACTGATAAAGACAGGAAATTCAGAGTTAAGACCCAAAACCGTGTCCTGAATTCACCCTTTTTATGACCAGGACCAACATCCTGATTATGAGTTCTTTTCTCTGGACTCAGAAGAAAATAGATTTTTTTTCAGATATACATAAAGTATGAGGCTATGTTCTTTAATTTGACAGTCTATATCAGTTCAATTCAATAGACATTTATTAAGTTCTTGCAGTGAGGGGGAGCATGGTATAATAGACAGAAAGCTGGACTCGGGGTCTGGAAGACCTGGATCAGGACCTGCCTCAGATTTACTGTCTGACCCTGAGCAAGTGGCTTAAGCTCTTATTGCCTCCAGACAATTCTCTAAGATCTATCATGAGTAGAAGAGTAGGTGCCAGGCTGTAGGAGGGAGTCTAGAAGAAGAAGGTGAGTCATCTGGAGTTCTCCCATGTCCATTCCTCCCAGCCCCAGACGTATATGGCACTGTGCTAAGCACTGGAAATGCAGAGGTGAAAGATGCCATAGTCCTTCCTTCCATGGAACTTGTGACCTATGAGGGTGAACACGCACACAAATATAATGTGATCATGGCAAAGGAGTGATCAAGAAGAAAGGAAGTCGGAGAAGTTTGAGGAATGGAAGCTGCTGCTGTTCAGTCATTTCAGTCGTGTCTCACTCTTTGTGATCCCCATTTGGGGTCTCAGCAAAGACACTGGAGTGGTGTGCCATTTCCTTCTCCCACACATTTTACAGATGAGAAAACTAAGGCAAACAGGGTTAAGTGACTTGCCCAGGGTCACACAGCTATTACATTCCTGAGGCTGGATTTGAACACACAACAACCCTAAGAGGTAGGTGCTATGATTATGCCCATTTTACAGATGAAGGAACTGAGGTAGAGATTAAGTTAAGGCTGCATCTCAGGACCTAGAAGGCCTTGAGGCCACACATTCCCCACCCTTGGGTTAGAGACTAATTGGGAAGCTGGTGGAAGAGTTTAGGTGAGAGAGGATGAGAGAATTAACAATAGCTCACCTTTCTGTTCCTTGAACACAACTCTCCATCTCCCAGCTTTGCACTGGCTGTCCCCCATGCCCAGAATGCTCTCCTTCCTCACTTCTGCCTCATGACCTCCTTTAATAAGCAGCTCAAATCCTGCCTTCTACAAGAGATCTTTCTTGCCCCATCCCCCTTTGGTGTATGTTATTGTTGTTCAGTTGTTCCAATCATATCTGACTCTTCGTGACCCCATTTGGGGTTTTCTTGGCAAAGATACTAGAGGGGTTTGCCATTTCCTTCTCCAGCTCATTTTACAGCTGAAGAAACTGAGGCAACCAGTGTTGAGTGACTTGCCCAGGGTCACGCAAGCTGGTAAGTGTCTGAGGCCAGATTTGAACTCAAGAAGATGAGTCTTCCTGATTCCAAGCCAAGTGCTCTATCTGCTGCACCAGCTAGCTGTCCTCTACTATACCATGTTGCCTTCATAAAGCAAGAAGGGGAAGCAAGAAAGTCAGGTGGAGATATTCAACAGGCATTTTGAATTATGGGACCCCAGCTCAGGGGAAAGATTGGATGTGGAGTCATAAATTTAAGTTCATTTAAAACCATAAGAGTGAATGGGGTCACCATTGGAGAGAGCATGGTAAAAGAACCAAGGAGAGAGCCTTGGAAGGCACCCAATATTTAAGGGGTAGGAAGAGGAGCCCATAAAAGAGCAGAAAACATCAGAGAAGTGGGATAAGAACGAGTGGAATAGAGATAATTCTCTCTGTAAGAGGCCCCACTGAATACCACCCACCCTCAATAATACAACATGGCTGTTGAACCAGCCTTCCCTAGACTGTATGGTGAGCGGTTAATGATGGCTTATCCCAGAAGGCTACAAGAGATTATTGAAGACTTTCTCCAAAGAATGTTCAGCCTGTACTGTTTAGACTAGTAACAATAAAGGCACATTCACCTCCTTGGTGCCAGCTCCAGAGTAGAGGTTTTTTCATCCCTTAACACAAAGTTTTCTAAATAAACAAAGGAAGTTCTCTTATATACACACATATGGCCTTCTGATGTACCACACCACCTTCCACTGATGAAGACAGGAAATTGCTTCTATAATACCTTTTAATTATAATAAAAAGATGGTTCAAGTCATTCACAACGTTGAGTGCTGCCCAGGTTCTCAAAGAAATCTGTTGGATGTGAGAGAAACCAGACAGTGGCTCAAATGTAGCCAAACTCTTGCAATGAGGTAGCAGGTCTGAAACAAGCTAAGTACAATTTTCTCTTTGGAGATAGACACAGCATCATATTGATCACTGTGGCTAATTGCTAGCATCCTTCCTTCATGGCCACCACTTGTGACTTGTGGCTGTAGTTTTGAAAAATTATATTATTGCCTCCTACTTCCAGTTTAGTACTCCTCATAATGAGTATTCATGACCGCCACACAGTCAAAAGCCAGTTTGCCCTAAATAAGCATTTCTTTATAGGCAGTGAAAATGGACAGAACAACAAAAAGGCAGACAGTTATATATGGTTATAGAATATTTAGACTCCAGCTTAGGAGGTAAGCCTTACAGAGATCCCTTGCTCTAGGTCCCTCTGTCCAGTCTGCCAAGTCTCCTCTCTTCGTATTGTCGAGGCGCCATGCTTTGGCTCAGTATTGTTGTTCAGTATTGCATTGCAATGCTGTTTTCTTGCTTTTCGGCCTGAGCTGAGCTTCCCTTCCTCCTGATGCCTGAGAATTCTGTATTTCATCTGAGTCCTAATCATCTGGCTTTCTCTTTTTCTTTAATTGCTATGAAAATCTGGGTTCTCATTGTTGTTATTTTTTTCTAACCTAAGAAGAACTTGTCTTAGACTCTTTGGGGCAAGGCAGAGGCATCCCTTCACCCACAAACAAATGAACCAGCAGCCATCTAGCACAGAGGCACAGAAGACATTGTGTAATTTCAATAGACATAGTGTTCAGGTCCCTGCATGCATTGGGGTGGGAGAAGAATGGAGAGAGAGTTTATTATACTATTATCTCCTTACTGAGACCCTTTTGATTCTGTGCATATTTTCTGTTTGGTTTGTTTGTGCTTTTTTTTTTTTTGGCAGGGCAATTGGGGTTAAGTGACTTGCCCAAGGTCACACAGCTAGTAAGTGTCTGAGGTTGGATCTGAACTCAGGTCCTCCTGACTCCAGGGCCGGTGCTCTACTCACCGCGACACCTAGCTGCCCCATTGTGCATATTTTCTGAAGACAAATGCTTGTGTGCTCTTAATTTAGTGAAAGGAGGGGCCAGCAGAAGGAAGTGTTAGCAGGAGACCAGTGGGTCAGATGAGCAGCTCGAAGAGAATGTTGAGCTCCCTAATGATTCTTTTATTTCAAAAATGTTTATTGATGTTCGTTCTTTCTTTTTATATCACTGGCACTTCCCAGTGATTCTCTTTCCCCGCTAGAACCTTCCCTCATAGCGAATGAGTACAATCAAGCAAAACAAGTCAGTTTATTGACCACGTCTGTACCATTATCTTCATTTAACCCCTGCAGTCCACCACCCATCTGCCAGGAGTTAGAGGGCATGGGTCACCGTCAGTCCTCTGAAGAACTGATTGGACAGCGCAGTGACCAGAGTTCCAAAGTTTTTCAACATTGTTTTCCTTTACATTATTGTGGTCATTGTGTACATCGTTCCGCAGATTTCAAGCATTTCACTCTGCAGCCGACCAGACAAGTCTTCCTATCCTCAATGACTTTTGAAAACTGCTCACAAATAATTAGAGGTCCTCACATGATACACAAGGCTACTTTAAATCTAAGTTAATTACCCTTAAAATGATGAGGTTTTAATGGTCTCTTTGCCCCACTGACACTTCGTTTTTCTTTCACCAGCTGGTAGTTTATGTAAAAAGAAAAGTCCAGAATGTGATAAAGAGACCTCTATCTGCACTGATTTGGAAGGTGTCGCCCTATGTCAATGCAAGGCTGGGTACTTCCAGTTTAACAAGATGGATCATTCCTGCCGAGGTACAGTTCTTGACCCAAGCAGATTGGCCGGGCGGGAGTTCTGGGTAATGTTTCAGGGATGATTAAAACACTTTCTTTCTTTTAGAAGCTCACTGCACATGCCTGCTTTAGGGATAACTACTAAGAACTAGGGGTTATCAGTCCTGCCGTTTGTGCTGATGTCAGAGTGATGTATATTGTCTTGTTGCAATAATATTACCTATCACCGGTGTCCACTGTGTCTGCTGACAGAAGGAAGGGGAAAAACAAGAGGTTGTAAGGAATATCTCTGGCTAAAAAAATGGGTCACTTGTTTTGAAGGTTGGACAAAACCAGGGCTGAACTTTGTTTAAAATGGAAGAAGCAAAAAAAAGTCATTGTTTTAATTCACAAAGCTGTCAGGTCATTTTTTTATTCATTGTCCTTTACCCAATTGTAAAATATGAGTTTTAGCCTATTCTGTTAAGTGAGTGAATGATTTTTTAAAAAAAATTAAGTGCTTACTGTGTGCTTGGCTCTAAATAAATAGCTTTTATATAAGGATTTCTTGAAGGGTAGATCAGCAGAAGTTTAATTCAAGCAAGATTGAGAAAAGCATTGATTTGAAGTGAACATCGGTGTCTGGGAGCAGGATAGCTCTCTAATATTGATAATAATAATAATACTGGGAATCACTGTGGTGTAGACGATAAAGAGAGACCTGGCCTTGGTGACATGAAGTACTGCATTCTAGTACCTCTGACAATTGCTTGCTATGTGACCCTGAGCAAGACATTTAACAACTCAGTACTCCCGGGCAACATGAATTGCAGCGTCATCGCTGATCTGCGTTGGTACAGGGAGTTTCATCACCAGGATTTCCCTTCATCAGTGAAACCACAGGTTAGGACAAGAAAGAGATTAATTTTTTAAAAAATAAAAAGATTGCTTTTATATATTGCATCAATATTTAATTAATAAATTAATTTTAATTAATAAATTAAATTAAAATTAATAAAGTATTTCCCTTACCTTATTGTTCTTTTCAACACTCCTGTAGAGTATTATCATCCTTATTTTATAGATTAAGAAATTTAGGCTGAGAGAGATTAAGTGATTTGCTGAGGGTCATACACATAGTAACAGAAGGGGGTTTTGAACCCACATTCTCCTAACTCCAAGCTTAGCATGCTTTCCATTCTGCCATATTTCTTCACTGTCCATGCGGCTCCCTGTCTGTCTGTCTAACTCTGGTATCAAACTGTTCATTGTCCGGTAGACATTTCCACAGCGATCATAGAATCATAACTTCATAGGTTGTCTAGTCCAGCTCCTCTGGTTAAAAAAAACAAAACAAAACAAAAACCACATAATAAGTAGCAAAGTTGGGATTTGAATCCTGTTACTCAGACATCAAAACCAGCAGTCCTTCCACCATACCACACTGCCTTTTTTGTCAGGGCCCTCTCTAGTTGCCCTGATCTACATCTGGCCATTAGACCCAGATGGCTCCAGAGGAGAAAGTGAGGCTGGTGACCTTGCACAGCCCTCCCTCACTTAAATCCAACTCACTTGCAAGTCATGGCATCACCTTCCTAATGTCATGGTCCTCTTTGAGAACAAAGGACAAAAAACAACAGTTGACAACTGCCATTCCTATAGGATATAATACCAAGATAAACATAGGCCCAGAAGACCTGAAGACAAAGATAAAAGATTGGCCAGAGCAAGAGAAAACAGTGGCCTTTCTAAGAGTTTATCGTGTCAATTACATTCTTGACCTGTATCGAGGAGTAAAGAGGAAAAATTAGTTGGTTAAGTAGGTCTAAGAAAAACTTCCTGACAGCTGGAGTTAAGCACTGATGGGTTGAAGAGATGGAAAAATGCACTTACTTCCCTCTTTTTTGCAGAGAGCCGCTAGGTGGCAGCAATGGATAAAGGAGTAAGAAAGACTCACCTTTCTGAGTTCAAATCTGGCCTCAGACACTTATTAGTGGTATGACCTGGGGCAAGTCACTTAACCCTGTGTGCCTCAGTTTCCTCATCTGTAAAATGAGCTGGAGAAAGATAGGGCAAATCACTCCAGTATCTTTGCCAAGAAAACCCCAAAATAGGGTCATAAAGAGTCAGACACAACTCAGCTACAACTCTTTGCGGAAGTGTGATGGATACTACGGATGAGGAACAGGCAAATATTATCGTGCCTGGTCCAGCTTAGTTTTGCTGACCTTCTTTCCTCTCCCTTTTTAAATTCATTCTACAAGGGATGACTCGTGGGGGAGGGTAAGAGTAAGAAGGCTATATTTGGACATGAAGGTGGTACTTAGAGAACCCGAGAGAATCAACTGAAAAATTAGTGAAATTATTAACAACTTTAGCCTTGATTAGTTGGACCAATTCTTTAGTGAACTCATCAGTTCAGGTCCTGACATTCCTTTCTGTGCAATCATCAAGGACTTGTAAAAACCTCAAAAGTATTCTGCTTAGTAAAAAAAAAAAAAGTTCATGATGGTATAGGACAGTTTTCCCTGATCAAGTAAATATTCTTGTGTTGCCATATAAAATCCAAATTAAAAGAAGATAGTGGTGAAAGGAGTTATCAGATATTTATCCACAAAAGTGTAGCGTTCCCTTTCTGAGAGGTTCTTGGATTTAGAGTATTTAAATATATTCCAGAGCCATCCTGAGATGGCTTTAGCTCTTCAGGAAAGGGAGCTGTGTATGTGATCCTTGCTGTTATGCTTGTATGTAGAGCCCTTTTTAAATGTTAGACATCATCTTTTTCCTCCAGGGTTGGAATACTAAGGAATGTATTTTGGCTAGGGCGCATTTGCAAGATAGCTGGGCAGGCCAACAGACTCTCCTTATAATACGAAGCTATCTGCTGGCTTAGTCAGCAAGAGGGTAAACTGGGTCCAGTGGTGGACTAGTAGTCAGGAAGACCCAAGTTTGAATTCAGCCTCCAAAGATTATTTGCTGTATGACCCTGGGCAAAGTCACTTGGCCTTTGTCAGCGCCACTTTCCTCAAATGTAAATGGGGGTATTAATAGCTCTTGTCTCATATTTAGCGGACCCTGAAGCTTGCTATAGTAGATGATAGTTATTGCTACTATGTGAGATGTGTAGCTAGCTGGTTTATACTGGCTTCCCATGTCAGCCCAGACATGAGCAACCCATGGTGTGTGGGCATTATATTTCTCACCAGACCACCAGCTACATAAAGAGACCTATACAAACTGTGGGAGGGAAAAGAAGGGGAGAGAGGAGAAGAGGTTCAGCTGGATGACAGACGGGCAATCCTTCCTTTTCCTAGTTCATCTGGCTGAATAAAAAAGCATTTCCTGTGCCATGTAGAAAGGCTAGTTTCTCCATCAGGGTCTGTATTGTGCCCTGTTTCAGAGGGTAAGTTGACTTCTACAGAAACCTGTTTGCCTCCTCAGAGATTCCCAGCGGGCCAGAGGAAGAGAGGAGAAAGGACTGACCTCCCGCCCCTCAGGGAAGGCAGGGTCTGAACATATTTGGTTCTGTGAATAGTGCATATGGTTCAGTGGTTTTGACAGCATCATTAACCTATTGTAGTTTGGATCGCCATCGGCCATAACCGTTTTCTTCCAACTTAAAACGGGCCCTTCTCAACTCTCACCAGTCAGACAGACGTTGGCCCTGAAAACAACCGAGCAGTCAAACGATTACCAGGATCATAAAAAGCAGGAGCAGGCAACTTTGCAGAAATATGAAGGATGGGAGGGATCCTAGGAAAGAGACGGCTCATATGAAACCTCCACCAACTTCTTGTCTTGCTGCCAAGGAAATTGATGCGTCCCTTGAGCAACATCTTCAGTCGATAGTTATTAAATCTGCAGTCATCCTTTGATAATATTGTTCACTAATGGCATGCCAAGTTCAGAGCTGCGACAGCCCAGCCCCGGGGAGAGCCTTTCAGCCTTGCTTTAGACGGATTTATAGCGACACCTTCTGGCCATGTGCGTGAAAAACTCATGGGCATTCCCAAAGCATCCCCTTGAGGGCGCTTCATTCAGATCAGGCCTCAGAGATTGTTCCAAAGTGACGGTCAAAAGCCTTCCCCAATCAGGATGATTTAAAATAAGGCGTTTAAATGTTTTAGAAGTTTCGCTGAAAACCAGAGTGCAGGACTCTCCAGTGCTACACAATCCTTGTCCTTGCTGTTCTTTGCGGAGTTTTCCAGTGGTTGCCCTGAGTTGGAAATTTTTTTTTTTTAAAGCAACAGTGGCCCGTCCTTCACACTCTGTAATCCATCCCACCCATTCCCACCTCCTCTTGGGTCCCTGTCCTTAGACATGCCACTGCTCCACAGTTTAAGAAATAGACTCATTTTTATTATTAACCCATTCGACATCAATGCCCAGAGTGTATCAAAGGGAGGGATTTGAAGTAAAAAGAACCGGGTTCAGACCCCAGTTCTGTCACAGTAGAGCTTGGATGAGTCTCTTAATCTCTCTGGGCCTCAGTTTCTTCATCTGTAAAATGAAGGCGTTGGACTTCACAGGTTTAAATGCTCCAGCTCTAAATCTATGATTTTGTAGTCTCGTGACAGAGCAAAGATGGCTATCTGGGAAATGGAATTTATAAGGAAAAAATTGCAGTATTTGACCTGAAGACCTATGCTGTTGTTGTGGAGTTGTTTTAGGCCTGTTTGAATCTTTGTGACCCCATCTGGGATTTTCTTGACTAGAGTGGTTTGCCGTTTCCTTCTCCAGCTCATTTTACAGATGAGAAAGCTGAGGCAAATGGGGTTAAGTGGCTTGCCTAGGATCACACAGCTAGTAAGTGTCTGAGGCCAGATTTGAATTCACGAAGATGAGGGTTCCTGACTCCAGGCCCAGAGTTTTATCCATTGCTTTACCTAGCAGCCCTCTGAAGGCCTACAAGACAAAGTTAAAGGATTTGGTCAGAACAAGAGAAAATAATTGCCTTTGTAAGAGTTATGTCAATTAAATTCTCAACCTATATTGAGGAGTAAAGAGGAGAAATTAGGTAAGCAGGCTTAAGAAAAACTTCCTGACAGCTATAGTTAAGATTGATAAGTTGAAGAGATGGAAAAATGCCCTTCCCTCTCTTTTTGCAGAGGTGGGATGGATACTCTGGGGATGAGGAACATGCAAAAACAATCAGACCAGACCAATTCATTGCTAAGTTTTGCTGATTTTCTTTCTTTTTTTTTGGTAAATTTTAAAACAAGGAAAGGAAAAAAAAAAACATTGCCACGTTCACAGCAGATCATAAAACAGGATTCATTATAAAACATTAGATTTCCATTTCAAGCAAACCTATATAATGAATATTATACTTTTTTTCAAAGCTGCCCAGCTTTTCTTTACTTCCTTGTAGGTTTTCTTTTGTTCTCTGCTGTGTACTTTTTACTTTATTTTTCGCCTCTCTCTTCCCCTGTCTTGCCATAAAGAAGGCTATAATTAAGCGCAGATATATATATATATATATATATATATATATATATGTATATATATATGTATATATATATGTATATGTATACAGACATACATAGATATCTATAAACATACACATATATACTCATACACACACATGTAAGACCATTCTATGCTTACTTCCATTCATCATCTGTTTCTGTAAAGGTGGATAGCATCTTCCTTCATAGGTCCAAGTCTTTCCATGTTTATCTAAACTAACCAGCTCATCATTTCTTAAACCACAGCAATATTCCCACCCAATCACATCCTGAGAGATTATTTACAAATTTTTTTTCCACAATTTTCTGTGTTCCTTCTATTCTTGGCTACATAGGTTTTATTTATACAAGAAAATTTTAATTTAAAATAATTGAAGTTATTCATTTTATATTTCAACAATGCTCCCACCGTTTAATATAGTTTAAGGTCTGATACTGCCAACCAGCAATACCAAAAGGAAAAGGACCGATTCATACAAATATATATATATATATATATATATATGTATGTGTATATATATATATATTTGTATGTGTATATATATATATATGTGTGTATATACATATATATACATACATATAGCAGCTGTTTGTGGTGGAAAAGAATTGAAAATTGAAGGAATGTCCATCAATTGGGGAATAGCTGAACAAGTTACGGTATATGATTATGATGGAATACTATTGTGCTGTAAGAAATGATGAAGGGGGTAGCTTCAGAAAAACCTGGTAAGACTTATATGAGCAGATACAAAGTGAAATGAATAGAACCAGGAGCACATTGTACACAATAACTGCAATATTGTAACTATAATTAACTGTAAAAGACTTAGCTATTCTGATCAATACAATGATCCATGACAATTCCAAAGGAATCGTTATAAAAAATTGCTATCCACCTCCAGAGAGAGAACTGATGAATTCTGAGTACAGATTGAAGCATATTTTTTCCACTTTATTTTTCTTGCTTTAAAAAAAAAAACATAGCTAATGTGAAAATGTTCTATATGACTTCATATGTATAATAGGTACTATGTTTCTTGCCTTTTCAGTGGGTGGGGGAAGGGGTAGATGGAGTAAGAGAATTTGGAACTGAAAAGAAAAAAGACATAAAAAATAGAAGCTGCCATCTGTTCTTCAACTGCATAGTGGTTTTAAAAAATCATCTCTATTAGTGTTCCCCCCAGTTGCCTATGTGGATACCTGTGATTTATTTTTCTTTAGATCACAGCATTTCTTTTTTATTGTTATTGTTATAGTAATGCTATTTTATTGATTATGTACTGTGTTCCAAATGCTCTGGCAGCAAAGTGCTTTATAAATAAAAAAAAATCTAGAAGTGAAAAAAAGGAAATGAAAGTTGTATAAAAAAAACCCAAAATATAGCTGTAAAATTTTTTCAAAAGAAAAACTTTTAAAAGTCAATGGGGAACCATTGTGTTGTTGGAGTAATAAAGTCATCTCAAAACCCCTTTGGTCCTACAGAGTCTATGATTTTCTTGGGAATCTTCAGTCATAGAAAATTGCATTGTGTTCCGGTTTGGGCAAATAGTGAATAAATAAATGAATAATAAATCATTTTTAAGTCCCTACTGTGTGTCAAACAGTATGCTAAGTGCTAGGGATGCAAATTTGAATAAGGAAGATAGTCTCTGTTCTCAAAGAACTTATATTCTAATGGTAAAAGATAACAGATAAAAGGCAGCTAGAAAAGAAGGGGGTTAGATATGGCTAAGAATCGGCATCATGACCTGGTTCTGGGGAAGATAATAATGCTCGTGCGTCCCTCTCAGTGCTCCCTACCAGGACCCCAACTGTAGCATTCAGGTGGTTCTAAAGGGAGAGGGCTGAGGGCTATGTCCAGAGGGGTGGTGGTCAGCTGCTCATCAATTGTTTCCTCCTTTTTCAGCTTGTGAAGATGGATACAGACTTGAAAATGAAACCTGCATGAGGTAGGCGCAATACTCCCCTTGGATTTTGTTAGATTTGTTTCTTCAGAACATTCCTTAGATTATGGCTGCCCAAGCTCATCCTCCAAGGTCTAAACCAGTTTCTCTTTGTTGACTTGTAGTTGTCCATTTGGTCTCGGTGGTCTCAACTGTGGAAACCGTAAGTTTATAAAACTCTTTATTTCCTTTCTGGTGAGCTAGACAATTGGTGGTTATATTGGTTGCTTGGCCATAGCTAGGCCAGTAGTAGATGGTTACCACTGATCTCAGTAAGTGCTTTGATTTTTTTCAGTAAAGACTTTTTTTTTTAACAACAGCCCATTTTCACTGTCTCATGTTGTGAGCTCGTATGTTATTTACCCAAGGAAGGCCTTTACTTAGTCAACTCTAGAGTTGCTCTACCTGTCATTGTGAAAACTCAGGGTACTTTACGTCAGAGCAGCTGAATCACTTGCTGGATGCAGAGATTCCAGTGAATACATAGAACTTTAGGGTGGGGAGTTTGCAACATCCTTAAAAAATAATTCAATATTCATCCTTCATTTAAAGACCTCCAGTGATAAGGAAATCATTGCCTCCCAAGACAATTAGATCTATTGTGGGATAGCTCTAATATTTAGAGTTCTTTCTTCATTTAGGCTTGTTCTTTCTTGTCAAAATCTACCTTCCTGAAACTCTCATAAGTATTAGTTCTATTCTCCAGAGCCAAGCAAAGCAAGTCATTCAACTCCTTTGTTTCACAAGGCTTAACTATACCAAATGTTAGAGCTTTAATTCACATTAGGCATAATCATGGTATAAGAGAGGGAGCCCTGGATTGAGAGCCAAAAGCTCTGGGTTCAGTTGTGGCTGCACTGTTAACAAGTGGTATGATGTCTATCAAGTCACTTCAACTAATTCTGGGCTCTCATTTTCATAACTGTAAAACGAAGGGGGGTGGTGTTATATTATATGTTGTCAAAGATCTCTTTAAAACTGAATATTCTGATTCTTATTCAGTCTAGTTTTTTGTACATATAAGAGATCTCTTTCTGTCCACTATGGATTTCGGTCCTAATAATTTTATACCCTCAGGAAGTATTATCATTGTTTGTTAAACTGGCTTATTTATCCAAAAGGTTCATTATCATACTCACTAGTAACAGATATAATAAGTGAGATTAAATCAGAAATTAAACCCAAGACTCCAATGAATTCAATATTTAATTGGAATATCTTTTTAATGTGATCTTTTTCTTTGTTCAGAGGCCGTAAGGGCAGGCTTGGAGCCCTAATCAAGCTAATTAGCCTTCATTTTTGTAAAACTATTTATGTGATATGACATCAGATACTTCAGTAAAGTTGAAATGTGCTTCACCTTCCTGAATGATGCTTGAAAGAGCCTCCTGAAGTCCTGGCATGATTTGATCTGTCCTTATTTATTTCTTAACATTCCATATTCCATTACACAAGAATTCCTCTCCTTTAAAAAAGCCTTTCGTTTTACTAATTATTGACATCCATTTATTTGGAGTATGATTTTTAGCTTGTTTTTTTCTCTTAAACTGGTGTTTTTTGTAACAGTTCATGCAACTCTTTCCATGTTTCTCAGTATTCTTCATATTCATAATTTTTTATGGCACAGTAATAGTTTATTACATTCATGAACTAGTTTGTTTAATGATTACCAAATATAAGCATCTACCTTTTTCCAGTTTCTGTAACATTTCCTAAATTTTCAAAATTAATTCTTAATCTCCTTGGCTCATACATTATCAGGGTTACATATTTATACATGTTCACAGTTTTAAAAGGATTTCAGCCTATAATTGTCATAAGGTGCTCTTCATTTCCTTCTAATTGAACACAACATGCAAATTCAACCATTTGGAAGACAGCCACAAAACCAGCAGTAGAAGGAAAGGGCCTCAGAGCATAAGTAAAACAGCTGTCAGCATGAATGTTGGAACCTTTCTCCAGCTAAAGCCTATGAATATAGAATTTCCTGTAAAATTAGTGTTAGTGGTTTAACAAGTTTGGTTCTTTATTTTCACCAGATGAACTTCGTTTCTACCTAAATTAGCATGGGGAATAAGTTAGAAGTGTCAGGAAGTGAGGTAAAGGAGTGCTACTAGAAACATGTATGTACCAGGAAGTGACAGATGTTATCCAGGATAGAAACAGTAGGATCCGTCTTCAACTATAAAAGCACTGAAGTAGGGGGCCATTTAGTGAAGGGGCATATAGCCGTACACATTTAAGTAAGGGCTCCACTGATGCCTTAAAGGCATCACTATATTACTGCCAAATATGGTAGATGAAGTTCATAATGATGACTGAATTATGAAGAATAATTTTAAATGTTTTTACATATATATGTGCATGTAATTAATATTTTTGTTTTAAAAATTGTATTGCTATATAGTTTTTATACCACCTACATTTCCTAGAGTTTTTCTTCTGTGTCCCCATTCCCCTCCACAAGAGAACCACTCCTTGTAATGAAGAATAAAAAGGAGAGAGAAAAACAATTGAGCAAAACTAATTAACATTGAAAATACTTTTTATATAGGTTTACATGGCCATAATCCCCCACCTTTGAAAAAAAGGGGGGAAATGACATTTTCATATCTCTCTTTCATGGGGCAAGTTTAATCATTATAAGTATGTAATATTCATTTTTAATTTTTGTTGTTCTGTCCATTTACATTGTAGCTATTGTATATATTGGGCAGCTTGGTGGCACCATAGTGTACAGAGCACTGGGCCTGGAGTCAGGAAGAGTCATCTTCCTGAGTTCAAATCCAGCCTTCAACACTTACTGGCTGTGTGACCCTGGGCAAGTCACTTCACTCTATTTGCCTTAGTTTTCCTATCTGTCAAATGAGCTGGAGAAGGAAATGGCAAACCACTCCAGCATCTTTGCCAAGAAAACCCCAAAAGGGGTCACAACGAGTCAGACACGACTGAAAACGACTAAACAAAATGGTGTATATTCTTTTTTTCTGGTTCTGCTTACATCACTTTGCAGAAGTTCCTTTATCTTCTTATGCTTCTCTGTATTCTTATGGGGTGGTAATATTCCATTACATTAATGTACAACAATTTTTAGCGCCTGCCCAAATCTATGGGCATCTATTTTGTTTCCAGTTTTCTATTCCTACAAAAACTTCAGAAACATGAGGCTTTCTTTCTTTGGAGAAGAAAAGCAAGCCCTCGTTATGTTGGAGTGGTTTATGTTTTCCTTCTCACTATTGGATAATGTCACTGTCATCAATCTTTCCCATAGAAGATGGAGGTTTACCTTGAATGGGTTAACAGTGTAGGGTGGCCCCGGGTAACAAGGTACTATTACAAAGTATATTTTTAAAGTGCCTAGCTGAGCCTTGTGCTCTGTGAGGATTTAGGATATGATTCTGATGATTGATGAAATAGTTTTCAGTTTTTCTAAGCTTATATTGTCTATACTCTGATAAATCTTTAGACCTCTAGGAAAGCCTTTGCTGGCTCCCTTTTTTAAGTGCATAAAGCAGATAACTTCTTACAGACCCCTGAGATTCCATCAAATCAGACAGAATTGATTCTAACCCAGAGAATAGGATTGGGAACCAAGAATTCCAGTGTTCTCTTTCTTCTGCCTGGAAAAACCTGGATCTCCTCACTTAATTTTAAGCAAAGGACAGCAGTGTTCTCACAGGCCAGATTTTCCCCCAATGCAAAAAAAAAAAGTACCAAGGAAGAAGAGATTTTCAAAAAGGGGCAGTTGGTTAATAATATTTACGAAATGTCAGGAAAGTTAGTACTAAGAGAAGACCACCAGATTTGACAAGAAGTTACAGCTGGGTTTGGAGAAGGCAATTTCACTGGAGGGGTAGGGTAGAAACCAAATCGTAAGGAAGTGGATGTTGGGCGTGGAATTGGAAACAGTAACAATATGCCCCAAGTTCAAAAGTTTGGGTGGCAAAAGAGGTTAGTGGGGTGGGGGTGGGGGGGACGAGATAAAAGATAGGGAGGGAGAAAAAGATCAAAGGAGGAAACAATAGCCAGGGGGTCTTAACCTGGGGTCCATGAACTTTAAAAAATATTTTTGTAACCATTTCAGTTTATAATTGGCTACCTTTGTAACCCTATGTATTTCCTTTTATGCATTTAAAAGTATCACTCAGAGGAGTTCATAGGCTTCATCGGACTTCCTGGGCGTTCATGACAAATAAAAAGGGCTGGGACCTCCTATGAAAGCTAGAAGAAGCAGCAGATGCTAGCCCAGGGTTATGGTTAAGGCAGGGGAGATGGCGCCTTTTTGAAGCCAAAAGGGAAATGTGACCAGAGAGGGAAAAGGTGGTAATATTAGCTAACGTTTATATAGCACTTTAAGGTTTAGAAAGCACTTTACATATATTATCTCACTTGATTTTCACTACACCACTGTGAGGGAGACACTGTTGTCACTCCTACTTTACAGATGGGGAAACTGAGGTTAGGACATGTTAAAGGGTCATACAGCTAGTAAGTGCCTGAGGCAGGATTTGAACTCCCGTCTTTCTGGCTCCCAAGTCCAGCTGTGCCTGTACCCATTACATCTCTCTAGTTCTAGGAGCAAGATCAGGCTGGGCATATAAAGCATGGATGAAGAAGGGAGGAGCCTTGGAGAGGTGAAATAACTCTTTCACCCGAGGCTAGAAAGGATGAGGGGAGTTGTAGATAGAAATGTATTGAGGTAAAAAAACTAGAAACTTGCCCACTGACCTGTACCTTCTGGGTGAACTAAAAAGTAAGTTATCTGATGAAAGTGGAGGTGGATGGGTGGATGATGGAATTTTTTTTTTTAATCAGAGATTTGGTCTAGTGTAAAACAGCAGCTCTCACAGTATGGTCCAGGGACCAGTGAGGAACCCCAAAGACTCTTTCAGGGGGATTGTGAGGTCAAGATTGTTTTTATAATATTACTAAGATGTTATATTTCTAGGATATATATTTAGAAGTATATTTAAATACATTATAATAATATATTACATATACATATATTACTATGTATATGTAATATATCATATAATGTATTCTATAATTATATGTTGTGTAATTATTATATAAATATAATGTATCACTATGTTATATGTAATATACAATATTCTATAGTTATATATTAATGTTATATTTATAGAATATAATGTATAATTATATCATATGATACATTAGATTCTAGAATATATTACATATAATCTGACGTGATATATAATTATGTATCATTATATTTTATTATTACACATATATACTTACAAGTATATATAAATATATGTATATATATCAATAGATGTGACCCACATAAAGAAAAGCTTTGGAGGGGGGATCCTCAATAATTTTAAAAGTTTAAAGTTCCCAAGGCCAAAAAGTTTGAGAACAGGTAGTATAAAAGAGAGTGCACTGGACTCATAAAAATCAAGAGGTCTGGGTTCAAGTCCAAGCTAATTAGCAAAGTCTTGCAAATTGTGTGACTGCCAGCAAGTCACGCCACCTCTCTGGGCCCCTGTCTCTTCAGCAGTAAAACAAGGTTAATAATGTTTCTGTTATCAGACTCAGGGGCTCTTGTGACACTCCCATGAGATCAGGTATGTGTCACTCATCTGCACCCGAAATGGACTTCCTGGGTTGTCTCTTAAGAATGAGGAAAGAAAGGGGCAGGGACCAGACCTATGATTCCTCTTGATGTAAGGAACTCCCGGGTGAGGAGTGCAGATAGGGACCCTCTCTGCCACTTACAGCTGCAGAGAGTTCCCCAGAGGGTTGAGAAGATAAGTATCTTGTCCAGGGTCACAGAGTCAGAGCTGTGACTTGAACCAGGTCTTGCTTTGCCCAAATGAAACTAGTGCAGCCAAGATTAGAAGATAATCTGTTTTGGTTGGGTTTGTGGGGAGGGGAGGTAAGGGGAGAGTGCAGAAGTTCTTTGTAACAAATTTCCCTGATAAAGCTCTCATTGCTAAGTTACATAAGGAGCTATATAAGTCCTATATCAGATTTATAAGAATAAGAATCATTTTCCAGTTGACAAATAGTCAAAAGAAATGGACAAAGAGTTCTTGAGAGAAGAAAAAAGAATATATGTATAAGTACATGTATATATACATGTGTATATGTGTGTATATATGTAGATATAGGCACACATCCATATGTATATATATGTGTGCACGTATGTATCCTTGATCCCATCTCTCCCAGATTCAGGGGACTCCTACTACACTGCTACAACACGCTGCCTTCATTGGGGGAAAGAGTACACTTTGTAACATTTGTTCTTTGTAGCTTTGTACTTTATAGGTGTACTTTTTACTTTGTACACTTATAAAGCCCTGTTATTAGTATATTTATTGATTACATTGGATGTTTCCTATCTATTTAGCTTATCAGCTTATCACTGTGGTGATTGCAGCTGCTGGAGGCGGCCTCCTTCTCATCCTAGGAATCGCCCTGATTGTTACCTGCTGCCGGTGAGTATCCTTTGTTTTTGGACTATGACAATGGTGATGATGGCTTGGGTAGAAAATGGCACAAGGTTGTTAGCCACTATTGTCTAGGATAATTGTTCAGTCAGTTAATCAGTAAAATTTATTTATTTATTTTTGTAAATTTGTTTTTCTGTTTTTAGTTTACAACATTCAGTTCCACAGGTTTTTGGTTTCCAAATTTTCTCTCCCTTCCTCCCCTCTCCTCTCCCCTCCCCCCAAGATGGCATGTAATCCAATGTAAGTTCTGCATTTACCTTCACATTGAACTTATTTACATAATAGTCCAGTTGAATCAATAAAATTTATTAAGTGATTCCTGTGTGCTAGCCACTGTGCTAAGTGCTGGGGATACAAAAAGAGGCAAAAGACCATCCCTGCCCTCAAGGAGCTTACAATCTAAAGGGGGAGACGACATGTACAAAATATATACGAAGCAAGCTATAGACAAGATAAATATGAAATAATTAACAGAGGGAAGGCATTAAGGAATTAAGAGAGGTTGGGGAAGACTTCTTGTAGAAAGACAGATTTTAGTTGGGATTTAAAAGAAGCCAAGGAAGTCAGTAGTTGGAGTGGAGGAGGGGAGAGCATTCTGGGCATGGGGGACAGCCAGAGAAAATACCTGGGGCAGAAAGACAAGAGTTTTATTCAGGGAAAGGGGAGGGTCAGGTGGGAGTCAGTGTCACTGGATTGAAGAGTAGGTGTAGCGGAATAAGAGGACTGGAGGGAAAATCCTAGCTTGAGATCTAGGGGGAAATCAAGGCAGGGAATATTAAGAATTTAAGAGAGTTTGGACCAACCAAGCACTTAGAAGTCTCCTTCCCACCTATTAGAATTTCCTGAGGGGGTTGGTGAGACCTCCACCAGCACTGCCAACCTGAGATTAGTCCCACCATTTCTTGGAAGCTTATCTAGTACTTTTAGCCACTTGTCACTTTTTGCTAAACTCTCTTTCTTACGTCAGAGGTCACTTGGGTGAGTGGAAAAGAAAGATCTGGGAAAAGGATTGTGGGGCAGGGACCTGGAGGGATAAACATTGGCTACTCAAGAGGAAAATGAAACTTGTGTTTTAGAGAAGTATCATCATCCTTGAAAAAACCTTCCAACCCTCTCTTATTGAGAGGGAGGGTGGTTAATCATTGTGAGACTCAGATTGCCCATCCCCAAGGAAACAATGACAGAGCTCAGGCTATGCTGGACATTGGGTTCAGTGAGCCAGTGTTTACTGCAGATTTCCAGGCCTTTCCCAGAATGGGAAATTAGACAGGAGTGAACTTCCACTCAAAGATCATTTAAACCCTCTAATCTTTACTCTAGGTCACTTAGGTAGGTTGCATCATGACCATGCTTAACTATCTGTATGTTAAACATTGGGTTTTATGACCCAGGGTTCAATAAAGATTCCTTTCTGGGCCTCTCCCAAAATAGAAGAATAGACAGGAATGAGCTTTTGCTCATAGAGAAGTTAAACCCTCTAAACTTAGCTCTTAGGTAAGCTGAGTAAATGACTATGCTTAACAACTTCTTCTCAGCGAGGAAGATTCCAGGAATGCCTTAGCTGAGTTTTCCTGAGTAATAATGGTCAGGCCATTTCTCAGGTGAGCTAAATAAACATCCGGCTTTTACAGCTTTACGTGATGTTAATTTTATTACTGGGAAGGTGAAATGAGGAGTCTGGACTTGATCATCTCTGAAATGCCTTCGGGTTTTTTATTTCACACACCTTCCCCCAACCCCCAGCTATACCTAGCAAACAGCTGACATCATTTCCCAGCCTACCTACACTCTTATCTTAACTACCTCACTTGTAAAAAGGGGATAATGTCTGTCTTGCATAACTCAAAGGGTTGTTCTGAGATAGAGACTGTCCATTAATATAGGGAATTCATGTATAAAGAAATGTCTTCCACCGATGAAAGTTAGAACCTTCTCTGCCATTTATAGTCTTACAGGGAGTGTGGGGGGACAAGAGGAGCAAGCATTTATTAAGTGCTTACTGTGTGCTAGGCAGTGTGCTAAGTACTTCACAAATATTGTTGCCTTTGATCCTCATAACAACCCTGGGAGGTAGGTGCTGTTATAAACATCATTTTATAGTTGAGGAAACCAAGGCAGACAGAGGTTAAGTGACTTGCCCAAGATCACACAGCTAGGAAGCATATAAGGTTGAATTTGAACTCAGGTTTTCCCAACTCCAGGCTCTTTTCATTTTGCTACCTAGCTGCCTTGCTTAGAACTCTGAGAAGTTAACTGACTCGTCCAGGGTCACACATACAGAATCTATCAGAGGCAGGATTTGAACTCAGGTCTTCCTGACTCCAAGGCTGGCTCTCTGTGCACTATGTCAGGCTGCCTTTCTGTTCTGATATTCATTAGATACTCTGTGTGAAAGCACTTTGTGAGCCATAGAGCACAATATACATGTATGGCAGTATCATTGATGAAGCTATGTGTCAGACAATTGGCCTTGGGGTTAGAAAGATGTAGGTCTAAGCTCTGCCTCTGATACACATGGACTGTGTTGTTGGGGAATATTAGATTTATTTAAAATCTCAAATTAGTATCTTTGTACTTTCATTTCTGAAATTGGATCAGTTAAGCAAATATGCTCCTTCATTTGCGATAATCAGAATATTGTTTAAAAAACAAATGGGTTCACTTCTCCAAAAAAAACATGGCAGCTTTCCACTCAAGCGGTATCTGGTACTTTCATCTCAAAACTCCTTAAGCTGAGGTTATTTGACTTCATCTATGTTATCTTTTTCCTTGCACAGAAAGAATAAAAATGACATAAGCAAACTCATCTTCAAAAGTGGTGATTTCCAAATGTCCCCATACGCTGAGTACCCCAAGAACCCTCGATCACAGGAATGGGGCCGAGAGGCCATCGAGATGCATGAAAACGGCAGTACTAAGAATCTCCTCCAGATGACTGATGTCTATTACTCTGTGCGTATTCCCAAGCTGGGAACAAACTCGGGGCCGCTTGATTTAAGTTGAGAGTGGTTGGGTCTGTCCCATGTCACCCCCTCAAGTGTTTTGGTTCTTTTGGTATATCTTTAGGCTCTATAATGTAAATATATTATAATATGTTACAATATAAACATCACTGTTTAAGAAGAATATAAACATCACTGTTAGAAGAAGAGGAAGGAGAGAATGGCACCATGGGACTCACATTTGCATGCCTTTAGAGTTGATTTGACTATGGCTTATTTGTATAATATGGGCTGTATTTGGAGACTGCAATGTGAGGGGGTTGTATATCTATCCAGCATATGCATTTGCAAGATAATGGCACTAGTTGAAATAATCTTCCCCTGAGAAGCCAGATTAAGACTCCCTATGCCCCTCTGAAGACTGAGTAGGTTGGTTGGATGTTTTTTATGGAAAATATTGGGGTCATTAAATTATAGATTTAGAGCTAGGAGGGACTTTAGAGGCTATTGAGAACAGTCTCCTCATTTGACAGATAATGAAACTGAGGCCTAGAAAAGTTAAAGTGCCTTGACCAGGGTCACACAGGTGGGATTTGAACCCAGGTCTACCTGACTCCCAATTCAGCACTCTATCCACAACTGATGTCTTTCTAACCCACCATCCAAACGATGGCTATTTCCATTGCTTAAGTCAGCCACTATTTGTACAAATCTCTTATGAGATGTTAGCAAATACCTGTGTTATGTGACCATTCTGTGTTTGCTTCTCCAGAAAACTCCATCTCTGGGCTTAAGTGAGGAGGTTCCATACAGTCAGTATTGTTTAATGGAAAAGAACACTTGGAAGTAGGGAGAACTGCATTCTAGGCCCAGCTCTGTCTCTGCTAGCTGTGTGACTTTAAAGAGGTCATGTCAAGTATCTGAATTTCAGTCTGCTCTTCTGTTAAATTAGGGTTGGAGAATCAGTTATTTCTATGAGCCCTTCCAACTCTGTTACTGTATGATATGTATAATACCGTGGAGCTATTTAACAGGTAGCAATTTCATCATCCCATCCTGGCCCTCCCTACTTTACAGATGCATTCTCTCACCCCAGGTGTTGGGTAGGTACAGTTTACTTTTTGTAAATGAGATTGTCATCCCTATGCAATAAACTCCAGTGGCTTCTTATTACCTCCAGGAGCAAATACAAAATGCTCTATTTGGCATTCAAAGCCCTTCATCACCCACCCTACTCCTACCTTTCCAGTCTTCTTACACTTTAATTCCTGACATGTACTCTTTGATATAGTGACACTAGACTCTTGGCTGTTTCACTAACAAGACCCTCTGCCTCTTAGCTTCCAGCATTTTCTCTGGCTGTTACCTAGGCCTGGAATGCTGTCCTTCCTCTGCTCCAACTACTGACCCCTTGGCTTCCTTTCAGCCCCAACAGGAAGCCTTTCCTAACTCTTCTTAATTCCAGTGCTTTCTTATTTTAATTATTTCCTATTTATCCTATTTATATAGCTTGCTTTGTATATATTTGTTTGCATGTTGACTCCCCCATTAGACTGTAAGCTTCTGGAAGGCAGGAACTATTTTTTGCTTCTTTTTGTAGCCCCAGCCCTTAGCACAATGACTGGCATATAATAGCACTTAATAAACGTTTATTGAATTGAATAATGAAAGGAATAAGGAAGGACTTAAGCATTTATCTGCTTATCTATCTATCTATCTATCTGTCTGTCTATCTATCTATCTATCTATCTATGTTTGCTTTTGGAGGCAATCAGGATTAAGTGACTTGCCTAGGGTCATACAGCTAGGATGGATTTGAACTCAGGTCCTGACATAAGCGTTTATTAAGCCCTTACCATGTGTTAGACACGCTACTAAGTGCTTTACAAACATTATCTCATTTGATACTCAAAATAACCCTAGGAGGTAGGTGCTATTATTATCCCCATTTTAGAGTTGAGGAAACTGAGGCAAACAGAGTTAAGTGACTTCCCCAGGGTCACACAGCTAGTAAGTGTCTGAAACTGGATTTGAATTCAGGTTTTCCTGACTCCAGACCCAGTGCTCTATCCATTATACTACCTAGCATCTACAGATGGATGATGATGATGAGAGAAGGAGGAGGGAGAGAGAGAATGAATGAAAGAGCGCGCGAGAGAGAGCGAGAGCGAGCGAGAGAGAGAGAATGAGAGAGATAAATAGAGAGGATGAAAGAGAAAGAGAGACAGAATGAGAAAGAGAATGAGAGAGAGAATGGGAGAGAAAGAGAGAATGAGAGAGAGAATGGGGGAGAGAATGAGAGATAGAATGAAAGACAGAGAATGAGAGAGAGAGAATGAATGAAAGAGAGAGAGAATGAGAGAGATAAATAGAGAGAATGAGAGAGAGAATGAGAAAGAGAGAGAATGGGAGAGAATGAGAGAGAGAATAAGAGAGAGAGAAAGAGAGAATGAGAGAGATAATGGGGGAGAGAATGAGAGATAGAATGAAAGAGAGAGAATGAGAGAGAGAGGAGAAAGAGAGAATAAGAGAGAGAATGAGAGAAAGAGAATGGGAGAGAGAATAGAGAGATACAATGAGAGAATAAGAGAGAGGAGAGAGAGTGAGAGAGAAAATGAGAGAGAATGAGAGAGATAAATAGGATGAGAGAGAAAGAAGGAGAGAGAATGAGAAATAGAATGAGAGAGAATGAGAGAGAGAGAATGGGGGAGAGAACGAGAGAATGAAAGAGAATGAGAGAGAATAAGAGGATGAGAGAGAGGAGAGAGAGAGAATGAGAGAGAGATGGAATGAGAGAATGGGAGAGAGAATGAGAGATAGAATGAGAGAGAATGAGAGGAGAGAGAGTGAGAGAAAATGAGAGAGAATGAGAGATAAATAGGATGAGAGAGAGAGAGAATGAGAGGGGGGAGAGAGAATGAGAAATACAATGAGAGAGAGAATGGGGGAGAGAATGAGAGATAGAATGAAAGAGAATGAGAGAGAATAAGAGAGAATGAGAGAGAGGAGAGAGAGAGAGTTGGAGATAGAATGAGAATGAGAGAGAGAGAGAATGAAAGAGAAAATGAAAGAGAAAGAGAGAGAGAGAGAGAGAGAGAGAGAGAGAGAGAGAGAGAGAGAGAGAGAGAGAGGAGGGCTTAATTTTAGAGGAGGGTCACTTACTCCTGGGGGACTGGTGCAGGGAGAAGATTCATATAGAAGGTGGCATTTAAACCTTGTCATGAAGTGTTTCTAAGAGTTGGAAGTGAGCAGAGAATGTATTTCAGACCTGGGCAGAGCCACTGCAAAAGCATTGAGACTGGAAGAGGTTATGTGGTAAGAAGGCTAGTTTGACTGGATGGGAAGTACAGGAAGGAAAATATCGTATCATAAAGCTGGAATGGCAGGTTGGGACCAGGTTGCAAATGGCTTTAAATTCCAGAAGAATTTACATTTGATCCTAGAGTTGATAGCCATTAGCATTTATTATTGAACAGGGAAGTGACATAATAAGACCTACATGTCAGGAAGATCATTTAAGATCTGTGAAGTGTCATTTGGAGAAGAGAGAGGCTTGAGGCAGGGAAATTAATTAGGAGGCTGTTGTGGTAGTTCAGGTTGAGGGATGAAGAGGGCCTAAACTACAATGGCGGCCACATGGGTGGAGAGAAGGGGAGGGCCAAAAGAGATACTGCTGTCCAGCCCCTTTCTTTTGACAATTGAGGAAAACAAGGCTGAGAAGATTGTCAAAAGCTACACTGGTAATAAGAGAAACAGCTAGAATTCATGCCTCTGACCTCTGAATCTGGTCTTCTTTTCACTGTACCATTCGATATGAAAGGAAAGTCCCTCAGTAGAGTGACTTGTCCATCCCCCTATCTCTGGACAAGATGATGTGAAAATTGCCCTAAAAAGATAGCAAGGCTCCCTTCCTCTCATGACTGTCCTTCATTCTAGTGCATGCTGTCCAAGGGTCATTTTGCATTGTACCCTGTGAAATAGGAAACAAATACACAGTCAGAGAGCACCAGAGCTGAAAATTAAATTCTGTGCATGGCATAGGACTCTTAGCTAGAGGTACAAGATAATAGTAATGAAACCTTGCCCCTCTGGGCTCTTAATAGTACCATTCTTATTCCAAAGGTCATAATCCTGTAGTTGCTATGGAAATAATGATGAGGATTCAGACTTTGGATGGGAGGGACTAATTTCCTGGAGCTAGAGGACTGTTTATTTTGATGAATTATTTTTAAAAGTCAGAACTTAGCTGAGAGTGGAGGAGGGTGTTGGGGGCGGGGACAAATGGGGAGAAGTGGAATTCAGTGGTAGAATTATTTCTAGATTCCAAATTTCCTTTAACATTTTTCAAATAAATATTTTATGGACACAACAAAATTACTATCACTTCCCAACAAGAAGATATATAGAAATATATCTTCTCAAGATAGATTGATATATATTTACATTGATATTTTTATGTTTATCTATGTACATATACATAGAAATATCTGTAGATATCTATAGATAATAGATCTATATATATATCTGTAGATTAGATAGATAGATGGATTAGATAGATATGATGAGAGATAGATAATAGCTAGATAGATATATGGATAGACAGACAGATAGACAGACATAATCTAATTCTGGAGGGGAGGTTACTCCTCAGGGGCATCTGGAAAGTCTTCATATGGAAAGTGGCTCTTGATCCTTCTCTTGAAGCAAACTAGAGATTCTAAGAGGTGGTGGGTAGGAAGGAATGCATTTAAGACACAGAACCATCACTTTTTAACAAGCAAGTACAATTAGTGGAAATAATCTAATACATTGTCCAGATCAAACAGAATATGACTCATTCTTCATCTGTAGTCTACCTCTCCTTGACTGAAAGGATAGCAATATGTTTCACCATCAGTTCTCTGATGTCACCATTAGTTATGTCATTGACTAGAGTTCTGATATCTTTTGGTATGATTCAGTCTGACTTTTAGTGTGATTTTCTTATACATTATTGGTCTCATTGTGTAAATTGTTAGGATCTGAATTATCTGATGAGTTTCTTTACATAGGACATTTCCCAAATTCATCAGAGGGCTTAATTCTTCTCTCAAAAACAAATGATTTTACAATCAAAGACCCCACTTCATAAAAAAAGATTTTCTTTCAACTAAACTTCTCTTCCTCCTTCTCCTCCTCTCCCTTCTCCTAATAATAATAATAACTAGCATTTTTATAACACTTTTTTTGCAAAGCACTATCTTTACAAAAGTTATCTCATTGAAGAAAACTTAGGTTTTCTTTGGTTTTACTTGTGTATTTGCATGCTGCGGCTCTCTCTCTCTCTCTCTCTCTCTCTCTCTCTCTCTCTCTCTCTCTCTCTCTCTCCCTCCCTCCCTCCCTCTCTCTCTCTCTCTCTCTCTCTCTCTCCCCTTAGTGATTCTTTACCTGTGACTTACCTCAGTAGTGTTCAAACAGCTTGATCCTCATTGTCAGACAAAATTAGAACTAATTCATCTGCATGTTACCATGGGATTAGATTTAGAGTTGCTATAAACAGATTGTACGCTTTAACAGTCAAAAATGTAAATGAACCTAAGTTTTCAGTCCTCTGCAGTAATCTTAGCAATGATAGAAACTTGAGCCATCTGAATAAAGCATAGTCAGTATCAGTCAGTCAATAACACTTATTAAGAGCCTTCTTTGTGCCAGGCACTGTGCTAATAAGTGCTGGAGATACGAAGAAAGGTAAAAGTCTCTGCCCTCAAAGAGCTCACAGGCTAATGAGGGAGACAGCATGCAAATACCTATGTACAAACAAGCTATATGTAAGAGCCATATAGAATGTGGCAGTGACATCCAGTCCCCACATACATGAAGTGCTTTGAAAGCCGAGATGGCTGGCGTTTGAATAGTGCTAGTTCTCCTAGCATGGTACGGGCCATCAATAGGTGGGGGAATTGTACGGGTGATGCAGTTGCTTATGGTAATACTCATGTTAATCTTGGATGATGTCTACACTTTTTGGCTTCTAGCATGAATTAGTCATTTACATTGAATTTTCCTTATTGTCTCCTCAAATAGAGAACTTTCTGACTCATTCTGGGGAGATAATTTGCAGTGGCCAAAAAAAAAAAAAAGGAGAGGGAGCAGAGGTGGTAAGAATATGTAGTCTGTGTGATCTTTGACCTCACCTAAATAGGATGGTAAAAGAAAGGCTGAAAATCACTAGTCCTTTAAAAAAGAAACACCAATCTCCCTCTTGGCTTTTGGTCCTATCTCTACCACTTAATAATTGTGAACACTTCATTTATTTGTGTCTCAGTTTCTCCTTCTGGAGTGTGGAAAAAAATCTGTATCCTAAATGCCAGAAAGGGGGTAGCATGCATTGTACTCCCCTAGTAGAAAAGAGCTCTGTGAATTTAAGGTATTCCTATATGAAGAAAGGCAACATGACAGAGTGGATAGAGAGCAAGCCAGGAAGATGTGAGTTTAAATCTCACCTCTAATACATTCTGTGTGACCCTGGGTGTGTCCCCTTACCTCTTGGTGCCCCAGGCAACTCTCTAAGATTTCAAGTTGTGGAGAAAGGGCTTGTCTTATATGTTGGTAGAAAGAGTTTCCTCACCTGAGAGTTCCTTAGACCAATGAAATCACGGGTCCAGCCCCTAGCCTAAATGTGGTGCCGTTGTCACACCTGTCTACACCAGTGCTTTTCCTAAAGGTACTTTGCCAACATTAGTTGTGTTTAAGGATGCTAATGTTATTGTCGCCTCAATATTATCAGGAGAGCTGCATGGTGTACCAGGAGAACAGTGCGGTATAGTGGGAAAGCTCTGGATTTGGAGTCAGAAGACCTGGATTTGAGTCCCACCTCTACCACTAACTAGCCATGGGACCTTGGGCAAGTCTCTTAAACCCTGTGAGCCTCAGTTTCCTCATCACTAAACTGGCTACAATGCTATCTGCACTAACTAAATCGCAGGATTATCATGAGAGTCATTTGAGATAAATACATAATATATATGTATACATGAAAGCACTTTTTAACTTGTAAAATGCTGGGTCAATGTAAGGCATAACTCCATTTTAAAAATGGAAGAGCTGAGACATGGAGAGAGGAGACATCTTGTCAGAGATGTTGGCTTTGGGGAGATAGTAGTGGCAGATTTAGGAAGAATCCCCACTTCTAGCCCCCTGCCCTGCACGTTGCTACCTTGTCTCCCCACTGAATTTCATAAAATGCAAAATTAAGTGTTTGGAATAATTTGATTATTGAATGTAAATTCAAGAATAAGAAATTGATTCCTCTCATTTTTCCTTCAATCTCTCTCTCTCTCTCTCTCTCTCTCTCTCTCTCTCTCTCTCTCTCTCTCTTTCTTTGGTGACCTAGCCTACAAATGTCAGGAACCCAGAACTTGAACGAAATGGCCTCTACCCTACCTACACTGGCTTGCCAGGATCTCGGCATTCTTGCATCTTTCCCGGACAGTATAACCCTTCTTTCATCAGTGATGAAAGCCGGAGAAGAGACTACTTTTAACAGCATGGGACAGTGCACAGCCACTGTCATTCTGTGTTATTTACACATGAATTCTATCTACTCAAGGAACGGAACCAGGAAGACCCCTCCCTCCCCCGCTGGAATGCTTGCTGCTTCACAGACCATTCAGAGCTGAAGGTTACACGGCAGGCAGACAAGGGATGGGACAGAAGATTTAAAGATGGCGAAGACTGAAAAGAGTTGCTCAGTTACAGGCTGCTCATTCTTTACTCTTCAGTGTTCGTATGTGTTACTGTGAAACGTGGTAATTGGTCAGTAAGAATAGATTTGCTTTTGAGTGACATGTCATGGATGCTACCACTAGGGAGGAGTGTAGTTGTTTGGTGCCATTTCAGAGACCCACTTTAGCTCACTTTAGGCTTTAGTGATTTGGGTTTGTTTGTTTGTTTTTTAAATACACTTTACCAAGCTCAACTTGAGACTGCTCCAGAATGGAATCCTGGCTACTTTGGACAGCTCCTTTGGATATTGTTATTGGATGGCCATGTTGCAGCAAAGCATTGACTGTTTTGAACTTATTTATCTCCATAATTAGTCTTCCTCAGTGCCTATGTGCTGAACAATGAGTGTGTTCTGATCACACTCAGTAAATGCCCTGAGGCACTAGAGAAATTTTGGTGTAATGTATAGTCTTCTAATATGCTTCTAGATCTTATTCCGTAGTTTCGAGCCAAGCAGAAGATGAGCTGTGAGCCCAGGATTTACTGTATCACAGAAGGTGACAGGAAGTGAGGTTGTGAAGTGCCACAAATTGTTAGATGAAACATTAGAGTTGTTCCCCCAGTACATTTTTTATCATAGCAATGTCCCTTTTCAAAAAATGATTCCCTCTTTATTGAGTTTAAGAATTGCTTTCAACAAACTGGGATCAAGGCAATATCTTGTAGAGATAGTTTCAGCCATAGTGACTCATGGAACCATCTTTGAAGTCAAAGTATCAATTCATCTGCCCTTCATTTACAGTTGGGGCCAATGGATATAATTTGGGGCTCACAGTAGCGTGGCTCCCAAGAAGAGGAGCACACGGATCTAGAAGCCTCTGGTAACCATCTCCTGCCTACTCCCAGTCTGTGAAAATGGAGTGGTGCAAAACCATCTATTTTGTGCCCACTGGCTTTGCCGTGGGCTCATGTTCATGACAGATCTCTGCTGAGAGAAGCTCTTGTTTATGGGTTATAAGGAATTTTTAAAGGTAGGGGTGGAATGCGTGTGTGTGTGTGTGTGTGTGTGTGTGTGTGTGTGTGTGATTTGGGTTTGAACTGGGTATTTCATTGCTTTGGGGAAAGAAGCTGGAAACAACTATCTTTTGTAATTGGATATTGGCAGTTGCTGGAAAAATTGGCTGAATAAGCAAGCTAGATTTCACCAAAATGACCACGCCATTAGAAGCCATACCGGCTCTTCATAAAGGAGTAGGGAGGCCTAATGGTGCCATATGTACGTTCTCCTTACATGTCTGTGCCGACTGCATCAGTAATCTTGTCCATAGGGCTCAGTGTTAGAGAGGTGATCATTGAAAGCTGTTTCTTCATTGAAGAAGTAACATGTAAATTGTTTTCTCTTGTCCATCAGTCTTCCCTTTGTTGAACTACTATGTAGTTCCCCTGAAACTTGGTAATATTTCGGGAATGTTATCAGACAACTAAGGATTTTTAAACAAGTAAAGACTTCAGTGTCTGCCTTTTGGAAAAGAATGTCCTATACATCTGTTTATTATGTCCATGATTTAGGGCTTACATCGGTCACCTGAACAGCTCTCAGTGTCTGGAACTAATACCTGTGAAACTATGTTGGGTCTACTTCCCAGATACCATCCTGGTGTCCAGACAAGGTGAAGAAAGAACAAATTGGAAAACTGTTGCCAGCACAGAAGGCTAAGTCTTACTGGCAGCATAGTTTTCTGGAAATGGCTTAAACACTTTGGGAGCAGTTATTTCTGCTTAATGGAGGAATGGTTACTTCTGGATTATCTCAGCTCTTCAAAATGCAATATGATAGGACAGGCCACTTAAAACACTTTCATTAAAAAAATTTTAAAAAACCACTTTCATTCAAGCATGACATTATTCTAATAGCACTGTTTGGATGAATGCACATGTTTTTCCATTGGTCACCAGAGGCTTTCTCTTTCATAATTACAGCTCTGCTATTGCAGAGAATGCTTGTTGGGTGCAATGCACCTTAGTTGTTAAAACAAATTGGCCCGCACCTCACAGGATGCAAGCAGGATTCAGGTATCACTGATGGATGCTATGTTTTTTTTAAAGGCATTAAAAACTTCCTTCTGAATCATGGGTGAGGTCTTCCATGACTTTGTCAGAATCTAGTAATGCTTCCTGCCTCACTCTATCCCATCCTGCTAACTAGCTTAGAGTTATTACTACCCACTGTTTGTGTCACTCTACTCCAGTCCAAGGCCTATTATCTCTATGATGGGAATGAGCAAAAGAAGCCAGTTAGTAAGGGGCACAGAATTGTGGAGGGGGGGGTGCTCCACTAGAGCTTACACAATTACAAAAACAGCCTGCTGCTTCTGGGCAATCTGGTGATCTTAATGGCCTCTGACAAATGCAGCAAACCATCACTTCCTGGTGCAGGGCAATGAGCTAGGTATTCTACCAAATGGTGACCTTGTCTCATCTCAGAATCATTCATGAGAAGGGTCTGGGAATGTGTTTGAGCTTAAGTCTAAAAGAGAGAACCATGTGACTTCAAGGATTTTTTCTTTACTGGTAGGACTTTATAGAGGAAGATGTTTCATGTGAAAATGAGGGGTTTCAGAAAGTGTGCTTAGCATAGTATCTCCATATATCTCCAAGTGATCTAAGGAGGCAAATAGGTCTAAGGAAAATTACTCCAAGTGTGAATTGTGTGGAGAGAAGTGTGCTTGTGAACAATGGAGCTCAGGTCTCCAGTTTAAGCATAGGCACGTAGCTTTAGAACTGAAAGGGACCTTAGAGGAGGCCATTTAATCCACCTTTCTCATTTTACAGAGATGGAAACTGAGGTACAAAAGAGATTAAGTGACTTACCCAGGGGCACCCAGGTATCAAGTGAGAAGGGAAGAGAGAACATCTGCCCAACTCTCTAGTCATGGAGGCAAAAACTCAAATATTGATTATATGCTTACTGTGTGCAAGACACTGGGGGTGGAAAATGGGGGCAATCTGGTACTCCTGCTTTTTACTGACCCAGATCATGCAAGGTTGGATAATAATAGTTTACATTCTTGCAACGTGGTTTTCCAAACAAGGGTGAGGCTGTATTGGGAAGAACAGTCAGTCACTTGTAGAATGCGTGCAGTTACTCTCCCTCCACTGCCTGGCCTGCCCTCAATGTCAATGTCAATGAGTCTGTGACTTATGTTGGGAGAAGGGGGGGAGGGAATGAGAGAAGGAAGTTATCAACAGGCACATGAGGGGAAAAAAAAGGATCTTAATCTGTGCCTATGATGCATCTATAAGGCAAGATCTGGATTACACGGGATCGTAAGTCTTTAGGGTGAAAGTGACCAACAGGTCAGCAAAGCATTTGTCTGGCAAAGAGGCCTCCCTTCTTTCTGTGGCCCCTGGGCCTGCGTGGGAATGGTGTCCTTCATGCCATCTGATTTTCATGGGCCCTTCCTTGTTTACTCAGAAGAGATGAGACTAAGGCAGCTAAATACGTTCCTTGGCAGAATGCCTACCTTCTTGGTTTCATTTTCAAAGAGGGTAATTATGGCATTCAAGTAAAAAGGAAGTCATTACCAAAAAATTAATAGGAGCGATCTTGAAATACTTTTAATAACTGCAGTGTGTTATTGGCATTCTACCTAGCAATAACCAAATGATTGTTTTTAGGAATAAAAAAGTTAAGCAATAGTCATGTTCCATAAGGTATTTTAAAATTTGAGGGTTTTTTCTTGTTTGTTTGTTTTTTTTGTCATTTGAGGCCATTATGAAAACAGAAGCCAAAGTCATCCCTACCCAATGAACATATTGGCACATAGCTTTATTTGTCAGTGTTATGCTGTTTTGTTTTTTAACAAACATAAACCTCTACAACCAAATGAGTGGAATCCCCTTTAAAGTAGTCACCTTGGGAGGATGTACACTTATTCCACTGTTACTGCCAGGAACTCCTTTCTGAATTGCCTTGAGAGCTTACAGCACATTCTTATAACTGGTCCCAGTGGTGGCAAATATTCATCCTTCAAGGATGGGTTTAACTTTTGAAAACAACCACATTCTTGTGAATTATAATCTGATGAATAAAATGGGTGGTCAAGCTGGGTAGTACCAACATCAGTGAAAAAGTATAGTGTGACTATGAAATAATAAAACTGGCTTTCTGGGGTGACTCATGAGCTGACTCTGAAAATAGTCCCCAAATATGTTCAGTATGAGTTTGAACAATTGTAATACCATCAGAATAAATGTACACTCTCAGGGTGACTACTTTGAAGGGGACACAACTCATTAGGCATAGAACTCTGGCCATGTTAAAAATAAAAATCAGCCTTATTATTTAAAGGCATAACCTATGTTATGCAACCTTGGCATTCCACTTGTGTGACCGTGTCCATTGGTGAAGTATACACATGGCTTCTAGGACCTTGGCTCAGCCAAACCAGGAGAAGTCAACATTACACGGTTCAGGTGTTCTTGGCTTATCTTAGCCCAAGGCAGCCACTCAGCAACAGGACCACTGGCTTATTATTAAAATTACTAAATTATTAAAATGACACCTAAAATTTTGGTGAGGACAGCTCAATGAAGTGCTCAAACTGCAAAATGGAAGCCAGATTCCAATCATTCAAGCAATACTTCCTCTTCATTGAGCTGATATGCTAGGTCTAGGCCCTACTGGGGGACACTTCAGATTTCCAGGAAGACAGTGGATGGATTCTCTGAGCTTCCCTCTCATTATGTCCTATCCATTCCCAAATATGCAGGACCTGGGACATCCGAGGACCACCTGATTCAGCCACTGGTCTCTTATGTAGCTTTCTACATCAACTGTTCACTGCAAAATCCTTTCTTGTGTGATGGGTGTATATATGTATGTGTATGTGTGTTGATTTTGAGATTTGAGCTCTTATGAATGTGAATTTCAATGCCAAATGCTTCTTTTATTTGCCCTATAAAAGACATCTCCCTTCCCTTCCCGTATTACAACAGCTTTCAGTAGGAAAAACGATATTTCCTTTCTTCTTCCATCTTAATAAACTATTCCTCCAGGAGGAGATAGTGATGAGATGTGTGTGTATAATATATGTGTATATATGTGAAATACACACATATGTAGAGAGAGAAAAGAAGGGAGAAAGAGAGAAAAAGAAATAGAGAAAGATACATATCCACACTCTGGGTTTTGTGTGTCCTGATACGATATGCAACTGTGTTCATTTATTTTTGCTCTCTGATCTTCCAAAGAAATAGGATGCAATAATCTATAAAAGTTATAGATATTGATTAATTTGTTTAATTAAAACAAACTTTTCTTTTGATGGGGTCACAATTCGTCATCCAGGGATAAGTGTCTCAACCCAGAGTGTAGATGTGAGTCAAGCGATAACTCGGATGGGGAGAGATGGTTGTGGGACTCTGATTTCAAAAATAGCATTGACATCTGGAGCCCCCAGTTAGATTTTTGTTGTCTCTCCCCATGCCCACCTGTCATTCATGTCCATACTCCATCTCCCCATCTCCACCTCTCCAGATCTCACCTTCTCTCCTCCATGATTGTACATTTTATAGGAACATGATGTAATAGTTTCTGGGTTGACATGAATTTTGTGTTTCATTACCTTTCCAGTTAAATTAAGCAAACAATTAGCAGATGTGCTTTGGGGAGTTCACCCTCACAACCCTGCCTCCCCTTTGCAGACCAATGAATTTTGAGCACCTGGTTTGTCATTTTGAAAGCCTTCCCTGAGGATATTTGTTATTTAATGTTGTGTCATAATTGCAACCTCCACTAATAATTCAGTACTGTAGCAGAAAAGTGTGATTTGTAAGAATTGGTTATTTTTATACTTCTATCCACTATGTCTGGCGTTCTAGTCAGTAATATGATATAATAAAAAATTATTATCACCTTCAATGTTAACTCTTGTGTGTTGGATAGATACATCACCTCTTGGGGTGTGTCTGTCATTTCGTCTGTATGGGGATACCCCCTTCATTGACATAGAGCCTTCAGAGCCATAAGGAACTTTCAAGGTCATCTAATGCAAGCCCCTTATTTCACAGAAAAGGAAACTGAGTCCTGAAAAGGTCATGTGACTTGCCTAAGGTCACATCATAGTGGGAGTAAAAGGCTGGAGCCAGGATTCAAAAATAAGGTCTTCTGACTTGAAATCCACTGCTTCTTCTATTGCCCCAAGCTACCTCTACTGATCACAGCCTCTGTCTGATTTCTGTCCATGCCTTTCTTTTTTAAAAAAGAATTATTTATTTAATTATTAATTTATGGAATAAAACAAGCATTTCCATAACATAGTATAATAAAAAGATGATTGCACATGAAACTGCATATCTATTATGTACAACTTGCTATTCCTTTTAAATATGTAATAAAGTTATCATATAAGGTTTTTTCCCTTTTTTTCTTCCCTGTCTCTCCTCACCCTTCCCCCGCTCCCCCATGGCTACCATTAGACACAAATATGTGTGTATATGTATGTAAAATTATTCTACACATACTTCTATTTATCAGTTCTTTCTCTGGATGCAGAGCATCTTCCTTCATAGGTCCTTTGTAGTTAATTTTAATTTAGTCTATTTGTAGTTAATCCATGTTTTTCCAAAGATCTTTCACAGAGGTATAACCCTTCCTCTGTGTCTCTACATGTGTCCATGTAGCATCGAGCCTATGTATAACTAGGAACAGTATAGATACGAGTATAAATTTAGGCTAGAAGAAACCTTAGAGACAATTGAACCCTCCCCCCTCATTTTTACAAACCATTTCTCCTCTAGAGTTCTCTGGTACCTTCAAGGAGATTGGGAAGGGAGTGTCTAGGCTTTCTGCAAATGGCGCCAGCCTCTACCAGTGGTGGTCCCTCAAGTGTAGAGAGGGCTTCCATGTTCCCCAATATCATTTAACCACTGAGAATTGTATGAGCATTGACGAAGGCATGTTGACTTCAGAAGGTATGATCACAAATATACAAATTTACTCCCTCAACATGTAAGTGGCTTAATTTTCTCCCCTCCCTCCTCCTCATTCCCTCATTTGTACTCCTCAGTCTCTGGCAAGGGGAAGAGAATTAAGTTCATGGCTTGGCTCAATTTCTAGAGAACACACAGCCTGGTGCATAGCTAATTGGTAAATTAAATTATAGCATCATCACTTCAGAGCTGGAAGGGACCGTAGAAGACATTCAGGTCAAACTTTTTTTATGGGCAGGGAAACTGAAGCCAAGAAGTATTAAGTGATTTACCCAAAGTTGCACATAGTTTAACAGCAGAACAGGTTCTATGTGCTTGTCATTCATTTGCAGCCTTTGGTAAAGCACGATCGATGGATTCATAGTATGTAGTTCTGGGATGGTTACAGTGTTCATTTCCACTTGGTCTCTTCCAGGGATGGGGACAGGATCAGGACCTGCCAAGGAGGGGTACCTGGATGATCTTTGTGAAGAGGGAGGGAGGAAGGGAAGGGAGGCAGAGGAGGTACAAGATATGTCCATATAGAGCCATGGGTCACCAGAGATCAACCAGCAGCTTTATGAGCCCTAGTTCACAAGACAACAACTCAGTAGCTTTATATACTAATAAACTGGATGCTTTGCAACTTACGGAGCACCCTGAAAATAACCACTATCGTCATCATTGTCGTCGTCATCATGGCATTTATATAGCACTTTACAAAATTATTATTTCATTTTATCCTTGAAACAACCCGGGAGGTATGTGCTATTATCATCCCCACTTTATTAATGAGGAAGCTGAATCTGAGGGAGTGAAGGGTCTTGCCTGGGGTCACACAGCTAGTCCTTCTCCGAGGTCAGATTTGAACTTAGATCCCCCTGACTCCAGGGTTAGTGCTCTCCCACTGAACCACCCAGCCACTCTTAACAAAGGAGGACAATGTGATTCAGAAAGGCCAAGGGCCACAAAGTTCAGTCCCAAAGTTCACCAAGTGCCTTGAATGGGACTCAAACTCAATCCATCAATAAATATTTATTAAACACCTAGAACAGGACAGGCCCTGGGCTGTAATAAAAAGGCAAGCATGAAATAGTCCTTGTCCCCTTGGAGCTTAGAGTCAAAGACAACATATACGCAGTGAAGTAGTTCTAGAATAAATACAGCCTAATTTCTAGGAAAAGACACCAGCATCTGGGGGCATCAGGAAAGGCCACAATCAGGAAGCAACTGAAATAAGCCAGGTGAGAATTAATGATGGCCTGAACTAGGGCAAAGGTCCTAGGAGTGATGGGATGAGACTCACACAACAAGCTCAGTTTTTATCAAGTTTCGCTTGAGATATATTAAGTCAATAATAAGACAAGATCAAAGGGTAGAATTTATTGAGTTTGGAAAATTCCCAGGATACTGCTCATATCCTGGTGGTTATTCATAGATTTGCTTTCATCATAGGATTATAACTTTAGAGCGAATGGGAAATCATCTGGCACCCCCTCATTCTACACCTGGGAGAACCAGTCCCTAGAGAGATGAAGTTATTTGCACAAGGCAACACAGTAAATCAGTGATGGTCAGGATTGAAGCCTGGATCTCACCCTCCAAAGGCAGGACCTTTTCCACTGTGCCATGCTATTGCAAATAGCACTGGACGCAGGGTTCTGTGAGCCCATGACTCACAATGACACAGTGACCCTGGCTCCATTTGCCCATGGTTCAGTACCCGACGGTGACTCTTGCTCTGGGGACTCAGGGTGCCCAGCTCGGTGTTGGCTGGTGCATAGTTAACGCTAGCTTAGAGCTTTTGAGGCATATTCTCTGGTCATAGGGCAGCCTCCACATCTCATCGATACAGCTGATATTTATATTCTTAAAGCACAGATTTGACCGTGTCCCTGTCTTGCTCAATAAACTCCATTGATTCTCTATTACATCTAAGACCAAGTATAAACTCCTCTAAGTGGAATTTAAAGCCATTCATGTCCTGGCTCCCACCTACCTTTCTAGACTTATTATACGTTATTTCCCTTCACGCACTCTTTGATCCAGTTAAACTGGTCAACTTCACTGAGTCTCACATATGATATTCAATCTCCTGACTCTGTGCCAATTTGTACAGGCTCTTCTCCATGTCTGGAAAGCATTACCTCCCTACCTTTACCATCTTGAACTCTCTAGGTTCTCTCAAAGCTTGATTCGAATCCAGCCTTCTATATGAAGCTTCTCTTCATCCCACTAGCTGCTACTGCCTCCCTCAAAATTATCTTTATGTATTCCATAAATATTTCATCCATGCTAAAATGTGCACATGCTCTCTACACCAGAGAGGTCAAAGATGAGTCCCACAGTACACAACACTGCTGAATAAAACCTGAACCTGAATAATGTATCAATGGGAAATATTTAACAAAATAAATAAAAATCTAATAAAACATAGATATCACTACATTTTAAAATTAAGTCAATATGTGACCTGCAGGGATCCTTATGTATGAATTCATGGTCCCTGTTTCTATTTGTGTTTGATACCACTGGTCTGCACCAATAGGACATAAGCTCCCTGAGGGTGGGACTGTTTCTTTTTTGTCTTTGTGTCACCAGTATCTAGCATAGGACCTGGCACATGGTAGGTGCTTAGTAAATATTGGTCATAATTGTTAGAGGCATGGGATAGTTAACAGAGAGAAGTGGAGGGGCCTTCAGGATCAGAAAGACCTGAGTTTGAGTCCTGCCTTTGAAATACACTGGCTGTTACCTTGGGCAAGTCACTTCATCTTCTCCATCTCTTGGTTTCTCATGTGTAAAATGAAAGAATTAGACCAGATGACCCCTAGAGTTCCATCTCACTCCAAATCGATGGTTTTCTGGAGGAGAGGGCACTGAGAACTAGAGAGTGGTCAACAGCACAAAGTGCTTTGGAGAGGAGAAGAGGCCATTATATTAGGCGAGGAGGTCAGTTGTGGCATTAAAGAAAACTGTTTCAGTGGCTTTCAGAGGACTAAAGCAAGAACACAAGAGTCCGAGGAGTGAGTGGTGGAGAGGAAGGTAAAGTAACAAATGTGGGCTACTTTTCTAAAAGTTTAGCAGTGAAAGGAATGAGAAAGATGACCTCAAGTCATTCAAGTCATAACAGAGTTTGTTTAGATTTTGTTTTTGTTTTAGTTTTGTTATAGGTAAAGACCAAACATATTTACAGGCAGGAGGGGGAGGAACCAGTAGAGAAGGAAATACCGAAAATAGGAGCCATGCCCAGTGGTGGGGCTAGGTCTTGGCTATGGTGGGGGAAGATCCTATCACCAAGGGGAGAGGTGGAAGGGTTATCTATGGCTAGAAGGGGTGGAGGGGGCAAGAGAGAGGCCACCTTGTCCTTTAAGGCTGGAAGAAAGGAGGAGAGGATGAACGAAAACATCTGTTTGAAAGTGTGGAGGTGGGGACATGAGGGAGCACGCTGGTCACCACTTTCTTCCTCTATAAAACGAGAGGGAAAACCCCAGAGTGGTGTTGCACTAGATAACCTCAATGATTCCTTCCTGATCTAATATTTTATAGTTCTGATTGAACTGTGGACTGCCATGAAATCTATATTTAGTAACCTAACCAGAATTTACCCTGTTATTAAAGAACAAGGTTCATCATTGATTAGTCTCCACACCTACCACCAGCCACTTAAGAATCGCCATTTTCACTTCCTTGTATATTCCTTTATCTGTACTTGAACACCAAAAAAATGGGACATTTCCATATATACAACAGAACAAAACAAACTGCATCAAACTGCAGATTATGCATAGATCGATATACATATATAGATATGTATGCATATATGTATATATGTATACATACGTGTATATATAGATACATGTACATACATACACATGTGTTTATGTACACATACATACATGTTGCTTTTCTTTTAAAATTATATAATATATAATAAATTCAATGTGTAATTTTCAAAGCTGTCATCCTTTACTGTGATTCTTTTGGATCTTTCTTCTGTTCTTAGGTGCATTTAAAAATAAAGATGCATCAAAGATGCTCTTTTCTTTCCTTCCTTCCTTTCTTCCTTCCTTCCTTTCATCCTTCCTTCCTCCCTTCTTTCCTTCCTTCCTTCCTTCTTTCCCTCTCTCCTTCTTTCTTTCCTTCCTTCTTTCCTTCCTTCCTTCCCTCTTCTTCTTCCTTCTCTCCTTCCTTCCTTCTTTCCCTCCTCTCCTTCCTTCTCTCCTTCCTTCCTTCCTTCTTTCCCTCCTCTCCTTCCTTCCTTCCTTCCTTCCTACCTTCCTTCCTTCCTTTCTTCCTTCCTTCTTTCCCTCCTCTCCTTCCTTCTCTCCTCCCTTCCTTTCTACCTTCCTTCTTTCCTTCCTTTCTTCTTTTCTTCCTACCTTCCTTCCTTTCTTCCTTCCTTCTTTCTCTCCTCTCCTTCCTTCTCTCCTTCCTTCCTTCCTTCCTTCCTTCCTTCCTTCCTTCCTTCCTTCCTTCCCTCTTCTCCTTCCTTCTCTCCTTCCTTCCTTCTTTCCCTCCTCTCCTTCCTTCCTACCTTCCTTCCTTTCTTCCTTCCTTCTTTCCCTCCTCTCCTTCCTTCCTTCTCTCCTCCCTTCCTTCCTACCTTCCTTCCTTTTTCCTTCCTTATTTCCCTCCTCTCCTTCCTTCCTTCCTTTCTTCCTTCCTTCTTTCCCTCCTCTCCTTCCTTCCTTCTCTCCTTCCTTCCTTCCTTCTTTCCCTCCTCTCCTTCCTTCCTTCTTTCCCTCCTCTTCCTTCCTTCCTTCCTTTCTTCCTTCCTTCTTTCCTTCTTTTCTTCCTACCTTCCTTCCTTCCTACCTTCCTTCTTTCCTTCCTTCTTTCCCTCCTCTCCTTCCTTCTTTCCTTCTTTCCCTCCTCTCCTTCCTTCTTTCCTTCCTTCCTTCCTTCTTTCCTTCCTTCCTTCTCTCCTTCCTTCCTTCCTTCTTTCCTTCCTTTCTTCCTTCCTTCTTTCCCTCCTCTCCTTCCTTCTTTCCTTCCTTCCTTCCTTCCTTCCTTCCTTCCTTCTTCCTTCCTTCCTTCCTTCCTTCCTTCCTTCTTTCCCTCCTCCCCTTCCTTCTCTCTTTCCTTCCTTCTTACCTTCTTTTATACCTTCCTTCCTTCTTTCCTACCTTCCTTCCTTCTTTCCCTCCACTCCTTCCTTTCTTTCTTCCTTCTTTCCCTCCTCTCCTTCCTTTCTTTCTTCCTTCTTTCCCTCCTCTCCTTCTTTCCTTCCTACCTTCTTTCCTTCCTTCCTTCTTTCCTTCCTACCTTCTTTCCTTCCTACCTTCTTTCCTTCCTTCCTTCTTTCCTTCCTACCTTCCTTCCTTTCTTCCTTCCTTCTTTCCCTCCTCTCCTTCCTTCCTTCCTTTCTTCCTTCCTTCCTTCCTTCCTTCTTTCCTTCCTTCCTTCTTTACTTCCTACCTTCCTTCCTTTCTTCCTTCCTTCTTTCCCTCCTCTCCTTCCTTCCTTCCTTTCTTCCTTCCTTCCTTCCTTCCTTCTTTCCTTCCTTCCTTCTTTACTTCCTACCTTCCTTCCTTTCTTCCTTCCTTCTTTCCTTCCTTCCTTCCTTCCTTCTCTCCTTCCTTCCTCCTACCTTCTTTCCTTCCTTTCTTCCTTCCTTCTTTCCCTCCTCTCCTTCCTTCCTTCCTTCCTTCCTTCGTTCCTTCCTTCCTACCTTCCTTCCTTCCTACCTTCCTTCTTTCCTTCCTACCTTCCTTCCTTCTTTCCCTCCTCTCCTTCCTTCTTTCCTTCCTTCTCTCTTTCCTTCCTTCCTTCCTTCCTACCTTCTTTCCTTCCTTTCTTCCTTCCTTCTTTCCCTCCTCTCCTTTCCTTCCTTCCTACCTTCCTTCCTTCCCTCCTTCCTTCCTTCCTTCCCTCCTCTCCTTCCTTCTCTCCTTCCTTCTCTCCTTCCTTCCTACCTTCCTTCTTTCCTCCCTTTCTTCCTTCCTTCCTTCTGTCCTACCTTCCTACCTTCTTCCCTCCTCTCCTTCCTTCCTTTCTTCCTTCCTTCTTTCCTTCCTTCCTTCCTTCTTTCCTTCCTTCCTTCCTTCCCTCCTCTCCTTCCTTCTCTCCTTCCTTCCTCCTTCCTATCTTTCTTCCTTCCTTCTTTCCCTCCTCTCCTTCCTTCTCTCCTTCCTTCCTATCTTCCTTCCTTCTTTCCCTCCTCTCTTCCCTTCTCTCCTTCCTTCCTTACTTCCTTCTTTCCTTCCTTCCTTTCACTCTTTCCTTCCTTCCCAGTAGGACAGAAAGCTATCATATTGAAGAACTCAGGCTGCTCCTGTAAGCTTAGGAGGCACAGACACTAAAGATTCCCCAAAGAAACCAGCCTGAAGATTTCAAAATCATGCCTGGAGCTACCCTTGGTCATTTACCTCTTCGAATATACTATAGATTTGATAAGGATATTGTTAGCATGATCAGAGACTGGAGTGGGTACCACAAAACAGGAAAGAGAGGATGGAGAAAATGGAGACCTTCACACTGTTGCTGGCACTGCCCAGAGAGTGGGTCAGTCATGAAAAGAGTTCCCTTGGGATCTGGGAAGGCCTTGAGACACCACCTCCACTGGCATGGCCAGTATTTACCTCCATGGTGCTATAGGTGGCTTTCACATGAATCTCTAATTTCAATGGTCTATCCGGATCAAAGGTTATCATACCAGGGGACAGATATCCAATCTCCACCTTCTTCCTTCTCCCTGCCCAAATGTTTAGCCTGTATCCTTGTAGAACAACTGAAGCAACTTTTATATGTAGGGGGAGGTAGCAGATAGAGGATATGATAGAGGCACAGAGGCATGGTGGTGGACATCTGGGGCAGTGGGTTATCCAGCCAGCCCTGGAAGAAGTGCATGACATCACATGACATGACTGGAGGGGGTCTGGGCAAGGAAATAAAGTTGATATCACCATGGATGCATTGTGTCTCACCATGTAAGGCACAGGGACTGGAATCTGAAGGACCACTGGATTGAGAGGAGGCTCACAGGATCATAAAATCATGGTTTTAAAACTCGAAGGGATCCCTCAAAACACATAACACTAAAGCCACCATTGTGCTATATAAAATATTAGTAAAAAATACTCTGATTGTGTCCTAGTCTAAAGTCTTTACTCTCACTCTAATTAAAGACCTAATCAATCTGTCCTGAATAGAAGATAGTCAATGCCAGGGAGAGAATGTTCTAATCTAAAATCTAGGTATCACTTGAATCAAAGAACAAATGCCAGGGAGACAGCCCTAGTCTGAAGTCCTTGGTGTCATTTGAATCAAATCTGGGCACATGATAAATTCATTTTATCTAACTTCAACAAGGCAGTCTTTTTATTCCTTCCTTATTGGTTCCCTATTACACGCCCCACAGAAGCTAGTCCAAATTTCCTTTTCTCTTTTCCACCCACTCCTTTCTCTCACCCCAACTCCTTTTTAAGCTGAGGACCTGGTCTCTTACTGTATTGAAAAAAATCAAGACTGAACCCCACCATGTGACCAGCAAGATTAAGGACAAGAAATTTTCTCTGATCCTTCTGAGCTCTCAGAATATCCCAAAATAAAATTCACGTGCAAGAGGTAAAGGAGTTGCAGTTGTCTCCACAGGCCAAGAAACACAGACAAAATAACCTAAAGAATTAACATTAGATTGTTGTTGTTCGTCCCTTTTTTTTTTTTTTTGCAAAGAGGACTAATGACATCACAGGGTGATGTCTTGACTTCTGCTGAATTGGACTTAAGCGAGACAGAGGTGCACAAAGTCATCAGCCTCACTCTCTCTTCCAGAGTCATCAAAGTCCAGTGGCAGGACAAAAGTCAGGATGACTGGTGATGGCCCCCATGCAGTGGATATCTTTGATGTCTTTGATCTTAGACCAAATTCTAAGCACTTGTTTTAACAATCCAGCTAGTAGCTCCTGTGGGGGCGTAAGATCCCCCCACAGCCAGCACCCAGGAGGCTGCTGGCATGCCAGGAAAGCACAGGTTCTTTTTATCTGCTTAAACAAGGAAAGCACAGTGAAGGGGTTGACCAGCTTACTTTAATCCAGCATTCAGTTAGCATACAGACAACATTCATTTAGTTCAGGGGAAAAACGCCAGCATTCAGTTAGCATTCAGTTGGTTCAGGGGAGCAAAGAGACAAGCATCAAGAGACAGACCAAATACAGATTCATTCACTTACTTCAGGGGAAAAAGCCAGCACCCTGAGGTTCAGAACATTCATTTAGTTCAGGGGAAACGAACCAGCACCCTGAACTTCAAAATAAAATACAAACAAATTACAAATATCAACAGACAGACCGAATACAATTCATAGTTAACAACATCTGGGCTCAGCCCGAGAGCAAGGGCTGGCCCAGAGTCATGCTTGCCACTGCTCCCGCGCCAACCAGAAAAGGAAAGAGGACTCTTCAAGCTGTCCTCTCCCCTCTTATAGAGTTCTTGACATCATCAAGCGCCACCTGAATGACCAGGGCTGATTGGTTCTTGAGTTGGCCCCTCCCCCTAGCGTAGACTAGGTTAACACCCAATAGGGCGTGGCTCTGGAGTCAACACCTCCCCTCAGCCAGCCCCATGACTCATCACACAGGAAGTTCTCTGTTCCCAGGCATGGTCTTTGGGCTTCCTGCCCCAGAAGAGGAGCACCAGGCCCAGCACCCAATGAGATAAACTGAGCCACCCAAAGAAAACAAAGGCCATTCTGGTCACCGCACTCCACAGCACCTACTTCAGCTGCTTTCATGACCATTGTAACAAATTATTCTTATCTACCCATTCCACTGGAGTGGGGGGCGGGAGTCTTTACATGCTTGGGGTAGACACCCCCCAACTCACCAATGGGTTTGAGGCCTGTCGTTTACCCTCAGCCTGGTTTAGCTCATCTGCTGAGGTGTTTTTACCAGATTGTGGCTACTGCCCATGCTACAGCTTCTTGGAGCCACAGGTTGGAGTTGTGTGAGAGGCGGACACCAAAGGTGGATAAGCAGCCCTCACACTAGAGTATGCTCAGACAAAATCCCTAATGTTCTCTCTCTGAAACATCTCCCTACAAATCCCCAACATTCTTGGCAGGCTTGTGCTCTGGGATGCTTTTAGCAATTTCCTCGATGCAGCTGTAGACTCTGCCAGTCCACCTGGCCCCTGCCCTCAACCTATCATTCTGTGGAACAAGCAGCAGAAAGTGACTCACACTACCACCTTTGGTGGAGGAGGTGGAGGTATAGGAAAGCAGAATCACACTTGGCTCTTCCCTGTGGTGTGATGTTATAGCAGCAGTACCTACAGAACTAAAATAAATCAGAGGTCACTGAGCAGGTCACCAGAATATAGGGATGGGGTTGGGGGAGCTGCTGTGTCAGGCCTGAAGGAAAGGCAACTGGTATCAATCTGGGGCCAATAACATCCTCCCAGAACTCACCTGGGGCAAGAACTAAGGATGGTAAAAAGTGAACTTTCCACTGTGGAAGGAGGCTGAGACAGTTTTGAAGTCCAATCTTCAAATTGGGCCTCTACCATAAGAATGGTAATGAAAGAAGTCAGAAAGTGAACAATAGGGGGAATATAAAATTACCAAAGATCTCAAGAGGAAGAAAATTCAGTTAAAATCATTGAGCACAAGCAGATAAATCAGCAGGAAAGATAGTAAGACAGAAGAGAAGGTGGCCACCAGAACATCTAAACAAGTCCAAACATCTCTGAATAAAGATTGCAACACAAAGGAAACTGAGCTAAAACATGAGGGACAGGGAACCCCGTGGATTCTGAAGAGAGGATGGAGTCACAGCAGGATCTTCCTGAATGACTCAAGAGAGAAATAAGAATCATGAAGGCTGAATTTATGGTCAGCACAGCAGCAAATAATTGGCAGAACACAAAAACTTTATTCCAAAGTGGGGAGTCTCTCCACAGAAGCAAAAGAGAGAACATTTGATTAGGAACACAAATATACAGAAATGAGGAACAATCCTGTAAGAAGAGAAACAAAAGCACTAATGTTAAAAGAACATTATCTCTATACAAGCAAAATATATTTATCTTGAAAGTAGAATATGCGTAGGTATAACTTAAGGATCCTGGGTCTCCCGGAACAGGACAAGTGAAAAAACAAAGAAACAAACAAACAACTCTGAACATCATAATTCAAGATATAATACAAGGCCCTGAACATCATAATTTATAATACAATAAAACTGCCCAGAACTTCTAAATAAAGAAAACAAAGTGTTGATTGAAAGAATTCACAGATTGCTTATGGGTGAAAAAAAAAAAACACTATGCTGAAAATTCCAAGAAATGTAGCTTTTCCATCTCAAAAAGAACTAGAAATATTTTTGTATATCTTCAGTTAGAGTTTATTTTGTTTAAGACTAATCTTTCTCTTAATCTACCCTCCTTCTAATTCTCCTTTCCCCCTCCTTCTTCCCCTTTTCCTCCTATTTCCCTGTTGAGTCAAATGTATTTCTGTACCTTAATCTGTGTGTTTATTCTTCCCTCCTTCAACCAATTCAGATGAAAGCGAGGCTCGAGAGTCAACTGTTTCCACCCAGTCTATCTTCTTTGTTTGTATAGACTTTATAGTTCTTTATTTGTATAGACTTCTACTTGTGTGTCCTGACTATATGACTTAATTCTCTCTAACCTTTCTTTACCTCCTCCCTAATGTATTCCTCTTTCCACATCTTTCCAATCTTCTCTTAAGATCATCAAGACATAACAGAACCACTCCAAGACCTTGTCTAATTAGACACCCCTATGATCCCTGATGATGATAGGGTTCAGGGGGGTCACATGCATCATTTCCCTCTATTAGAATGTAAAGTTTATCCTTGCTTAGTCCTCCATAATTTTTCATTTGTACTTATCTTTTTTATGTTTCTCTTAACTCCTGAGCTTGAAATTAAAAGTTTCTATGTAGCTCTGGTCTTTTCATCAACAATGGTTAGAAGTCCTCTATTTTGATAAAGATCCATTTCTCCGCCCCCCCCCCCCACCGTGGTACTATATTCAGTTTCGATAGGTAAGTAATTCTTGACTGTAATCCTTTATCTTTTCCTTTCTAGAATATCACATTCCAAGCTTTCCATTCCTTTACATGGTAACTACTGAATTATATGTAATCTTGTGGTTCTTTGGTTTTTTCTTTCTTTCTTTCTTCCTTCCTTCCTTTCTTTCTGACTGCTTGGAGTACTTTTCTTTGTCCTGGAAGCTCTGAATTTTGGCTATAATGTTATAAGCAGTTTTTATTTTGAGGTTTCTTCCAGGAGATGACTGGGAGATTTTTTTTTCTATTTTTACTTTGCCCTTTATTTCTAAGAGATCTGGGAAGTTTTCGCATATGATGTATTGAAATAGAAGGTCTAAACTTTTTTTTGGTCATGGTGTTCAGGTAGCATAGTGATTCTTAAAATTTTTTCTTATCTATTGTTTTTGTAAGATATGTTACATTTTCTTCTGTTTTTCCAGTCTTTTGATTTTGTTTTAATATTTCTTGTTATCCCATGGTTTCTCTTTGCTCCATTCCATTACAGGGAGTTTATTGCACCTCTTATGCCAAGCTGTTAATTCCCTTTCTACTTCTTTCTTCCATAGCTTTCATTTCTTTTCCATTTTTTTTCCTTTAACCTCACAGTCCATTTGTTAAAAAATGAACTCTTTTCTTTGAACTTTTGCTTCATCTCTTCCAGGAATTCTAGTTATATTTGTGCCCAAACTGTGTTTTTCTTTGAGGCTTTGTTTCTCTTCCTTGTGGTTGGTTTCTCAAGCATCTCTGTCATTATAGTAGCTTTTTGATGGCAAGGCTTGTTTTTTATTTGTTCATTCTTCCAGCCTCTATCTTGACTTTGGACTTGATGTTAAAGCTGGGTTCTATACACTTCTGGAAGGATGATCTGGGCTGGTCCTCTTTCTGTCTTCTTGGGGTGTTATTCCAGATTTTCAAGAAGAGATTATGATGGAGATCTGAAAGTATTCAGTGCTCCCAAAGTAGTCCAATCCAGGGCTAAGTCTGATTACTGCTCCCCTAGTTTGATCTCTGCTAGTTCCCGACCTGGGTTTTGGTCTGAGTAACAGTAGACTGCTGCTGGGATAAGCTCTTATCGGTCAGCTGGGAGTCTCTACTGGTTCAGAGAGATAGAACTACAGGATCCCCTTTGGTCTGGGATCCCTGCCCTGATTATTCCTCTGCAGGCTTCAGATTGAGCTGGAACCTAGAAATGAGACTCTGCTCTACTCCTGAGAACTGAGGCTTACAGCTACTGTTTGCTTCTGAACTTGCTTCTGTCTTAGTACACAGCCTAGGATCTGCTTACGCTCCTCACCCCAGAATACCCGCCCAGGCACAAGCACCCTCTCAGTCTTCCCTGAATCTATGACTTGGAACTGAGTAGTGGGTGTCAAAACTGCCAGTTGGCAAATGTTCCTATTTTTATGCCTCAGCATCGGCCTGGCACCTCCACATGCCCTGATGCACATCCTTTCTCTGTATTTGAATGTTCCATACAACATGACCCTGGCTAAACCCCATCCCTAGGATCTGCAGACTTCTCTCTTTGTCTCCTTATGCCAACCAGGGCTGGAAAAATGAATCAATCTGACTTTTTCTTGGATTTTCCTATCACCATACAATCTGGTGCATTTTGTTGATCTGTTTAGATACTTTTCTTTCTTTCCTGTTGTATGTATACCTGCCACCTTGGCTCTCCTGAAGGTTGTTTTGATTTGTATTTTTCTTATTAGTTCAGATTTGGAGCATTCTTTCATTGGGTTGTAAATGGTTGTAATTCTTCTTTTGAGAACTACTCATTCATATCCTTTGACCACCATTATTGAAAAATGACTTTTGGTGAGTTGTCTATGTG